>NC_140468.1:1162500-1167500 GCF_051167445.1 Perissodus microlepis | reverse complement strand
AACAACAGGCCCTCTCTGAGTGACAGATCACTCTCTCTGAATCATGTGACAGGAAACACTGACTGGTTTAACAGGATTTCCGAAGTAAAAGTCTTTGACTAAACGTTGGCTACTGTTTGATCTCCCGGTGAAAGAATTACAGTGGCTTGCAAAAGTATTCGGCCCCCTTGAACTTTCCCACATTTTGTCACATTACAGCCACAAACATGAATCAATTTTATTGGAATTCCACGTGAAAGACCAACACAAAGTGGTGTACACGTGAGAAGTGGAACGAAAATCAAACATGACTCCAAACATTTTTTACAAATAAATAACTGCAAAGTGGGGTGTGCGTAATTATTCAGCCCCTTTGGTCTGAGTGCAGTCAGTTGCCCATAGACGTTGCCTGATGAGTGCTAATGACTAAATAGAGTGCACCTGTGTGTAATCTAATGTCAGTACAAATACAGCTGCTCTGTGACGGCCTCAGAGGTTGTCTAAGAGAATATTGGGAGCAACAACACCATGAAGTCCAAAGAACACACCAGACAGGTCAGGGATAAAGTTATTGAGACATTTAAAGCAGGCTTAGGCTACAAAAAGATTTCCCAAGCCTCGAACATCCCACGGAGCACTGTTCAAGCCATCATTCAGAAATGGAAGGAGTATGGCACAACTGTAAACCTACCAAGACAAGGCCGTCTACCTAAACTCACAGGCCGAACAAGGAGAGCGCTGATCAGAAATGCAGCCAAGAGGCCCATGGTGACTCTGGACGAGCTGCAGAGATCTACAGCTCAGGTGGGGGAATCTGTCCATAGGACAACTATTAGTCGTGCACTGCACAAAGTTGGCCTTTATGGAAGAGTGGCAAGAAGAAAGCCATTGTTAACAGAAAACCATAAGAAGTCCCGTTTGCAGTTTGCCACAAGCCATGTGGGGACACAGCAAACATGTGGAAGAAGCTGCTCTGGTCAGATGAGACCAAAATGCAACTTTTTGGCCAAAATGCAAAACGCTATGTGTGGCAGAAAACTAACACTGCACATCACTCTGAACACGCCATCCCCACTGTCAAATATGGTGGTGGCAGCATCATGCTCTGGGGGTGCTTCTCTTCATCAGGGACAGGGAAGCTGGTCAGAGTTGATGGGAAGATGGATGGAGCCAAATACAGGGCAGTCTTGGAAGAAAACCTCTTGGACTCTGCAAAAGACTTGAGACTGGGGCGGAGGTTCACCTTCCAGCAGGACAACCACCCTAAACATAAAGCCAGGGCAGCAATGGGATGGTTTACAACAAAACATATCCATGTGTTAGAATGGCCCAGTCAAAGTCCAGATCTAAATCCAATCCAGAATCTGTGGCAAGATCTGAAAACTGCTGTTCACAAACGCTGTCCATCTAATCTGACTGAGCTGGAGCTGTTTTGCAAAGAAGAATGAGCAAAGATTTCAGTCTGTAGATGTGCAAAGCTGGTAGAGACAGACCCTAAAAGACTGGCAGCTGGAACTGCAGCAAAAGCTGGTTCTACAAAGTATTGACTCAGGGTGCTGAATAATTACGCACACCCCACTTTGCAGTTATTTATTTGTAAAAAATGTTTGGAATCATGTCTGATTTCCGTTCCACTTCTCACGTGTGCACCACTTTGTGTTGGTCTTTCACCTGGAATTCCAACAAAATTGATTCATGTTTGTGGCTGTAATGTGACAAAATGTGGGAAAGTTCAAGGGGGGCGAATACTTTTGCAAGCCACTGTAATTCTTTAAATGTTGGTATTAAAGAAAATGTCCTGCACTGCTTTGAATAACATCTACCTGATGGATTCCTATTTATTCATGTAAATGAGGGGTCTTGAGTTGAGTACTGTGTGTACTTCAATAAATATTTTTTTACTTTATTCATGCTTCGTTACACAAATAATATCACGCTAATAAACACTCCATACAATTTCACTGGTATGCAGATGATACCCAGTTATACATATCTATGATATCAGAGGGCAAAAATGTTGTTAATACCCCAAAGGTGTTAATGACAGTAACAATGTTGTAATGTTACACAATCAGGCGGCCACCGCATGTCTCTCTCTCTTGCTCACCTGTCAGTCTTCACTGTATCTGCTGAATAAAGTCCAGAAATGAACATGTACATGAAATAAAGAAAATACAGGATGTTCTTTTTTTGACAGTCTTTTATTTTTTTGTTATTGCAGTATTATTTTGATATTATTATATGTGATAATAAGCTCTTTGGCCCTGAAGAGAAAAGCCTCGATGTTTGCGCTGCTGTTAAGAAAGTGAAACTGTTAGCATTAATGGTAAGAAACACGATCTGTCTTTGTCTTTGTTTCTCAGTGAGAAGCAATGTGAACAAAAGAAAGATTGTTAATGTTATTGTTATTGTTATTATCATATAATAGTGATTCTTCATTACAACCATTAAAAGTTTTGATAGCTTTAACAGAACCAACATTAATAATCACATGATCAATAATAAAGCCGAGCATCAGTGTCCTTTCATTTCACTCCACGGAAGTGAAGCCGACTGCACGGAAACGTTGTTGGAGTCTGAGTTCGGAGTCACACCGAGTCTCAGGTGATTGGCTGAAAATACATTTTGAGTGCGTCATTAGGGAGAAGGCATCTCGGTGAAACGGTTCAGATACCCATCGGCCCCGGGGCCGCCGTGCTCTCTGTTTACACACATCTGATTTCTTTCCATTTACATGGAGAACATCGGCTTATTAGAGCCATAATTACTGCATCACCGCAGCTTGGCCCGTCTTCATATCTGCCAATAAACCTCCAACCGAACGCCCGGCACTGCCATGGAGCGGGGAATCATGGGAATGAAATTAGCTGTTGATTTGGAGAGAGTGCGGGGCGGCCGGAGCGCCGCTCGGGTTAAATGAAAAGATGACTGCAGCCCGTTTGGCGGGGCTGTTCATTTGTTAGCGGACGCTGCAGGTTCGATTCCCCCAGAGGCTGCCACGGCAACCTGCCTGCATCGCATAAGCAACACGACAACGGAGAAGGGAATATGAAGGGAGATGATGTTCCCTGTGGAAAGGCAGCGTAAATAAACTCTTATGGAAATGTCCGTCTGTAATGTCGTTTTGTCACAATCAATTTCCCATTACCCGTCAGTGCTGCAATGCATACCATAATATACCACACACACACGCAGACACACACAGACACACACTCACATCCCGTCGTGACTGAAATTCAGTTTGAACTGCAAAGACGGAAAAATGAAAAGAAACCAGGAGGGACAAAAACGAGCAAATGAAATGAAGGAGAAGTTTAAAACGAGGTTAGTATGGACGGGGTGGGGGGGGGGGGGGGGTGAAAGGAGGAGCACAGCAGAGAGAGTTCTCCATTCAGACTGCAGCCAAAGTGGACAGGTGAGATCATTTCATCTCGAGTTTTTCGTTCGTGATCACAGCTCATGTAATCTGAGCTGAGGGTTCACGTCCTGACAGCTACACTCATCAAAGGGTAGTTATGAGAGTAAACACATATGACTGACATGATTAATGACGGGTGATGATGGGGCATCCAGACAGCGAGTCAGGGCTGCTCCAGGTTCACACAGCCTGTGATAACCGCCTCACGTCAGCAGGACTGAAAGACCTGGTGTTTCGCTTCCTCCTCCCCCTGCCAAGGAATCAGCCTTGTTCAGGGACGTGGAGAGAGGAAAAGGAGAGGAGGTGTTTCATTTCCTACTGCAGGATTCCTGGGACATTCTGTAGAGGTCATGGCTCTGGCTGGGTTGAGAATTCGTCACTGTCCTCATGGAGGAGCTGCAGGAGGTGGCTGGGAGGGGGAAGGACCCTGACGAAGGGTAGAAGATGGCTGGATGATTTAATTTAAAGATCTCATTTGTTATGAACTCAGTTTATCAGCTAAGATCATCGTGCAGACAGGTGTTCCTGTGCTGCACTTCGACTTTAACCACATCTCCTCCTGCAGCACCTTCACTCACCCCATCCTCACATTCTCCTCACCACACGACAGGCCAAAAAAGCACCAGGTATGGGCTCAGGATTCCTGAAACAACCTGTGATGTCAGAAACACCCCCCCCACTCCCCTGCTGCTCCTCCATCTTCAGTAAACACTTCATGTGTGTCTTTGTTCATGAAATTAAACTTAAACTTTAAATAAAGTAACTCCTCTAGCACACAGACAGCCAACACTGTTGCTCTTATATTGTTTCCCACACACACACACACACACACACACACACACACACACACACACACACACAGTCATAATCTGATGCTAATAAAGCAGCAGTGTGTTTGGCAGAGGGCCGGCTGCTGGTGACCTTTACATGATGATGAAAGACAAATGTCACCAGTGTAACACTGTGTGTGTGTGTGTGTGTGTGTGTGTGTGTGTGTGTGTGTGTGTGTGTGTGAGACTGACTCCTGTCTTTGTAAATAAGCTGTACACACACTCCACTCTGCATCCAAACAACAGCAGCTGTGTCAGAGGTGACATTTACACTCAAAGTCACAAAGATTCAACATCACTGCTACCATGACAACACGCAACACAAAGCTTCATCTGTGACTGTAACAACAGCAAAGCAGCACAGACCCTGTGGGGCCCTGTTTGGAGGGTGGAGTCTGGTTGTCAGTCTCCGTCCACAGACTGCACAGGTGGATCACTCAGACACAGATACTTGCTAAATAGAAACATCCAATCTGTTTGTGAATCAGTAAACAGGTTCATTTAAAAACCTGACTCACTGTTGCCTCTGCTGGACGTCAGAGGAACTGCTGTTTTTGGTGCCTCAGTGCTAATAAGCTAACGGCTGCTGGAAGTGAACACTGAGATTTACTAACAGGAGATAATAACGTGTTGTGTGTGTGTGTGTGTGTGTGTGTGTGTGTGTGTGTGTGTTCCTGTCTAGCTATCTTTGTGAGAATCTGCATTCTACTACACTTGTGAGAACCAACAGTCACTTGTGAGGACACACTCACCGGTCCTCACAAGTTTGAAGC
>NC_140468.1:1097500-1157500 GCF_051167445.1 Perissodus microlepis | reverse complement strand
AGGTTACAACTTCTCTCTCTCTCTGTGTGTGTAATGAGTTGGCCAGAAGGCAGTGTGTGTGTTGGTGTCAGATGGCAGAATTTATTACCTCACAACACCATCATCATACACACACACACACACATCAGCAAAGTTTGCTGGTGTTTGAAAAACACATGTTTGTTCTTGTGTCTTTCTGAGCACTGCCATATACCTGCAGAGGACCTGTTGACCTGTCCCTCGAATAAACCCTCAGATCTCCCTCTGAGATCTCCTGAAGTGATGTCGGCCCTCACTGTACTGTGTGGGTACTGCTGCTTCAACACGTCCTCATGTGAATTTCACATGAATGTTGGCACGGGCATGTGCCGGCAGCACGGTCGTGGTTAACACTGTTAGTCCTGCCTCACAACAAGAAGGTCCTGAGTTCAATTCCCCCATCAAGCTGGGGTCTTTCTGTATGGAGCTTGTGTACTCCAGCTTCCTCTCACAGTCCAAAGACCTGCTGTTAACGGGGTTAGCTTATTTGGGAATTCTTAATTGCTCATAGGTGTGAGTGGTTGGTTTTCTGTGTCTATGCCTCTCGATCCGGGGCAGGAGATCAGGGGCTGTACCTCTGGATTGGCAGACTAGGGGTGGTGGTTCCCATTTTCAAGAAGGGGGACCGGAGGGTGAGCTCCAACAATAGGGCGATCACACTACTCAGTCTCCCTGGGAAAGTCTGTGGAGACTCCATCCATTAGTCATACCTCGCATGCTTTTCATCCCGGTCGCGGAACACTGGACCAGATCTTTATCTTCTTGAGGATACTTGAGGGTGCATTACAGTTTGCCCAACCAGTCTATATGTGTTTTATGGACCTGAAGAAGACATTTTACCATGTCCCTCAGAATATTCTGTGGGAGGAGCTTCAGGAGTTTGGGGTGTATGGCCTTTGTCACCGACTCTGTTCATAATTTTCATTTTTCTAGGCCTAGCCGAGTGGCGGAAGGCTTCTGTTGGGTCTGCGCTTCCACACGCCCCTCTTGTTTAGAAACTTATTCCCATAAAGAAAGGAAAGCAAGACAATCAGCAATCGATCGATTTTACTTGCGCAAGGAAGCCCCGGTCGGGGTCTCAGAAAAGCACTCTGAATCCAACCACAGACGACTTCGACCCCGGCCTCCGCTTGCCGCCTTTTATTGAAAACAGTTACAGTACACAGAAGCACCCCCTATGGTCACAAAAGGTTAAAACACTGCATGTGTGTGTTGCATGTATGTGCGAGAATGTGTGTGTATGCATGTGAGTGTGTGTGTATGTGTTTGGGGGAGCGTTTGTGTGACCTCCTGCACACAAAAGGGTCATAAAAGCAGGAAGTTTACTAAACAAGAAAACAGAACCCTCACATGGATGTGTCCCTATAATAAAACACTACAGCCTCCCCCACCAACAGGCTGGGAGTCAGAAACAAAGAAATGTCCTTGATCATACAGTTTGAACCAAGACTTACAAATTTAAGTAACACAGTGACAACATTTAACAATTTGACTCCAACAGCTTCCACTTGGGTGGTCTCACAGTCTCATCTCTGCTTTTCACAGATGATGTGGTTCTGTTGGCTTCATCAGGTGGTGGTCTCGTAAGCGAGTGTGAAACGGTGGGAAAGACAATCATCACCTCCACATCTGAGGCCACGGTCCTCAGCCAGAAAAGGGTGGAGTGCCAAACTCCGGGTCAGGGACAAGTTTCTGCCCCAAATCAATCAAAGTGGAGGAGTTTAAGAATCTCAGGGTTCTCAAGTGAGGGGAAAGGGGAGCGGACTGGTGCTAGGGCTGTCATCAGTCCATTGTGGTGAAGAGAGAGCTGAGCGTAAAAGTTAAGCTTCTTGATTTACTGGTCAATCAATGTTCCTACCCTCACCTATGGTGACAAGCTGTGGGTAGTGACTGAAAGAATGAGAGTTTGCGAGTACAAGTGGCGAAAATTAGCTTTCTCTGAAGGGTGGTTGGCCAAACAGGGCGAGGAGGAGTTTGGCCATCCAGGAGGGACACATAGAAGAGCCACCTCCACGGGACAAGACTCAGCAGTTCATCTGCATCTAAAGGTTAAAGGTCACTCTTTCGAGGATGCCAACGTTCACATTTTGGACAGAGAGGACAGATGGTTTGAAAGAAGAGTGAAAGAAGCATCTATGTCCACTGTGAGCGACCATCTTTGAACAGAGGCGGTGGTTTACGACACCAACTGTCTGCCATCTATAATCCAGTTTTGAGTTCCCTCCCCAGACGCCTTAACGCCCACTCACATCCTGGGACATCTGACCTCAGGAAATCGCATGATAAGGTGGGGCCAGGTTTCACAATGAGCTCACCCGAAACCCTGGCTGATTGTGACCCACACCCAGTTTCACACCTTGGCTCATGTGATTAGGTAGAGGATCATCAGGGGGTCCTTTGTCCCCCTTTGGGGGGAAACTCCCACTGGGTTTAAATCTGGGACTCTCCACCATTTGACCTTAGAACTGAAGAAGCTTCTCGGATGAGAGGTGAAACGTCTTCAAGCAACTCAAAGAAGTCCAGACGCTTTTCTTTCCAAGCTCCTTAGACGACTCAGTGTATCGCCACTCCTCCACATCCAAAGGAGCCAGTTAAGGTAGTTCGGGCATGTCCCACCGGGACGAGGCCCGGGGGCAGACCCAGGACATGCTGGAGAGATTATATCTCTCGGCTGGCCTGGGAATGCTTTGGTGTTCCCTGGAAAAGCTGGAGGAGGTGCCTGGGGAGAGGGAGGTCTGGGCTTCTCTGCTTAGGCTGCTGCCCCCGCGACCCGGCCCCGGATAAGTGGAAGAAAATGCATGGATGGACTAAGTCTCTGAATCCTGAATTTGACTCATCTCGCTGTGGTTACCATGACAACTTTACATAAGTGTCCTCACTTTGTGTCTCCAGAGGGTTTGGCCCCCACAAAGCTGGTGAAACAGGTGCGCACACACTGACAGTAATGTGTGTGTGTGTGTGTGTGCGTGCGCGTGACAGGTTCTCTGCTGGAACATTATTTTCCAATATTCAGATCAATTTATCTGTCAGACAGACACTGCGGGGTGGGGGGGTGGGGGGGGTAAGGGGGTGGGGGGGTGAGAGATTAAGTGTTATATTTCTATCAGTCATCCTCTCTCACTCTCTCTCTCTGTCTGTCAGTGTATGTGAGTGTCGATCGCCCCACAGAGCTGCAGCAGTATTTAGATTTGAGTCCAGAGGTGCAAAGATTTTAAATTGATCTTTCACCACATCTGACAGCTGTGGGGGATAAAGAGGAGGAGGTAAGAGATACAAGAAGGCACAGAGGAGACGGGGCGGAGGAGGTGAGGCAGTGAGGACGGAAATAAAAATACTTTCAACATGAGTACTTAAAGTACGTATGTATGCTCGTACTATCGGTAGATGTAACTGATTGACTGTATTTGAAATGGAGTAGTACTGCTGTACTCATTTATTAAGTCAGTCATAATTTTAACTATGAAGCTGTAAAACTTTAACTAATCAGAATATTATGACAGATTTATTGATCTTTGGCGGTCAGTCTGCACATGCTCAGTAGGACTTTATCCCTCCTGTCTTCACATCAGCAGAAGTAACAAAAACTAACAGTTTACGATGTTATAATTAGGGGTGCAACGATACACAAAATTCACGGTTCGGTTCGGTACTTTGGTGTCACGGTTCGATATTTTTTCAATACAAAAAAAAATGTTCATGCTTTTTTAATTTGTCATTTATTAAAATTATAAATATATATTTTAACTCAAACGTACAGTTTTTAAATTTAATGTTGCTGAAACAACAAAGTAATAAAAAAAATAAATCTATCTGATGGCGAAATCACTCATCTTTGGAAAAGAGAGTTTATTACAGAGAAATGTCTCTTTCCAAAATAAAAGCTATGCTATACGCTTATTCTGGGCTATATTCTCAGCAGCATATTAAACATATCAGGTCCCCATAAGGAGAATCCTGTGCTAACGGCTGTCTAAATGACTCGGGTAAAGTTTGTAGCATGCGTGCTTGTTGTTTTTGTCTGCTTCCACTTGTCTTTGCACGAGGATGATGTCGGAGTAAATGTGCAGTCATATTCGTTGTGTTCCCACTAGTGCTGTCAGCCTTAATCTGAAATGACGTTAACGCCACAACACGGCAAATCTCCGTTAACGAGCTACCGCGGATCGCCCCGTGCGTGGGGCTGGACGGCCAACACGTTAGCGAGCTAACTGCGCTAACGCACTAGTTCCCACCCATGTAATTGAGCATTGCGTGGCACATCCTTCAGGGTCATACTTCACATGAAAACCAAAATAGTTCCAAAGGCCAGATCTGAATGAGGGTGGGGGAGGTTCAATTTGCCATGTTGCAACGAGTTTAGCTTCTGTCTCGCTAGCTTGCGCTGCGCTCAGTGGATCTGCGCTCGACAGTGCAGCCTAGGCGGAGTAGTCGAACGCAGATCCATTGAGCGCTCAACACAGACAGCATCGTCAGAAGAAAAGTTGATAAAATGAATAAAAATTTTTGTATAGTTCGATACATATGCGTACCGAACCGAAAGCACTGTATCGAACGGTTCAATATCGATACGAGTATCGTTGCACCCCTAGTTATGATGACATCATTTTAAACCTGTGTGTAAAACGTGATCAACCAGATACTTTTGTTCTGATCAACTTTCTGCTCAATCAGGACTGAAGATTGGCAGATAGTGTAAGTAAAAAGCAATGCTTATTTAATGGCAGCAGAGACATGCTCATGAACCAAGATCTGACCTCTGACCTCTCACAGGATCACTCCTGCTGTCCGTCCTTACAGCTTGTTCTGCATGTCTCGCTGAATTATGACATACTTCTACCTCTGAAGGCATCATGAGCTTTGACTGTAAATAACAGCTGATGGGTCATGTGACAGTCAGTGGATGAGTAAGGAAGCTGCTTCGATAAGGTGATTGTTCTTGACTTCTATTAGTCATCTAATTAAATCTGTCATCCAATCAGCTGGCGGCCTGCCTGCCACCTGCCGCTCGCCACTCATCTCTCACAGGAAGCGGCGCTCTGACAGGCGCTAACAGCAGCAGCTCATCATCACCACCACCGCCGCCTTGTTAATGAATCGACCAATAATATTCAGAACCTGTTAATAACTTGACACTAATGGGTCTGTTAGACACGCACACACACTTTAACCTGAGCGTGTGTGTGTTCATTAGCGCCTGTTAGCCTGTTAACACTCACAAAGTTGTGCGATGAAAAAGGTCGTGACTCCTACTTCCTTGGTTTCACACACACGCACACACGCACTGTTCATTTCATGGAACACAAGCATATTATCTTGACATGTTTCAGACGTGTTCTCTTGTTCATACTTCAGGCTGTTTGTATCACAGCCAGGTGGTCTGTGCATGTGTGTGTGTGTGTGTGTGTGTATGTGTGTGCGTGTGTGTGCATGTGTGTGTGCGTGTGTGAGTGTGTCTGTGTGCATGTGTGTGTGTGTGCGTGTGTGTGTGTGTGTGTGTGCGTGTGTGTGTGTGCGTGTGTGTGTCTGTGTGCATGTGTGTGTGTGTGTGTGCGTGTGTGTGTCTGTGTGCATGTGTGTGTGTCTGTGTGCTTGTGTGTGTGCTTGTGTGTGTGTCTGTGTGCATGTGTGCGTGTGTGTGTCTGTGTGCATGTGTGTGTGTCTGTGTGCATGTGTGCGTGTGTGTGTCTGTGTGTGTGTGTGTGCGTGTGTGTGCGTGTGTGTGTGCGTGTGTGTGTGTGTCTGTGTGCGTGTGTGTGTGTGCGTGTGTGTGTGTGCGTGCGTGTCCTTAGACTGTTGTATCCTAATGAGAGCATATCTGTGACGGTGTTCCTCTAATTATCCTCATTAGCGGCTGCCACGACAACCATTTATTTACACATACACTGCATGTAAACAATAACATGAACACGCTAACGGCTGTTAGCAGCATGTTACGCACACAAACAGGAAGTGAGAACGTGCTGATTCATGACCAGCAGAGGCAGCGGTGAGTCCGTCCTCACAGATGTTAAAATAAACATGTTTACCTGATTTTAGAACTCGCCTGTTTAAACTAAATAATGCAATCAATAAGTGTATTTGTGATTTATTGACAGTCTTTACCCGAGACAGCTGTGAAGGGTTCGGGTACGTTTCTGCTACTGTCTGTGTATGAAAACATTTTTGTACTGAATTGTAATTGTGAACATTTTGGTTTTATTGTGAAGTCTCCATTTGAGGCTGTTATGTTACAGGTTACTGTGTTACGAGACAGGTTGCTGGCTGTTGCTAGGTCAAATCAGCCACAAACAGGAACCAAAACCTCGCTGTGATTGCTGCTGTTTCCTGTAGATACATGGAAGACGAAGGCTGTGTCCCACTCCAGCGACCGCAGTTCGCGGACTACGTACAGCGGCTACTACGAAGTACAAGAAGTGCGGAAGTGAGAGGCTTGTGAAATGGGACGGTCTGGCCTTCGTCACGCTGCTCAGGTTGCCTAGCAACCATGATACTAACCGCGAGAAACGTTTCATACAGCTTTGTTTGACAGAAATGAAGGAGAAAAATGTTTTGTTGGTCATTCATTTTTTTCATGACATCACTTTGATTAGCTGAGTATCTGAGGCTGAGACCACAGGACTGTAAAACATGATTGTTGGGCTTCATTTCTGTGCTGAACAGTCATTTCAAGAGTAGTAAATAACAATTAGCTAATGTTGTTCATGAGACTAAAGTCATCTCCCTGTGGTAATGTAAATATAATATGGCCAATATTATAGTTATTATATTAATCATTATTAGTTATTACAGCAGTGAACTTGAACTCTGTGTCAAATACTGAGCTTCAGTAAAGATTCAAGTTGTAGTTATTTATATTTCCTTAAATCGTCACTCAAAGACAAGTATCTTTGACAGTGTATATACAGATGTATTATATATAAGAGACAAATGTTGTTCTTTTAATTTGTTGGCATTACTACATTTGGCTCAATGCTTACATACATGTGTAAAAAGCAAATGTACGAGCTGTGATAACTGTGTCTGATAAAATGAAGAGTAGACTGATATATGAAATATTCCTTTATTGGGGGAGAAAATCAGACCATGTCATAACTGCTTTAAGTCATACAGAATAGATATCAGAGCCTTAAACAGGCTGACTTCTGCTAAATGGGTCAAACTGGGCAGAAAGTCTACAAACACATTACATCCTTATAGAATATGATGTAACACTATAGATCAACTTAGCTCAGAATATATAAAGCATATAAACAATTACAGCAATATGATGCAACAAACACAGCAGCTACTGATCCAAAATACTCAAAGCTTCATAGAACTGAAACAAACATTTATTTTTAGCTCCATTCTGCTGCTGATACAGACTTTAGGTTTCTGAACATTAAACTTGTTGCTGCCTTTCATAGTGTGTAACTTGAAGGCCTGAGTACTTTCTCCCTTTGTGTTTGTGGATATATGACTGACTTTAATTATCCATAAAATCATCACATTCTCTGTAAGATTAAGGTCGACTATTGAACGGCGTATATTTTAAAGGCTTTAAAACCAAGTTAGTACAAACATCACTAATCTTTGTAACTTTGCTGACGTGTGGCCAACAGTAATGTTTTAATGTTCTTCATTATGAAACATTTGCACATAAATAAGTGACGTAATATTCAGTACTTACTTTTGACAGTTTACTCTTCGGCCGCCCTGCTTCAGGCATCCGCCGTTTTTTTCCAAACAAAATATCCACACACCCACCACCGCGCTATGAATTGTGGGATGTATGAGACTACGAAGTCTACACCGAACCACACTTCAAATTTGGGGAAATGAAGGGCACATTTGTCGACCGCACTTGGAATACACTTCGAATTGGGACACACTTTGTCACGTCACTGTGACGTAATCGGTCTCCAAATGCGCACTACGAAGCGTGTGGTCGATGGATTGGGACACAGCCGAAGGCTCATCTCACAGCTGCAGTGCAACCTTAATAAACCAGAGACAGAAAATATTCACCTTCAAAGTAAAAGCATCACTGCAACCAGCACATTTCAAGACAGCATGGCTATGACTATGGTTGCTGTGTCTCTAGCTTCACATGTCTCAGAACAGAATCACCAATTACAGAGTTTGATCCCCGGCACATGAACAGGTTGGTGGTGCACCAATCACACGGAGGTTTGCAGTGACCTGCGCCTTTCAGTTCTCAGATATCAGCGATTGGTCTGTAGGGCTGCGTGTCTGAGCCCAAGACCCAATCAATGGTTCTGGTCTTGTGTAGGGTAACGCCCACTCCTTTCTACCGACGGTTGGTTCACCTGTTTAGAAGCTTCAACAGAAAGGCTGAGAGACCTAAAGTTAGAAAGCTCGTGTTAACTGAAACATTTTTACTTCCTGAACATTTACAGGTTCACCAGGTGGTTCTGACCCTGACCTCAGACACAGGGCATCTGCTGGGTTTCAGGCACGAGCAGTTGGTGAGACGTTGTCACAGAAACAAAGAGCTGTTTGATACCGAGGTCAGAGTAAGACATCTGGAGGACTTCATGTTCTCTCAGAGTTTCATCTTTATTATAATCCTGCAAACACACTTCACATTTGTGCTGTCTCTCTGCAGAGGCACTAATCAGACCCACAGACGTCATCGTGTGTCCCTCACACAGATGTGCAGATCCTCTGTGCTGCAGCATGAATGCAGCTCCTCCTCTTCTTCTTCTGCTGGTGTTTCATTGATTCTTCAGTTTTCTCAGCTCCTTCTAACTATGATTCTGTTTCTTCTTCTAACATTTAAATTCTCATCACAGGCTGCTCCTCGCTCTTAAACATCTTAGAGAGAGAGAGGGAGAGAGAGAGAGAAAATGTGTGTGTGTGAGCGAGAGAGAGATGATCACAGCGTTAACATGTTTAATCAAAGAGCTCTGCAGGAGGTGAGAGAGAGAAGAGGAAGCTAATTAAGAGATGACACTTCATCAACTCACACACAGAGATTCAGACACACACACACACACAGATCTCCTATCAGATAATGTATACAGTTCTGCTGGCTGAAGCCTTATTATCAGAGTATCTGCTCAGTTTCATTAAACACTTTTCTGTGGCAAAGATCTCGCTCTCTAACACACACACACACACACACACACACACACACAGAGTCCCCACAGAGGCAGTTCAATAACAGAAACATACTAATTAATACTAAAACTGACACACACTTTGTCTCTCTCTGTTTATCTGTCCACTATCTCTGTGCTCGCTTGCCCTCGGCTCAGATAATTGCCTCAATGGCTGACATCATTACACAACTCTGTGTGTGTGTGTGTGTGTGTGTGTGTGTGTGTGTGTGTGTGTGTGTGTGTGTGTGTGTGTGTGTGTGTGTGTGTGTGTTATACTTCATAAGTTTGTGTGTTTGAAAAAATAGTGTATGTCCAAAGGTTGCACCGTGATCTTATTTGCAGAAAACCGGCCTTACATCTCTAATCTAGCGCAAGACTCTCTTTGATCGGACGCAGAGTCATGTGGCCTAAGATCTTCTTTACCTGTGACAAACTGAAGACCTCAGGTGCTCAAAAATGATCTGATAAGGAACAAAGCAGCACTTCATGGATGAATGGATAGAGGGAGGGATGGTGCTCTTGTACATCACCAAGAAACTCAAACAGACACAGTGAAGCAGCAGCAGCTCTGTCTGCACGTTCTTGAAAGAGTAGTTGTCAAACAGCTAACAGGTCATCTGCAGAGGCTTATTTGAAGAGTTTCAGTCAGGTTTCAGAGCTCATCACAGCACAGAAACAGCTTTAGTGAAGGTTACAAATGATCTTCTTATGGCCTCTGACAGTGGACTCATCTCTGTGCTTGTCCTGCTAGACCTCAGTGCAGCGTTCGATACTGTCGACCATAATATCCTATTAGAGCGATTAGAACATGCTGTAGGTATTACAGGTACTGTGCTGCAGTGGTTTGTATCATATCTATCTAATAGACTCCAGTTTGTGCATGTAAATGGAGAGTCCTCTTCACACACTGAGGTTAATTATGGAGTTCCACAGGGTTCAGTGCTAGGACCAATTCTGTTTACATTATACATGCTTCCCTTAGGCGGCATCATTAGAAGACATAGCATACATTTACACTGCTATGCAGATGACACCCAGCTCTATCTGTCCATGAAGCCAGATAACACACACCAATGAGTTAAACTGCAGGAATGTCTTAAAGACATAAAGACCTGGATGGCCGCTAACTTTCTGCTTCTTAATTCAGATCAAACTGAGGTTATTGTACTCGGCCCTGAAAATCTTAGAAATATGGTATCTAAGCAGATTCTTACTCTGGATGGCATTACCTTGGCCTCCAGTTGTTCTGCTTGCAAGGGGTTGGAGTGCATTCTGTGTGGCTAACTGTCTCCAGTCTCCTCTTCTCTCTGGCTCCTCAGACACTCCTTCTGCCACCCATGGATTATCACGATCTCAAGGAGGTATTCAAAAAACAAGAGCCTTGTCACTACCCCCTCACACACCCTACGACTGCGCCATAGACCTGCTTCCTGGATCCCTCAGTCGCCTGTCTAATCTCTCCCGTCTGGAGAGAGAAGCCATGGAGAACTACATCCGTGAGTCATTAGCAGTGGGCATCATCAGACCCTCCTCCTTGGTAGATGCAGACTTTTTCTTTGTTGGCAAAAAGGATGTGGCTGTCTCTCCCTGTATTGACTTTAGAGGGTTAAACAACATTACAATAAAGAATAAATACCATTTTTTTTGCTGGCAAAGTGTGGCAACATGGCGCCTGTGTTCGGCTTGGCCACTGTTGCTGCTCCGTGAATTTGTCGACTGTTCCTGTATATTGTTTTTTATCTTGTCATCTCAGCTCTGATATATCATGAAGGTGTATTTGCTACTTAGATCTACAGTTCACATACTTTGTTGAGTATCAAAGTGTGTATGGAAAAAACCTTTGACAGTTGGGAGAGCTACCACCAGGCTTTTGCTCCTCCATGTGTATGCCCTCCTTCCTCTCCTAACTACCTGTTCTTGGCTCCAAGCGAAAACCAATCCAATTTTGATTCTGCCATGTCCCTGGAGCAACACTCTCATCTTGGCTTTCAGTATCCTTCAGATTTAATTTCAAAATCTCAGTACTGACTTTTAAAGCTCTGAATTCTGACGCTCCTGCCTACATTTCTGATCTTTTAGAAGCCCACACTCCCTCTCGCAGCCTGAGATCATCTAATCAAAGGCTGCGATACTCCCACAAACACATTTTAGGACCAGAGGAGATCTTTTAGAGCGGTCACCCCGCTCAGTTTGTGGAATGCTTTGCCCCAATCATTACGTTGCCTTGATTGTATTTGTTCTTTTAAACAGCAGCTTAAGAATCATTTATTTAGATTGGCTTTTAACTAGATTTGTGCTGTTCACCTTTGATTGTGTTGTTTTATGTACATCTGTTTTATATTATTGTGAAGCACTTTGTGGTTTTTATCGTGTGAAGAGGGCTTTATAAATCAATAAAGTAAAGTACCTCTCATCAGCTTCTGACTCCATACATGGAGCCACTGTGTTCAGCAAACTTGACCACCTCATTCCATCAGGGAGGGCGACGAGTAGAAGACCACATTTAAACACACCTTTGGGACATTTGGTATACCTAGTAATGCCTTTTGGCCTCACTAATGCCCCCGCTAGTCCCTAGTAAATTACATTTTGAGTGACTTATTAAATATTGTTGTCATCTTGAATTTTTCTTTCTTTTTCTTTATTTTTGCATGTCCCGTTTGGTTCTTTAGCCATCAAAATTATTGTCTGAAGGCCAAGATGCCCAGTGGTTTAACAAATGGACCAATACGGCCTTGCCTTGCCATTTGATTGACCTTTGTTACTATTATTACTTGTTACTTATTTGTTTTATTTTAAGTTATTAGAGATGGGCCAGACATGACTGGGGGATAGGAAAGAAAGAAAAAAGAAAGAAAGAAAGAAAGAAAGAAAGAAAGAAAGACCTTTAACAAACACATTTATTCATATCACAATTCAATAATACAAACAAACGCTCATAAAGTCAAAGGAAACATCACAAAAATACCGCCCAAAAATCACACACAAGTCCTGCATCAGTCCAACCCTGTCCAAGCATTTTATTTTTCCTTGTTTTCCAAATTGCGAACTTAGTCATACCAAGAAGGAAATTGATTAAGACATGAGTCTTCTTTTTCAAAGTTCTGTACTTAAGACTAAAAACAAAAACTGCCATAGAAAAACGCTCACCCAGGGCTTCCACCCATTCCTGCAAAAACAGGCTTTTTAACCTCACACAGGACAAAAACAAGTGTTCCAGCGACTCCTGTTCTTCACAAAATAGACACCCACCCCTAGTAGTCGGGTCAAAGTGAGCTGTGTGTCTGTTCGTAGCTATCAATCCATGTATAATCCTCCAGTGGAGGTCACCAACCCGTTTCTCAACAGGTGGCTTGCAGACCTGCAGAGATTTCTTGGCTTCGCGAACTTCTACAGAATATTTATTCAGAACTATAATCAAGTAGTCGCACCATTAACATGCCTCGTCCACAACAGTTCAATTTCTGTGGTCCTCAGAAGCTCAAGTTGCATTCACCAAACTAAAACAAAAAGCTCTTCACCACCGCTCCAATCCTGGTCCAACCAGACATCACCAAACTGTTCAGAGATCGACGCCTCAGATGCAGGAGTGGGAGCCATTCTTTCCCAAAGGACCAGACCACAGGGTAAGCTACAAACATGTGCCTTTTTCTCTCACTGTCTCTCCTCAGCTGAGCAGAACTATGTTGTGGTAAACCGAGAGCTGCTTGCCATCAACTTAGCCCTTGAGGAGTGACGCCATTGGTTAGAGGGTCCGGAGCACCCTTCATCATCTGGGCGGATCATAAAAACCTCACGTACTTAAGAACCGCTAAGAGACTCAATGCTTGTCAGGTATGTTGGTTTCTTTTTTTCAGGAGGTTTAACTTTTCCATTTCCTATCGCCCAGGGTCCTGCGATGTAAAAACAAACGCTTTATCCTGCGAGATTATGCCAGACACCGGCCAACCTGAACCAGCCAACATCCTCCCAACCACTTGCCAGGTGGGAGCTTTCACCTGGGGAATCAAGGCGATCCGCCAAACCCTTCAGGAAGAACCTAACCCTGGTAAAGGACACCCCGCCAAGCAATGCTATGTCCCCACTGCAGCCTGTTTGGCTGTCATTCCTTGGAGCCACACAGCAAGATTCACCTGCCATCCCAGAGTGAGTAGAACCATTTCCTTCCTAAAACATTACTTTTGGTGGAACACTTTGAAACGAGACTCCCTTGGGTGGAATACACTCACTCAGATCTACCAACAATTCACTCACCTCCTCTGCCACTGGTTTTTCTCCATTTGAAACTTTTGAGATGAGATGATGTGATAGCCTTTATTTGTACATACAATACACAAACATCACAATGGGGAGACAGATCAGGTCAGGTAGCGAGGAAAAAAAACATCGAAATGTGTAACACAAAAGGATAATACAGGGATGCACAGATATCAACACACCATAGCACAATAAACACAGACAGCAACATGGGAAAGAGTTCCAGTGTGTACATCTGATCTGGGACCGCTGCAATCTTCGACTTCGCCTCCAGCTGACCCGATGTCCACATCAGAGGGGAGGCAAGCGTTGGAGGTGGCGTTGGATAGGGAGGGTGATGCGTCAGTGAGTGCTTATCAGTATCAGTATATGTATGTGTGTGCGTGTCCATAGTTCAGCTGAGACAGTGTCCTTCGCCCTGCCAGGCTAAGTAAAGAGTCTTCCAGCCAACCCAGGTGGCCTTGCATGGAATGGGAAGAACAGACTCAACACAGTCGTTATCAGGGAGTTTTTATTCGGCTCCAGCCTTGAGCCCACAGCTGGCGCCGAAGGGGTAGCCGCATTATGATGGTGATTTTTCTTTTGCAAACAACTCATGAGAATTTCAAAGCTGTTCTTTAACACTCCGACACTGGTCTCTCAATCTCCGCGAGTTTCTCCATGATGTTATCAAACTTGCGCTCCGTGGTCTTGTCATTCTTGTGCTCAAAGAGCAGATTCTGAGGCCTCACGACTGCAGTGAGCTGCTCCAAGATGTGATCCTTTCGCTCAGAGGTGTTGTTCTGAGTGGACTTCTCCATGATGTAATCCAGTGTACGCTCAGAGGTCTTATTCTGAGTATTCACGGCAGCCATAAGCTTCTCCAAGCTCTTAACCATGCTGCATTCAGTGAGCCCTTTCTGAGAAGTCGCGCCTCGTCCCATCGTTTCAATCCCAGCGGGCAGCCTTGGGGGGGTTTGAACAGCCGGTTCCGCTTTCTTAATTCTCCGATAAGCCAGGGCCAAGCCAGCTCCGATCAGCCAGAACCCTGTTATCATGGTTCCGAATAGGTAGATATCTTCAGCATCTTTGATTGACAGTCCCACCAGGCACACGATCCTCCATGTCTGCCACCCGTCCATCGTGTATCCGGCAGGGAAAGTCCCTCCAGGGCACTCGGGCTCTCCTGAGCCCAGACTTCTCGTTGAGAAAAGGGTGTCAATAGCATTCAGAGACCAGTTGATCAAATCCATAATTCTCTTTAGGTTTTAGAGAACAGACAGTGAGAGAGTGTTCCAGGGAAAGTAATGCAAAAAACACGAGACTAGACAAGGCCATAAGCAGGGAAGATAAGGGAGAGGAGAGGAGAAAAAGTGCGTCCGCCTCCTCCGAGAGCCAAAAGAAGAAGCCAACCACCGCTGTTACTGAAAAATGATGTTGGCTATAGCTGTTCCTTCGGTGCAACACTATGAACCAGGTCAAAAGGTTTGGCTTACCACCAAGGACATTCCCCTTAAAGCACTGTCACACAACCTCGCACCGCGTTACATACAACAACTGTACTTTTTGAGGAGACTGAGCAGTTTTAAAGTTTCATCTGAAATGATGACCCCTTTTTATAAAAGTTTTATTGAATTTGTTTTAATGTTTTGTGTTATTGCTTTGCGCAGGAATTTGTCTTTGACCAATAAGACCAGACTCAGTAACCTTCAGATTTCAGGGAGGTCTCAGGTCCAGCTTGTGGGCTTTTATAACAGGCAGGTGCTGAGGAAGGCAGCCTCGGTCATATCATGTTCAGACCATCCTCTCTTTAATGATTTTCAGCTGCTTCCCTCAGGTCGTCGGTATAAAATACTTGCATTGGAGACCAAGAGACATAGAGTCTATTCTACCTGCTGCTATTATCATGCTTAATAACACTAAACCACGAGTGTTGTTGCCATCACTACTGCGCATTGCACTTTGTTAATGCAACTGACAAAATTTGAGCTGTTCTCTCTCTTTTTCTTTTATTTGTTTTTGTTTGTTGTTTGTGTTGTTTGATATGTGCACAGACTGCATATCAATTTCCCATTGGGGACAATGAAGTTACCGTTGACATATGTCCTTTTGAGATAGAGACAGTCATCAGCCCAGTAGGACTCAACTGTCCTTTTTTACTATGTGCCCTAATGATGATAGACCCAAGTCTAACTATTTCCTTCCATTCTCACCACATGAAGTGTGTCCTTTCCTGTAAAATACCTGCAAGTCAGGCAAGGTTAAGCCAGCACATATACGGCGCCTGGCATATAAAAATACACCATACTTATGATGTATGATGTGAAAATATTGGTTGTTTTTTCCACAAAATTACCAAAAAATTGTGCAGAATTTAAAATGACCAATATAAATTGTGTTTGTCCTATAAAATACACTGAATTTAGGGAGTACTTACATTTGCATACTATATAATCATGTCTTTGTTTCCTGTAAAAATCTGACTCATTACCTCTGTATACTAGGGTACCTTTAAGTATCTGTAGGTAAATATTACTATATAGTAGTTTCAAATAAAATACATTTATATTCAGTTTAATTACAGAGAAATTATGTCGTTAGTCACAGTCGTATTAAGAAGTGTTACCACAAATGAGAACAACCTGTTCAAGATAAGAAGGCACGCACACAGAGAGACACACACTCACGCACACAGATGTGTGCGTGAGTGTGTGTGTGTGAGTGTGTGTGTGTGTGTGTGAGTGTGTGTGTGTGTGTGTGTGTGTGAGTGTTTGTGCGTGTGTGTGAGTGTGTGTGGTGTGAGTGTGTGTGTGTGTGTGTGTGTGTGTGTGAGTGTGTGTGGTGTGAGTGTGTGTGTGTGTGTGTGTGTGTGTGTGAGTGTGTGTGCGTGTGTGTGTGTGTGTGTGTGAGTGTGTGTGTGTGTGTGTGTGAGTGTGTGTGTGTGAGTGTGTGTGTGTCGGGGGAGTTGGAGCAGACAGCTGAATATCATCAGTATTCAGAGAAGGGCGACTCCTTTCCTCTGCAGTTGTTTCCTTCAACAACTCGCACACAGAGAAACACGCACACACACATCTAATTGAGGTAATGCTGTCTCTAGCCCTAACCATAACCTTACTGTAACCCTGACACTAAAACCACATTTTGAGTCTCAAAAATGCCTTCAAAGTACAGTAAACTTACAATTTTGTTTTTTGTTTTTTTTAATCAGTCTTGTATATTTATCCTTTCTGTATTTTCTTAACATAATGATAATAAAGAAGTCTTGAAACAATGACTGAACAGTTTCCAAATCTTTCCAAACATTGTAAATTGAGTTTTTCCTGAAAACGAGCCAAGTGCAGGCAGCTGGGAAGCGGTCTTCTTGACTGCGTGCCATCGTCTGCGGGTCACAGCACGACTGTCTGAACACACTGGCGTGTGATGCAGTAATCAGTCCTCAGGGTTTGGATCTTACTGTTCTGATTGGAGAGAACGATGCTGGCTTCTCGCTGGAATCAGTGCTTTAACTGGAAATGTTCCAGTTTAACCTTTAAACTGGTCTATGTGTGCTCACACTTTAACTTCCTGTTCGGCCCCCTCCCTGTTTCCTGTGACATAGCCACAGGTTCAAGCCCCGCCTCCTTCATCTGCTATCGGTCAGACCACTGAGGACACACAATGACAGACACACACCGTTAAACACACGTGCTGTACGCGTTTGTGTGTGTGTGTGTGTGTGTGTGTGTGTGTGTGTGTGTGTGTGTGTGTGTGTGTGTGTGTGTGTGTGTTCTCCACCTGGAAACACAATATGACTTTAATTACCAGCAGCCTCACTGCTATTAAAATATCACACACACACAGTTTTTTCCTTCAACAGACACACACACTCACTCAATCACACACACACTGTGGGTGTGTAGTATGATAATTGAGCGAGCTGAAAGTGTCTCACACTCACAAATAAGACGAGGTCACGACCTCAGAGTCTCACATCTCAGCTCCGTCCCACTGGACGCCGCCGACACACTCCACATCTCCTCTGTGCGTGTGTGTGTGTGTGTGTGTGTGTGTGTGTGTGTGTGTGTGTGTGTGTGGAGTCATCCTTACTTCCTTTAGCAGAGGCAGACGTGTTGTTGTTGTTGTTGTTGTCGATCATTTGCAGTTTAATTTCACACTGAACATCGCCGCGTGCACGCCGCTGAAGTCTGCTCCCTTCAAACTGAAAACTGGTCCAGACCTGAAACGATGGCGACAGGCCGTCAATAAACGCTCAAACACAGGAAACAGGACTAATCTGAAACTCGTTCAGGTTCGATTTCTAACATTAACAATCATGTCATTAAGTAAATAATCTTTATTTCATTTTATCCCACACAGAGAGCAACCCACAGGTTCACACTGAGCCCTTGCAGCTCCGCGTGGAGCACAAATAGTGGCACTGTGTCTAAAACTTCGTGGGGTGTTGTTCAAGTCATCCATTGTGGTCTGTTGGGGGTTAAAGCCCACGGGGGGTAGGAAGAAACAAAATGGCATCCAGCACGGGAGCAGAAGTCGAGTTCTTCTCACACAACCTTCCTCTCTGCAGCTCGAGCTCGATTTAGGTCAAATATTAGCAGCTGCTTCTTTTTACGGCCACCTGACGTCTCTGCTCCGTCCTGCTGTTTGAGGTCTGTTTTCACCGCCAAAGATGGGAGTGGCATCCTATTCACTGCAGGCACCTCGCCGATCCAGCGCGCTCTCATCCCGTAGTCTAATAAAACTCAGTGTCAGGCTCCTCGAGAGGTGACCATCTAGATTCAGAGCCCTACAGTGTACAAATAAGATAAAGAACTTTATTGTCAATGTAGTTATACAATGAAATTTGTTTGGTAGCTCACAGAGGCCAGCAGCAATAAAACAAGAAGCAGCATAGTAACATAATAACCATAGTAAACGTAGTAAAAGTATAAAGTGTAAAGTAAAAAGAAGGCACTAACACAGTAAAAAATATATATATACATGTATATATATATATATAGGGGTACAAAAAGTCTGTGGCCTGGATGGGTTGTAGCATAGACCGTGTGGAGATTCGGGAGTTTGGTTCCAATGATCCCCTGGGCAGTTTGACGGTCCAGGTCAGAGCTCGACGGTTTTCTGCAGTGCAGCTGAAGCACCACACTGTGATGCAGTTACAGAGGATGCTCTCTGCTGTGCTCCTGTAAAAGTTTACTAAGTGCTGGGTTGGCACATTTGCTTTTTTAAGTTTTCTTAGGAAGAAAAGTCTCTGCTGTGCTTTCTTCACTAAGTGGGATGTGTTAATAGTCCATGTGAGATCTTTGGTTATGTGTAGGCCCAGGAATTTAGTGTCATTCACCCTCAACTTCCTCACCATGTATGTGGAGGGTTGGTCGTGTTGTTTTCTTGGCTCTTCTGTCTCTACAACGATCTCCTTTGTTTCGGCAGTGTTCAGAACCAGCTCGTTGTTTCCGCACCATCTGATTAGATGTTGGACGTCCTCTCTGCAGTGAGACTCGTTGTTGTCTGATATCCTTCCCACTATTGTAGTGTCATCAGCAAACTTCACTACGGTGTTAGAAGAGGAGTGGATGGGTTTGCAGTGGTGTGTGAATAGAGTGAAAAGAGCTGGACTCTGAGAACGCAGCCCTGTGGTGCTCAGTGTTAATGGTGATAGCAGGTGATGTAAGGTTGCCCACCCTGACCTTTTGTAGCCTGTTTGTGAGGAGATCAAACATCCATGAGCAAAGTGTGGTGGTTGGTCCCAGGTCATTCAGCTTGTTTGTTTGGCACAATGGTGTTAAATGCCGAGCTGAAGTCTATAAATAGCATCCTAACATATGTATTGGGATGCTCCAGATGAGTCAGGCTGGTGTGAAGTGTGATTGAGACTGCATCCTCTGTTGATCTGTTCCTGCAGTAAGCAAACTGTAGGCTGTCCAGGTCAGCAGGGATGTTGGCCTTGATGTGTGAAAGAACAAGTCTCTCAAAACACTTCCTGATAACTGGTGTCAGAGCGACCGGGCGATGGTCATTCAGACATTTTACTGACTGTCTTTTGGGCACAGGAATAATGGTAGTTGATTTGAGGCATGTTGGGACTGCAGCCTGCTGCAGAGACAGATTGAAGATGTTGGTGAACACCCCCGCCAGTTGGTGGGCACATGACTTCAGCATGTGTCCTGGAACCATGTCTGGTCCTGCTGCTTTGTTAACATTGATCCTTCTGAGCGTGGATCTCACCTGATGGCATTCGAAGACAGGTACCGGCTCCCCTATGGGTAATGGTGCTGTCTGGGTTCCCATGCCGTTGGAGCGACCATCAAATCCAGAGGCTAGAGGGTCTGCAGGTTCATCAGCATATGGTCCACCTGTGGTCCAGCCTGTGGCCTGTGGTCCCTGCTGGGACCTTGCTGTTTTGCTCTTTACTTTCATTTCAGTCTGCGAGGGTTCGGCAATGATGGTATTTTGGCAATAATTAACACCTCGGGAAACAGAAGAGCGTAAAACATCCACTGATGGCAGACTGCACAGGAGAAACAGAAACTGTAATTATTCACTAATGTGGAGCACATGTTCATGCTCCGACCCCAACAGAATCTAAACCTGTGGGAAACATCTGCTAATGATGATTATGATGAAGAGAATCGTCAGACCTAAGCGATCAGAGCGAAGTGCGTCAGTCCTGAGAGTTTATGAACTCTGCATCTCATCAAAGAGTTTGTGCAAGCTCACAGCTGATCCACCGAGGAAAGGTTCAAAGCAGACATGGAAGCTTTGTGGAATAATTAGCAGGAGATGGACCATTATGCAAAACGCCTACAGGAAGTTATTTCTGCTTAAACGGGCTTCTGAGGCAGGGCTCTTAATATGTGTTCAACAAAGGAGCGAAGAGGACCTGCCTCCTAGTGCTGTTTGAGCTTTCCACCTCGATGTGGAGGCTGTGCTTCAGAGAAGATCATGTTTCCATGAGGTGGACGGATTATTTCACAATGAGCTGAATCAGATCTGAAACATCAGGAGTTTGTGAGGAGTCCTGGAGAGGATGAGGGCCTCTGAAGTGAAGCGGGATTTATAAAAATGTTGCTTTAAATGCGTAGAAAGCGTTTCACAGACTGCAGAAATCCTCAGTGCGGTTTCTGTTTATGATGCTTTAAGAACAATAACAAACCCTCCTCTTCATCGCTTTCATTTCCTGCTGCAGTTAATTCTCTGAATATTAAACACCTCCTCCCTCTTCCTCTCTCCCTGGTGACCACTGTCTTTAAATGCCCCCCCCCGCATCACCTCTGCTGCTCCCACTGTTGCCATGGTGACAACAATCCTCTGGTGATTAGTGTTAATTATCACCATGGCAACACCATCAGTAGCAGTGTAATCATGTGTCAGGAGGTGAGGAAGAGGAGGAGGATTTGAGAGAGCATGCTCACTGGTGAAGAACTTTGAGTCCAGAGGATGACGGGCAGAGATGAACCACCAATCAGGAAGCAGCTCGGACGTTTCCTTACTGGACTTCATTTAGTCCAAATATGTGTGCACATTTAGTCCAGTACAGACGTGAAAACAGAAGAAACGCCCTCCAAACGCGTTTAACGAGATGACAAAGGTATGACACTGATGTTAAAACTGATCTGAAAAGGTGAAGGATGGGTGTTGAGACTGTATGGGGTTGTTTTGATAATGGATTGCATTTATAAAGCGCTTTTCAATTCCACTATTCATTCACTCTCACATTCGCACACTGGTGGAGGCAAACCACAGTTGTAGCCACAGCAGACTGACAGAAGCGAGGCTGCCATATTGCGCCATCGGCCCCTCTGGCCATCACCAGTAGCCGGTAGAGTGAAGTGTCTTGCCCAGGGACACAACGACCAAGACAGACAGAGCTGGGGATCGAACCGGCAACCTTCTGGTTACAAGATGAGCTTCCCAACCCCCTGAACGACGGTCGCCCCATATGTAGATGAATTTGTACCAAATCAGACTAAACTCAGACCAACTGCCTTTTTATATTTAGGGTATCTGTCAAAGACTTTTCTAGTCCAGAACCAACCAGATACATCTGACCTGTGGGGCGTGGTCTGAGGGAGCAGATGCACCTGTCCCCACCCACTTTCTGTTCTCATCCCCAGAGGATAAAATAATGCTGCTCGGCCAAGCCCGCAGACGTCTCATAAATAGAGCATTCTGTTCAGGATTCATGTCCAGGAACTGATCGATTACATGACTATCTTACAGACTGCTGTAAGACTGTGTCAATCCACAAGGTACAGAGGTCCATGAACATTAATTTATGGGCTGAACCTTGTTACCGAGTGACAGTCTTTATTTAGCTGCAATATGGGGACGAGTTTCACTAAATTTGACCAGAGACAAACGTCTGTTTTAGACCTTATACAGCCCTTCTACAGCCGTGAAAGTAGGATGATGTTCCACACAAAAAAATATCTGTCTGAAAAGATGAATTTTTGAGAATTTCTATGGAGCATGTAGGGGCATTAATAAAGTCTAGGACTGGGTGCACCAGAGGACCATCTGTAAAGGACCCCTTTGCATCTGTCGGTAGGTGTTCAGCATGCAGCGTGCAGCATTAATGTTGGGAAGGGGCATTTTCTAGCCCTCAACCATCATTTTTACCAGTTTACTATGAACCAGTAAAAACTGATCCCTGCTGTTGATGGTTTTACTTTTTTGGACTGAGGCAGAGTTCAGTCAAGCAAGCTGTGAGTTTTTCTTTAGTTTATGAAGCACAGGTGATCCATGAACCTCTTTATGTTTGAGGTTGAATTGCTTGACTGTTGGGGTGATGACTGCACTCCAGAGTTCATCATTTTTAAGGAAATATTGATTTTGTTGGATGTTTATTGCTGAATAATTAACTTGTGGGTCGTGCCAGCCTTGAAGTGAATAAGTATGACCAGATTCCTGTGGGGTTAGGCAGAGATCAGCGTGTTTATGTGTTATGTTCAGTAAATTTTATTGTAGCATTAACTAAGGTCTGTAAAACTGTTTTTAAATCTGATGAATGTTTAATATTTATAATATTTATGTATTTTCATGCTTCTCTTTTATAACTCTAATGAAGAGGATTTCTCACACATACACCTTTACTTGACTTACAGTGACCCCCACAGCGCACACTTCCCTGCTTTTCTATTTAACTCTTTTCTATTTAACTCTTACATTATGGATGTATTCATGCATGCAGGTGTGTAGGTGGAAGTCTGTAGATGTTGGCTTATGAATGTGTGGACAAAAGCTCCTCAGTGAAGTCCTGTTTGTTTTAGATCCTCCTTGAACATCTGCTGAAGGTCATTACTGAACATCAGCCGGAGAGCCTTCTTGAATATCTGCTGAAAGTGAAAGTCATTACTGAACATCTGCATCTTCTTGAACATCTGCTGAAAGTCATTACTGAACATCTGCATCTTCTTGAACATCTGCTGAAAGTCATTACTGAACATCTGCATCTTCTTGAACATCTGCTGAAAGTCATTACTGAACATCTGCCGAAGAGCCTTCTTGAACATCTGCTGAAACTCATTAAAGAACATCTGCCAGAGAGCCTTCTTGAACATCTGCTGAAGGTCATTACTGAACATCTGCTGAAGGTCATTACTGAACATCTGCTGAAAGTCATTACTGAACATCTGCCGGAGAGCCTTCTTGAACATCTGCTGAAACTCATTAAAGAACATCTGCTGAAGGTCATTACTGAACATCTGCTGAAACTCATTAAAGAACATCTGCCAGAGAGCCTTCTTGAACATCTGCTGAAGGTCATTACTGAACATCTGCTGAAACTCATTAAAGAACATCTGCCAGAGAGCGTTCTTGAACATCTGCATCTTCTCGAACATCTGCTGAATGTCATTACTGAACATCAGCCAGAGAGCCTTCTTGAACATCTGCTGAAAGTCATCGTTGAACATCTGCTGAAACTCATTACTGAACATCTGCCAGAGAGCCTTCTTGAACATCTGCTGGAAGTCATTACTGAACATCTGCATCTTCTCGAACATCTGCTGAATGTCATTACTGAACATCAGCCAGAGAGCCTTCTTGAACATCTGCTGAAAGTCATTACTGAACATCTGCATCTTCTCGAACATCTGCTGAATGTCATTACTGAACATCTGCTGGAAGTCATTACTGAACATCTGCATCTTCTCGAACATCTGCTGAATGTCATTACTGAACATCAGCCAGAGAGCCTTCTTGAACATCTGCTGAAAGTCATCGTTGAACATCTGCTGAAACTCATTACTGAACATCTGCCAGAGAGCCTTCTTGAACATCTGCTGAAAGTCATTACTGAACATCTGCATCTTCTCGAACATCTGCTGAATGTCATTACTGAACATCTGCTGGAAGTCATTACTGAACATCTGCATCTTCTCGAACATCTGCTGAATGTCATTACTGAACATCAGCCAGAGAGCCTTCTTGAACATCTGCTGAAAGTCATCGTTGAACATCTGCTGAAACTCATTACTGAACATCTGCCAGAGAGCCTTCTTGAACATCTGCTGAAAGTCATTACTGAACATCTGCATCTTCTCGAACATCTGCTGAATGTCATTACTGAACATCAGCCAGAGAGCCTTCTTGAACATCTGCTGAAAGTCATTACTGAACATCTGCATCTTCTCGAACATCTGCTGAATGTCATTACTGAACATCTGCTGGAAGTCATTACTGAACATCTGCATCTTCTCGAACATCTGCTGAATGTCATTACTGAACATCAGCCAGAGAGCCTTCTTGAACATCTGCTGAAAGTCATCGTTGAACATCTGCTGAAACTCATTACTGAACATCTGCCAGAGAGCCTTCTTGAACATCTGCTGAAAGTCATTACTGAACATCTGCATCTTCTCGAACATCTGCTGAATGTCATTACTGAACATCTGCTGGAAGTCATTACTGAACATCTGCATCTTCTCGAACATCTGCTGAATGTCATTACTGAACATCAGCCAGAGAGCCTTCTTGAACATCTGCTGAAAGTCATCGTTGAACATCTGCTGAAACTCATTACTGAACATCTGCCAGAGAGCCTTCTTGAACATCTGCTGAAAGTCATTACTGAACATCTGCATCTTCTCGAACATCTGCTGAATGTCATTACTGAACATCAGCCAGAGAGCCTTCTTGAACATCTGCTGAAAGTCATTACTGAACATCTGCATCTTCTCGAACATCTGCTGAATGTCATTACTGAACATCTGCTGGAAGTCATTACTGAACATCTGCATCTTCTCGAACATCTGCTGAATGTCATTACTGAACATCAGCCAGAGAGCCTTCTTGAACATCTGCTGAAAGTCATCGTTGAACATCTGCTGAAACTCATTACTGAACATCTGCATCTTCTCGAACATCTGCTGAAAGTCATTACTGAACATCTGAGCCTTTGCAAATTTCTGCTTAAACATAATCTTTTGCTTCAGTCCCGTTTCTGCCCCCAGCTGAACAGTCCAAACATGCATCTTGGGTTAGTTTGTGTGAGGTAGACGCATGATATGAAAGTCCTGTGGTAAATGTGCTTAGAGTGGTCGTTATAGTCATAAAAGCGCTCTAAAAACAAGCATTGAGACTTGTGAAAGCAACACATGCAATTAATGTTCTTGATTTGTAAGAGATAGTTTGACAATGTGGAAACGGCACCACCGCTGGTCCATCTGTTTTGGATGAAGCATCTCATTTAGCGTGGTGATAACATCAGTGTTTCAGCCAGGTTTGCTGGGTCTGCATCTTCCCTCTCTGGATCTGATTTCAGCTTATTTTGCACAGCCTGGAGGACTTTTGATGTAATACTACTTTTCGTCCTCTTTCATGATTTAATTTGAGCTTAATTTCCTTTTTTTCTTCTCACCTTTGTCTTCCTTTAATTCTTCTCTGTGTGACATTTTGTGCAGAAAACATCTTTTAGCTTATTAACCGATTCAGAAACCTTTTAACAAGCTGCTGAACATTGAGTTGACTTTCCCCTTGTGGTTAGCTCACACTCACGCCTCATAATTACTGCCTCTGTCTGCTGCTGCTGCTCTGCAGGCCCCTAGTCATGTGACCACTTAAATGCCAGGCTGATGAAATAATTGGTTGCCAGGCGGATCTCTGGTAAGGCCAAATGTTAACTGAAGACAAAAAACGCAGGTCAGTTAATTTATCATCCTTAGGAGGCAGGAGGGCAGGTGAATGTAAAAAGTATACAGCTCTGTCCCAACTTTGGATTTAACTAAACAGCAGCAAAGTTTGGATGGTAGCTGAAACTGGGCGAGCTCAGTCAATCGAGCCAGTTACTCTGTGATATGAACACATGAGCACGGGAAGCTGGTGGGAGAGATAAACTGTTCTCAGTAAAGTTCATGTTGAGACAAACACCATCATACAGAAAGAAGAAGACGCTCAGATTATCCGTCCACAGCACGAGGTCAGCCATTAACGGTCCGCTGTGAAAAGCTTCACATCCACACTCCGAGCGATTCTTCTCTGTACACGTCAGATATTTGGTGTTGAGCACCCTGTGAGCCCGTCAGCTGCACTGGGCTTAAACTCTGAGCTGCACGTGAACAGAGCAGATATTAGTTTATTTGAAGTTGAATTCAGTGAAACGGGAGACAAAGACCTGCAGCACAACAGTATCGATGCATCTGCAGCAAATGAATGCAAATAAAAACCTAACCTTATGTCAGAGTTTCACTATGAAACAAAGGTTTCTGTCTGGGTGCTTGACGGCAGCTGACGGTAAATGTGGAATAAAACATGCTGAAACAGTCTTAATTTGCAGACTTTGGTTTCATTCTGTTGCTTCATGCCATGAAACGTTATTTGATTTGTTTGGAGTGTTTGTTTTCTTTAATCTTCATCCTGAGTATGTCCACTCCCACGTCTCCTCTCCATGACCACAGGAATATTTAATAAGTGTGTCTGCGGTCTGCAGGGAGTGCTGCCAGCGCAGCAGTCTCGGGCCTCATTTTCAGGGGAAACATAATTTCTTTGTGTTGTTGCTGTTCTGCAGATATCCGATAATCATGTTTCCAGTCTGTGCTGCTGGGAATACCTGCGCATAAAGTCTGACTGAGAGTTTAGTCCGATGCTGAGGAAACATGTCAGTGAGCTTCACGAGGCTTTCAGCAGCAGCTAAGGACAAATTTACTCTGTTCTAATATTAAAAAGAGAAAATCCCCGACGTCTAAATCAGCACTGAAATATTCATCACGCGCGTATATTTAGAGAAGAGATGAGAGCGAATCAACTTTCTAAATGTTCATCTGTAAAAATGTCATGTTTCTTTAACTAAACACAGTAAGAGCTGCCAGGAAGTGGAATACTGAACACACACACACACACACACATACACTGAGGCAACTTTTTGTTGTCACTTTGAGTTAAATGTTAAACAGTGTCAAGATGAACATTTTTATTTTGTCATTTTTTAATTCTTAAAATAAGCATCACTGTGTGTGTGTGCGTGCGTGTGTGTGTGTGTGTGTGTGGGGGGGGGGGGGGGGGCAGAGAGGCCGTCTCCTAAAAGCCAGAATAAATATTAAAAGCAAATGAATATTTTATTCAGGATAAATTATGATGGAGTGCTTCTGAAAGCCTGCACCGTGTGTGTGTGTGTGTGTGTTAATAATGCAGCAGTGTGTGTCAGTAATGGTGTATTGTGATGTCAGAGCGACCGTGTTTGTTGAACATGTGACAGCCGCTCTGATGACACGTGTTAATGTTTCATCGCACAGGGAAACATCCTCTGAACTGAAAACAGGAGTATTTTTAGCCAACAGGTGTTAAAGACACAGCTCCTCACTGACTATCAATTAACAGACACTGCCCTGCCCCTTTTTAATTAACTAAACATGATGGTCATCATTTTGCTGAGATAGCACACTCTCTAACTGTTAGCGCAGGGGTCTCAAACTAGTGGACGGTACATTGACGTGAAGAACTATAATGCAGTTTGAAGGGAGGGAGGATTTGTTTATGATAAAAGAAGTTCTTTAGAAAGCCAAAAATGACTGAATATGAAGGTAACATGAGCAGAGAGCACAAACATGCTAAGGGACGGCTGTGTTAGTTCAAAAGCTAATGTGTACACTTGTGTCTGCAGTTCGATTTAGTTAAATATGAACACAACGACAGCAGAAGTGCTGTCACGTGTCACAGACAGAGAGGACCAACGTGTTTATTTGGTCGTTCAATAAAAGGATTCAGTCTGTGTTCACGTTTGCAGTTTTGTCTTCCTATATAATATTTGACATTTAAGCAAACAAACCAAACAGTTTCGAAAATATTTGTGGGTGTTTATTTGTTTTGTACTACTTGAACACTAAAGGCCGTCCGATGAGACGACAGAACCAGCAGTGGCCCACAGCTCATTTCAGTTTGACCCCCCCGTGTTAGAGTCATCTAAAACAATATTTTCACTGATTATGTCACAGCTTTACACATCTTTTTCTCTCACCTCACTGACGCTTCATGAGAGAATGCCCAACATCAACGTTAAAGACCGAATGACACTCATAAGTCACCTGGTCAGGTTTTCAGTGTCTGCTTTCAGGTCCCAGCACAGCGTGGAGGCTGTCATCGGTGATGCGTGATCTGTGCTTGGTCTTGTTTGCATTCATAATTGGAAACACCTATCAGGAGAGATCGTTTTCTGTCCATGTCCCAAACATGGACAGAAAACGATCTGCATGAAGGCGGAGCTGTGGCATCAATCCAGCAGGCAGTAGACGCTAAGAGTCCTTGATTGCAGCATCCTGTCACTCCATCTGACGGTGCTGAGGCGCACTGCAGACATCGGCCGTGAAAGAATTGGCAAAGACGTCAAAACCAGATTGCTGCGCTTTAAAGTCAGAGAAGATCGAACGTAGTATTAACCAGCTCAGTTTGGTAGCCAGCCTAGAACTTGAAAAAGCACTGCATAATTTCCACTTGTGCAATTTGATCATCACTACTGGTGAGATGTGTCACCTTGGTGGATAATAATTTGAATGTGCAAGATGTATTTATGATCAATGTGCGCTTTCTAAGCAACATACAGTTCACTTATTTTGAGACAATCATGCACAAGCTCTAGTGGGACACATAAAATGATGTGGTGGGCCACATTTGGCTCGCAGGCCTTGAGTTTGACACGCATCCTAAAACTTTCAAGGAGGATTCAAGGAGACTCCACCAGGAACTGTCAACACAAACATCTGAACCCTCTGAACAAAATCCTGCTCCTCACATACAAGGTCTTAAATAATCAGGCCCCATCTGATCTTAATGACCTTGTAGTACCATATCACCCTATTAGAGCACTTCGCTCTCACACTGCAGGCCTACTTGTTGTTCCTAGAGTATTTAAAAGTGGAATGGGAGGCAGAGCCTTCAGTTTTCAGGCCCCTCTTCTTTGATACCCACATTCAGATATTTCTAATGTTCAGAGGGTTCTGATGTTCGATCAACTGAAGGCTTTTCAGGGAGTTTTTAGGACTTCCTGATAATAATGAATCACAGTCGTCCAGCCTGGAAGTAATAAATGCATGAACTAGTTTTTCAGCGTCACTCTGAGACAGGATATTTCTAACTTTAGAGATGTTGCACAAATGGAAGAAAGCAGTCTTACATATTTGTTTAATATGTGCGTTGAAGGACATGTCCTGGTCAAAAATGACTCCAAGGTTCCTCACAGTGTTACTGGAGGCCAAGGTAATGCCATCCAGAGTAAGAATCTGCTTAGATACCATATTTCTAAGATTTTCAGGGCCGAGTACAATAACCTCAGTTTGATCTGAAGTAAGAAGCAGAAAGTTAGCGGCCATCCAGGTCTTTATGTCTTTAAGACATTCCTGCAGTTTAACTCATTGGTGTGTGTTATCTGGCTTCATGGACAGATAGAGCTGGGTGTCATCTGCATAGCAGTGAAAATGTATGCTATGTCTTCTAATGATGCTGCCTAAGGGAAGCATGTATAATGTAAACAGAATTGGCCCTAGCACTGAACCCTGTGGAACTCCATAATTAACCTCAGTGTGTGAAGAGGACTCTCCATTTACATGCACAAATTGGAGTCTATTAGATAGATATGATACAAACCACTGCAGTGCAGTACCTGTAATACCTACAGCAGGTTCTAATCGCTCTAATAGGATATTATGGTCGACCGTATCGAACGCTGCACTGAGGTCTAGCAGGACAAGCACAGAGATGAGTCCACTGTCAGAGGCCATAAGAAGATCATTTGTAACCTTCACTAAAGCTGTTTCTGTGCTGTGATGAGCTCTGAAACCTGACTGAAACTCTTCAATAAGCCATTCCTCTGCAGATGATCTGTTAGCTGTTTGACAACTACTCTTTCAATATGCAAGGTTATTAATCAGTTATTAAGTCATGCACTAACAGAGACTTGGAAGAGAGAGACGTAATGTTGAATAATCCACATTTCACTGTTTTACTCTTTGGTGCTGTTGAGTTTACTGTATTGTTCTTTCTTTGTGATTTTTTATGTGAAAGTTGTTTTTTGCTGTGATGGTGTTTTATGAGGGTTAACAGGAGGACAGAAGACTCCTGGTCCCAACTCTGCACATGTGTGGTCTGATTTGTCAGGTTCACCTTTGGTTGTTTGGGTTCTTTACTCGCTCTCTCTGTTTTCTGGCACTGTTACAGGTTTTTTCCTTTTTGTAGACCACCTCTGACATGATCCTAAAAGTTAGTTCAGAGATGTGTGCTAGCACACGTGAGTGTGGACTTGTTGGATTCTTTCAGTTTGAAGCATCATTCTGGGATGACTGGGATCAAACACCAGCTTCGGTCAGAGCGAGGTGAGGACATGAAGCCTTTTGTTCATTGTTCCTGGCACCAGCTGTTTGTTTGTGTCGCTGCTCACGTCGTGTGCTGGTCCAGATGTGGCTGAGCCAGATGTTGTACATCAGGTGTTGGGATGAAGAGTGTGAAGAGGATCAGAGAGCAGGCTGAAGTGCAACGCCTGCTCGTACAGCAGGTTAACACACTCGGTGTCAGACACTTTCCACCTGGATGGATTAACACGTAACATCCGCTCATTAGCGGCGATGGGCCGCGAACGCCGGCGCTCTGCATGTGAGAGCGATGACATTTCACAGGTTGTTTGGTTTGCATGTAGACCGCGTTTGATCTGACACGCCTGCACAGGTGGAGAGAAAGAACGGGGTTACACTTCCTCATTAAACATGACAGAGATCACAGAGAACACTTCAGACATGCTGCGCTGAGCCCATTATCACAGATCTGCAGCTACTCGGGCCTTCTGATGCAGGAAAACATGCGTTTCTCATATCGAACACCTTCAACGTGTTTCAGTGGGAAATTAAGATGCTGTATGTGTTTCCGTTCCACATCAGAGCTAATCTCAGACATCTACATCCACGTCTGCTCCCACCATCTCACTCAGATGGATGATGTGAGCACGAGCAGCTGCTGAAAATGCTGCAGTGTGGCAGCAGCTGGAGTCTCCCCTATGAATTTTATGGCCTGCAAGAGTAAAAGTTATAAAGATCCACAGATCCATCAATAAAATAAACTTTCATGAATTTCGCTCCTTTCAACAAAAATATTAACCCTCCAAGCATTAGTTCAGGTGAGTCTCTAATGAGTCCGCCTTCCCCTCAGGTGTTCGCTGTATCCTTCACTGCTGTTGGAAGTTGCTTACCTCAAACCGACATTTTCTCCTGTCGTCACACATCTGCTCGTCTCTTTCCTCTCCTGATTTCACAGGGACGAGCTGACCATCGTCATAACTCAACAACAACAAGCGACCTGACGTTAACGTAAACGAAGGAAGCTGAACGTCTGCAGCTGATAGGGCCGACCAGCTCAGAGTCTTTGTTTCAGCTCACACCGGTTTGTCCCTGGATTCAGACCTGAACATGTAAATAAGATGTGTGTGTGAGTGTGTGTGTGTGGAGGCGTCCGTCTCATCAATCTGTCACTCTGGAGACGTGTCAGTCTAAACAGAGCTCAGCCAATCACAGGGCAGGAGCAGGGGAGCAGGGGCTGGAGGTAATGTCTCACCAATTTACCTGTTGGAGGTGTGTGAGGAACACACACACGCCCTCAGTGTGTGTTGTGACGACATCACAGAGTAAATCAGCTGAATGAAAGCTTTGGAGATGAAGGCTGATGCAGAGTCTTCGTCCTCCTGATGATCGTCTCACTCGACTTCCTGCAGAAACTTCTTGAATCAGCTGATTTTAGGAAACGTCCAGGAACTGATGTGTTCGCATCACCTTTACTGAAGCAGTCGTGGCTCAGATTAATAAACAGTTATGAACAGCTAAACGCTGGTCTAGATCAGTGCGTTGAGCGGGTGCCCACATGCCCTATGGCTGAGGACAGCCAGCCCGGGTTCAAGTCCCGGCTGGTCTCCCCCTCTCTCTGTACCAGCTTCCTTCACTGATCTATCTTTAAAAAAAAAAACAACTTACATTTCACAGTAAGTTTCTGTATATTTCATCTCTAACTCTGTGAAACAAACGTCAGTTTTATCCCAAGTAACAAACACACTGTGAGCCGTGCATTCACACAACTTGGATAAAAGGGAGGAAACGTCTGAATTTAGAGACTGGAGGGAACAATGGTTATTACGTTTAAATTTAGTTTTACTTTGATTTGAACTTTGGTTTTGCTCAGGCGGTAAAAACTACTCAGCAGATGTGAGGATGGCTGGAGGCAGAAACAATGGGTGAATAAAATCTTCTATCCTTCTTCTTCCAGCAGTGGATCAGTGTCCATCCTTATTCTGCAACTTAGCCATAGAAAAAGGAAATATAACTGGTTATTTTTAACCAGTTATATCCAACTTAAAGATGAGCTCAAACACCTGAGGAGATGATCCTGCACACATTGGAGCCCATTTCAGTAACGCTGACTCCTGCTCACATCTTCAGCTGCTCCGCTCACTCCAGGTAATAACAATTAAAATTGATTATTTATTACATGAACAGCAATGCTTAGTCTGTCAGTCACACGGCCACTGTGACGTGTTAAAAGTGTGGAAATAACTGTAAATATTTAAGCGGTCGTAACATTAGACAATCATAGAGGTACAACCTGGTACAGTCTGAGAGGGCCTAGACTGGTTTGACGGGTCCAAACTAGCCAGAGGCCAAGTGCAAATTCTCTTAAAAACCAGCTCTTTATTCAGAGTCACTTTAGGACTAAAGCACTGCCTGTTGGAATCAGAGATCGCAGGATGTTTCTTCATAAAAACATAAATTAAGATGGATGGATGGATGGATGGAGGATGGATGATGCATGGATGGATGGATGGATGGATGCATGGATGCATGGATGGATGATGGATGCATGGATGGATGGATGGATGGATGGATGGATGGATGGATGGATGGATGGATGCATGGATGCATGGATGCATGGATGGATGGATGGATGATGGATGGATAGATGGATGGATGGATGCATGGATGCATGGATGGATGGATGGATGATGGATGGATGCATGGATGGATGATGGATGCATGGATGGATGGATGGATGGATGGATGGATGGATGGATGCATGGATGGATGGATGGATGCATGGATGGATGCATGGATGGATGGATGGATGATGGATGGATGCATGGATGATGGATGCATGGATGGATGGATGGATGGATGATGGATGGATGGATAGATGGATGGATGGATGATGGATGGATGGATGGATGCATGGATGGATGCATGGATGGATGGATGGATGATGGATGGATGCATGGATGGATGGATGGATGCATGGATGGATGCATGGATGGATGCATGGATGGATGGATGGATGATGGATGGATGCATGGATGATGGATGCATGGATGATGGATGCATGGATGGATGGATGGATGGATGGATGATGGATGGATGGATGGATGATGGATGCATGGATGGATGGGTGGATGATGGATGCATGGATGGATCTGTGCTCTGAGCTGTGAATGGGAGCTCTTACAGGGAAAAGATGAAATAATAAGAAGCTGTTGTCGCTGTGCAGCAATAAGATGTTCAAACAGAGCGGAGAGTTCAACATTTCCCCGAAATAAAAGCAGACAGTGTGAAATGACGCTGAGACGACATCCAGGGTTTTATTACAATTTCTTCTTCTGCTCCTTCATTTAAAGGCTCGCCGTTACTGTTAATCATAAAATATAATACTATAATAAAATGAACTTCATTATCACGTTAATAACAGAGATTCATCTGAATCTGCAAGTTAAACAGGACACCAACAAATTGTGTCATCATTTTCACAAAACAATTATATATTATTTTCATCACAAAATAATCTTATTATACGAGAAAAATTTTAAGTTCTTTATCACAGCAATGATGGAAAACTCAACATTTACCTAATTTACCTGCATTTACTGTCTGAGCTCCTGATTTATCAGGTTTATTTTTATGTTTACCTGAACTCTTCATCATTTATTTATGGAGCCAGGTGTGTCACAGTCATGTATACATCTTCTATTAAAGTGTGTTCACAGTCAGTCAGAGGAGCTGTTATAGGAGCAGGTTATTATTTATGATTTGTATTTAAAGATAACTCTTTTGAAGAGTGAAGTCAGATTTCTGCTGCTGAAAGTGAAGCTGCAGTAAAATTCAGTGAAGTGTAGAAAAAGTTTTATCTCAGTTTTTGGGTATAACTGAGTCAGCCTGTGTATACCTGTGTATTTGGAGAAAGAGTTTAACATTCAAACTGGTCTGAAAACAATGCATTCTGGGTAATATTCACTATATGTTTCCCATGACACACTTTCAATAACTCTGGGAGTTATTAGCCCCAAACAACAGAACGTGATCACGTTTTCAGAGTTGAGGCGTCTGTAGATGCTTGCTTCATAGACTTAGACTTTATTTAATCCCACACTGGAGAAATTCACTTCCTGTTCTGGTCTTTAAAGTGTGAGTTCCATAAACATTCAGACTAGCTGCCCCCCGACAAAGCAAACTGAGGTACGCACATTTCTTGGTGCGCCACCTTGTGGTGGTAGAGGCACATTGTGGTGGTAGTGCGCTTTGAGGGTCTCGAAAAGTGACCCTCAAATGCAATCCAATCCATTATTACATAATAGAAGCCACTAGTAGAAAATGTACACGTGTGTATTTTAACCCAAGAAATAGCAAATTAATATTCAACCAGGAGGATTTCAAATGAAAAGAGGACCCAGAACCCTTCCCTGAGGAACGTCGTCTTCACAGAAACCCGTCCAAAACACCAGCAGCCAGTAAAATCCTGTAATCCTACACCTGAGCAGGATTAGAGCTGGGTTTATCCTCACAGTGTGTGTGTGTGTGTGTGTGTGTGTGTGTGTGTGTGTGTGTGTTATCAGGATATTTTCTCTGTGTTGCTGGGTGGATTAGAAGCTGTATTCCTGAGAACTTTCAGAGTGTGTTCATGTTTGTCTTCATTGGTTTATCCTCAGTGTGTGTGTGTGTGTGTGTGTGTGTGTGTGTGTGTGTGTGTGTGTGTGTGTTATAGCTTTATAGCTTCATCCCATAGCTGCTGCCTCGTTGCATTTAAACGAGTGTTGCAATCCCCGTTATATTTGAGTTATAGGTCAGAAATGAAGCTCGGCAGAGAGGTCACAGATGAAAAAAAGCATGACAAAAATGACCAAAGCTTCCACGCTGGATTTACCCACAATCCTTTGCCATTACTAGTGCAGGGTGACATGTGAGACAGTAGGTTGGATTCGCCCTGAATTCTTTTAACCAAGTTACAGCTGCACACAACTTCCAAACTAACTGCAAGAAATAAAGCTTCGTCAGGTTCAGACAGATGTTTCAGGATGAGAGCCAAAGAAACGACCTCTGACCTCTGACCTTGTGTTTATCTGCCACACCCAGAAACAAACTTCAGCCCTGTGGAGGAAAATTCAGCCTGAGCAAACCTCTGTGTCTGCTCTTCACTTTCATTAGTGCAGAGCCTCTTCACTTCACAGCTGCTAAACGACTCGTTGACCTCCGCAGCTCAGCTGCTGCTCCCTGATTGGCTGCATCTGACCTCACCGTGCCATCCTGAGAAGAGGAGGTTTTCCCGTGATTGGCTGGGAAGCAGGAAGCAGAGACTGAATGCATTAGTGTCATTAAAAGCCAAACAGTGAGCGCGAAGGCAGCGTTAGGAGACGTTAACAGTGTCTGCCGTTAATATGACACTTCATTATCACAGCGAGGATGCGAGAGTCACCGGGGACCGAAGAGGAGGAAACAAAGAATGTGAAGAAGAAGAGGGAGAGGGAAACAAACACAGAGAGACCAAGTACATGAAGAAAAACCTGATGACAAGGATGAAGAACGAACAAAGCATAAGAATAAGGAAGAGCAAGAAAATATGATTAGGCAGAAGGAAACAAGACAGAAGAAGAGGAAGGAGGCAAAAGAGAAGCTGTCTGAGCTCTCACTGGATAAGCCCAGGCAGGACAGAGGGTCAGCATCCAATCAGAGCTCAGGGGTCGTTGTCTGGTTTTCGAGGCAAAGAGAAAAAAGTTAACGAGAAAAAGAACTTTACGGGGAGGGGGCGGTGTTCAGTGATGGCTGACCTTTGTGACCCCGCCTGTCTCCAACTGTTCTGCTTCAGCAATTACCATGGTAATAACGCATCATCACCATCATCGTCGCAGCCTGGCAACAGGAAACAGTCGCAGAGACGCTCAGATGAGCTAATTTATTCGGCTCTTTGTGTGTTTTAACCAATTATCGGCCAGCAGGCGCACGCACACGGACAGGAAGTGACACGTGGAGGAAAATGCTCCGAAACAAACAGACTAAAGTCGGATTTAGCTCCACCCGCCCTTTCCTCAGGATTCATTAGTGTTGTTTTCAGAAACTGTCAGAAACCTGCAGTGAAGTTTGAGCTGTACAAAGTACTGCAGTACAAGTACAACGGTGGAGGCGGAGACGTGCTGCTGCTCGCTCAGCCTGAGCGTGATGTCCTCAGTCACGTGGCGTCCAGACTGTTTCCACCGCCCTCGAACGTTTTCCCTCTTTTTTCCACCGGTTTGATTCTGTCAGCTTCATCGGCGCTCTGTCACACAGACGGCTGTAATTGGTTCCTGATAGCATCGTGCTTTTATCGCAGCACGTGTTCAGTGATATTCTTGTCTGTAGACCAGAGCTGGACCGCTCCCTAATTAATTAATCAGAAGTGTTCCAATTAAAGCCTGTTTGTCTGTAATTAGTTTAATTATGAGGCTCGGCTCAGGCCCGCGAGCAGATCTGACTGTAACCTCCTGATGGGCTTTGGTTTCATCCTCTCGCCTATCTGAGAGTTTTTTTCAGTGAGACACTCACAGAAATGTCCTGCAGAGCTGAGTTTCGGTGCGTGCAGACTCCATTCAGGCCTCATCTGGCACAAGTCACATGACCCTCACCTGAGTGATGGCTCACAGAGATTCTTGTCTCAAGTAAAAGCTGATTTCATTTATACGCACACCCACTCTGAGCACACGCAGCACTGAACAGTTTTCAGTGAGCGGTTGCACGGCGGTGGTGCACCTGCATCACACGATCTACCCGTGCTCGGCCTAATTTAGCCACTTTCAGCCACGTGCAGGACTCGTCACAGCATCTGAGCCTGAACCAGGCGGCACACGCTCAGATTTAAAACCGTGCCCCCTGTTTGACCCAAGCGAAACAGCAGATCACCTTAGAGTCGTTTACCTCGTTGGTTTCTGGTTCTCAGGAGTAATAATCACCGACAGAGCTCTGTGTTTCCTGGGACGATAACAGCTTCCTGTTGTCCCTGCGTGCTTTTCTGTGAAGGCTCGTTTTTCACACACGAGTTTTGATCTCACGTTTCTTTGTCGTCGTCCTTCCACCTTTCTCAGCCTTCACGTCAATAATCTCCTGTTTTATTTTGATAGTCATTTTGTTTGAGTGTTTTGGTTTTATTTCCTGTTGGTTGCTCCAATATCAACTAACTTATCCTTCGCCTCCAGCTCAATCATCCAGTCTGAATCGTTCCCCGGGAGGTTTGTTTGCTGCCTTTGATTTATTGATTTATTACTGTTATTGTTGTTATTTGTTTGTTTGTTTCCTCACACTGCTCCGTGTTCAGTTTTCCCAGTTTGTTCAGAATCAGCTGAGAGTTGATGGAAAGTTGACGTTCGCCTTGCGTTTTCGTCACTTTCACAGATTTCAGTCTAACGTCATCCAGACTCGACTCCACAGAGACTCGACCCAAAAATGATTTTGTCGGTGAATGCAGGTCACACCTCTGTATACACAGTAATGATATAGGGGAGAACTCTGGTGTGAATAAATGTCAAATATTAAAGAGATGGGTGTGTTTTTTAAAGTAATAAATCCCGATCATATACTGTGTAAACCAGGGCTCGTCTGCAGTTTTTGCTCCAGGATCAGCAAGTCTGAGACTCAGATGAATCTTTTGGATGTTGCTGTTTTGTTTCCTGCAGATTTCTGTTTTTACTGAACGTGTAGTCGTGCACAAATCTTCATTTCTGCGCTTTAATTCACTGAAGGAATGAACATGAACGCAAGATAAAAACTGTCCAAGTTGACTCACTAATAAAATAAAATCCTGCACTCGGTTTGTGCTTCTATTTGCCTCAAACATCAGTTTCACCTTCAAACTGATTCAATGAAACCGTGAACTCCTGTCGTGTTGGTGGATTTATCATCATCTTATCATTTTGTTTATTTGCTTTTTATGAGAACAATAAATAACAAACATTTTATTTGAAACAGATATAAATGGAGTGGATAATGAGAAGAAGCTTTGAATTTTTACTCTTCATTTGATTTATTTACAGGCTGTGAACAGCTTTCAGTGCAGTCCTGTTTTATTTAAGAGAAACATTTTTGACAGAAAAATCATTTCTACTTTTTTATTTTTAAACAACTTGTTTTGTGTCTCTGATTTCTTTCTCCCAATGAAATAAAATCCAGTCACACTTTAATGGATCTGTTTAGAATTTATTATTTTAATTCTTTCGACTTCTTCACTTGTTTGTTTTGGGATTTTAAATGAACAGTTATTATTATTACGAGTGTCAGTGTGAGGGCAGAGGAGTGTGCAGTGGAGTGGAGGTATGTTCCTGTTACAAACCACAGCAAACTGCAAACAAAGAGCCTGCTGCTGTGTGAGTGTACCGAGTCTCTGAGGAGGGGGTGGGGGGGACAGAGGGGAGATGTGAGAGAAGAAGAAATGGAGGAAGAGAAGACTTTTTTTCCTCTAAAGTGTGAGAGCACCGAGCCAGAGGCACAACAGGCCCGGAGCTCCCCCTGGTGGTCAGTAACAGAACTACACTGCAGCGGATACTTTTGTACGGCACCAACGAAGAAGATAAATCTGACCGTCCCAGCGTTAATCCATCAGTGAGTTGAACTTAAAGGTCTTTAAAGAGGTTTTGTTCTAAAATTTTCAGTTAAACTTAAAGAAATTCCAACCGATGGATCCACTAGGGGAAGATCTGAGCGTTTTTATCAATTCTTTTCTTAAAAATATTTCATGATTTCATTCATGAGTCCTGCTCTCACATATCACCACCACCACTGAACTGAATTCTGGGTATTTCAGCCATCTAAAGTCTGAGGTAGCACAAGATTCAACATGCAACAAGCAAAATCATTAAGTTATCTCCAAACTGTCCCATCAGTCAGAAACACCATGATCTGCATTTGTACAAATTGTGTCCACTGTGAAACCTGTCGACCTCGGCTCTTGTTGTGAAGTCAACGTTTCTGTATCGTAACAATCGGCCCGTGTTTTAAATACAGTTTAAAGGTCTTCTGTTGGTGGTGACTGAAGCCGTTTAAACAAACTGAACTTCCTATTAAAAACAAACGTGTGAATAAAAGAGTCCAATCGTGTTTCTCAGCCCGGCTTCCCCTCTGTCCCTGTCTCCACGTCCCCCGTCCCTCCCCCTCTGTCTTTCTGCTCTCAGTAAAATGACATTTAGAGCAGCAGGGTGAGAAAAGCAATCTGCCGTCCCTCCCTGGAGAGGGGCAGGAGGGAGAGGGAGGAGATGTAAATGTAAAAATGAGTGGAATAAAAGAAGAAAGAAGGAGGGAGGAGGAGAAGGAGGAGGAGGAGGAAGGGTGAAATCCAGACTGAGGTGAAAAAGGTGTGTGTGTGTGTGTGTGTGTGTGTGTGTGTGTGTGTGTGTGTGTGTGTGTGTGTGTGTGGAAAATTAGTCTGTGCAAACATGGACATTTATGTGTGTGTATGCTGTTTTGTGCTCAGTGAGGACATTTCTGTGATGTGTAGGGGGCAGTTTTGCTCTGTGAGGACAGTTTTGCTCTATGAGGACAGTTTTGCTCTGTGAAGACAGTTTTGCTCTACGTGGGAGCAATTGTGGCTCAAGAGTTGGCAGTTCGTCTTATAATTGGAAGGTTGCTGGTTCGAGCCTTGGTTCGGACAGTCTTGGTTGTTGTGTTCTTGGGCAAGTGTAATGGTATCAAGTGCTTTGGGGTCCAAACGGACTAAGTAAAGCGCTATAAAAATACAGGCCATTTACCGTTTCTGCTCTGTGAGGACAGTTTTTGCTCTGTGAGGACAGGTTTTGCTCAGAGAAGACAGTTTTGCTCAGTGAGGACAGTTTTTGCTCAGAGAAGACAGTTTTCCTCAGTGAGGGCAGTTTTGCTCTGTCAGGACAGTTTTGCTCTGTGAGGACAGGTTTTGCTCAGAGAAGACAGTTTTGCTCAGTGAAGACAGTTTTGCTCTATGAGGACAGTTTTGCTCTGTGAAGACAGTTTTTGCTCTGTAAGGACAGTTTTTGCTCAGAGAATACAGATTTTTTCTCAGAGAAGACAGTTTTGCTCTGTCAGGACAGTTTTCGCTCAGAGAAGACAGTTTTCCTCAGAGAAGACAGTTTTGCTCAGTGAGGACAGTGTTTGCTCTGTGAGGACAGTTTTTTCTCTGTGAGGACAGTTTTGCTCTGTGAGGACAGTTTTGCTCTATGAGGACGTTTTTTGCTCTGTAAGGACAGTTTTTGCTCTGTGAGGACAGTTTTGTTCTGTGAAGACAGTTTTTGCTCTGTGAGGGCAGTTTTGCTCAGTGAGGACAGTTTTTGCTCTGTGAGGACGTTTTTTGCTCTGTAAGGACAGTTTTGCTCTGTGAGGACAGTTTTGCTCTATGAAGACAGTTTTTGCTCTGTGAGGGCAGTTTTGCTCACTGAGGACAGTTTTTGCTCTGCGAGGACAGTTTTTGCTCAGAGAAGACAGTTTTGCTCAGTGAGGACAGTTTTTGCTCAGAGAAGACATTTTTGCTCAGTGAGGACAGTTTTTGCTCAGTGAGGAGAGTTTTTGCTCAGAGAAGACATTTTTGCTCAGTGAGGACAGTTTTTGCTCAGAGAAGACAGTTTTGCTCAGTGAGGACAGTTTTGCTCAGTGAGGACAGTTTTTGCTCAGAGAAGACAGTTTTCCTCAGAGAAGACAGTTTTGCTCAGTGAGGACAGTTTTGCTCAGAGAAGACAGTTTTCCTCAGAGAAGACAGTTTTGCTCTGTGAGGACAGTGTTTGCTCTGTGAGGACGTTTTTTGCTCTGTGAGGACAGTCTTTGCTCAGAGAAGACAGTTTTGCTCAGTGAGGACAGTTTTTGCTCCGTGAAGACAGTTTTGCTAAGTGAGGACAGTTTTTGCTCAGAGAATACAGATTTTTTCTCAGAGAAGACAGTTTTGCTCTGTGAGGACAGTTTTTGCTCTGTGAGGACAGTTTTGCTCAGTGAGGACAGTTTTGCTCAGTGAGGACAGTTTTTTCTCTGTGAGGACAGTTTTACTCTATGAGGACAGTTTTGCTCTGTGAAGACAGTTTTTGCTTGGTGAGGACAGTTTTGCTCAGAGAAGACAGTTTTTTTCTCAGAGAAGACAGTTTTTACTCTGTGAGGACAGTTTTCGCTCAGAGCAGACAGTTTTCCTCAGAGAAGACAGTTTTGCTCAGTGAGGACAGTGTTTGCTCTGTGAGGACAGTTTTTGCTCTGTGAGGACAGTTTTCGCTCAGAGCAGACAGTTTTCCTCAGAGAAGACAGTTTTGCTCAGTGAGGACAGTGTTTGCTCTGTGAGGACGTTTTTTGCTCTGTAAGGACAGTTTTGCTCTGTGAGGACAGTTTTGCTCTATGAAGACAGTTTTTGCTCTGTGAGGGCAGTTTTGCTCACTGAGGACAGTTTTTGCTCTGCGAGGACAGTTTTTGCTCAGAGAAGACAGTTTTGCTCAGTGAGGACAGTTTTTGCTCAGAGAAGACATTTTTGCTCAGTGAGGACAGTTTTTGCTCAGTGAGGACAGTTTTTGCTCAGAGAAGACATTTTTGCTCAGTGAGGACAGTTTTTGCTCAGAGAAGACAGTTTTGCTCAGTGAGGACAGTTTTGCTCAGTGAGGACAGTTTTTGCTCAGAGAAGACAGTTTTCCTCAGAGAAGACAGTTTTGCTCAGTGAGGACAGTTTTGCTCAGAGAAGACAGTTTTCCTCAGAGAAGACAGTTTTGCTCTGTGAGGACAGTGTTTGCTCTGTGAGGACGTTTTTTGCTCTGTGAGGACAGTCTTTGCTCAGAGAAGACAGTTTTGCTCAGTGAGGACAGTTTTTGCTCCGTGAAGACAGTTTTGCTAAGTGAGGACAGTTTTTGCTCAGAGAATACAGATTTTTTCTCAGAGAAGACAGTTTTGCTCTGTGAGGACAGTTTTTGCTCTGTGAGGACAGTTTTGCTCAGTGAGGACAGTTTTGCTCAGTGAGGACAGTTTTTTCTCTGTGAGGACAGTTTTACTCTATGAGGACTGTTTTGCTCTGTGAAGACAGTTTTTGCTTGGTGAGGACAGTTTTGCTCAGAGAAGACAGTTTTTTTCTCAGAGAAGACAGTTTTTGCTCTGTGAGGACAGTTTTCGCTCAGAGCAGACAGTTTTCCTCAGAGAAGACAGTTTTGCTCAGTGAGGACAGTGTTTGCTCTGTGAGGACAGTTTTTGCTCTGTGAGGACAGTTTTGCTCTGTGAGGACAGTTTTGCTCTGTGAGGACGTTTTTTGCTCTGTAAGGAAAGTTTTACTGTGTGAGGACAGTTTTGCTCTGTGAAGACAGTTTTTGCTCTGTGAGGGCAGTTTTGCTCAGTGAGGACAGTTTTTGCTCTGCGAGGACAGTTTTTGCTCAGAGAAGACAGTTTTGCTCAGTGAGGACAGTTTTTGCTCAGAGAAGACATTTTTGCTCTGTGAGGACAGTTTTTTTCTCAGAGAAGACAGTTTTGCTCTGTGAAGACAGTTTTTGCTCAGAGAAGACAGTTTTTGCTCAGTGAGGACAGTTTTGCTCAGTGAGGACAGTTTTTGCTCAGAGAAGACAGTTTTCCTCAGAGAAGACAGTTTTTCTCAGAGAAGACAGTTTTTGCTCAGAGAAGACAGTTTTCCTCAGAGAAGACAGTTTTGCTCTGTGAGGACAGTGTTTGCTCTGTGAGGACGTTTTTTGCTCTGTGAGGGCAATTTTTGCTCATTGAGGACAATTTTTGCTCTGTGAGGACAGGTTTTTCTCAGAGAAGACAGTTTTGCTCTGTGAGGACAGTTTTTGCTCAGAGAAGACAGTTTTCCTCAGAGAAGACAGGTTTGCTCTGTGAGGACAGTTTTGCTCTATGAGGACTGTTTTGCTCTGTGAAGACAGTTTTTGCTCACTGAGGGCAGTTTTGCTCTGTGAGGACAGTTGTGTTCAGTGAGGACAGTTTTTGCTCTGTGAGGACAGTTTTTGCTCAGAGAAGACAGTTTTGCTCTGTGAGGACAGTTTTTGCTCAGAGAATACAGTTTTGTTCAGTGAGGACAGTTTTGCTCAGAGAAGACAGTTTTTTTCTCAGAGAAGACAGTTTTGCTCTGTCAGGACAGTTTTCGCTCAGAGAAGAGAGTTTTCCTCAGAGAAGACAGTTTTTGCTCAGTGAGGACAGTATTTGCTCTGTGAGGACAGTTTTGCTCTGTGACGACAGTTTTGCTCTGTAAGGACAGTTTTGCTCTGTGAGGACAGTTTTGCTCTGTGAAGACAGTTTTTGCTCTGTGAGGGCAGTTTTGCTCTGTGAGGACGTTTTTTGCTCTGTGAGGACAATTTTTGGTCAGAGAAGACAGTTTTGCTCTGTGAGGACAGTTTTGCTCTGTGACGACAGTTTTGCTCTGTGAGGACGTTTTTTGCTCTGTAAGGACAGTTTTGCTCTGTGAGGACAGTTTTGCTCAGAGAAGACAGTGTTGCTCTGTGAGGACAGTTTTTGCTCAGAGAAGACAGTGTTTGCTCTGTGAGGACGTTTTTTGCTCTGTAAGGACAGTTTTACTGTGTGAGGACAGTTTTGCTCTGTGAAGACAGTTTTTGCTCTGTGAGGGCAGTTTTGCTCAGTGAGGACAGTTTTTGCTCTGCGAGGACAGTTTTTGCTCAGAGAAGACATTTTTGCTCAGTGAGGACAGTTTTTTTCTCAGAGAAGACAGTTTTGCTCTGTGAGGACGTTTTTTGCTCTGTAAGGACAGTTTTGCTCTGTGAGGACAGTTTTGCTCAGAGAAGACAGTGTTGCTCTGTGAGGACAGTTTTTGCTCTGTGAGGACAGTTTTGCTCTGTGAAGACAGTTTTTGCTCTGTGAGGGCAGTTTTGCTCAGTGAGGACAGTTTTTGCTCTGTGAGGACAGTTTTTGCTCATAGAAGACAGTTTTGCTCAGTGAGGACAGTTTTTGCTCAGAGAAGAAATTTTTGCTCAGTGAGGACAGTTTTTTTCTCAGAGAAGACAGTTTTCCTCTGTGAGGACAGTTTTGCTCTGTGAGGACAGTTTTCCTCAGAGAAGACAGTTTTGCTCTGTGAGGACAGTTTTGCTCTGTGAGGACAGTTTTGCTCAGAGAAGACAGTTTTGCTCTGTGAGGACAGTGTTTGCTCTGTGAGGACGTTTTTTTCTCTGTGAGGACAATTTTGCTCTGTGAGGACAGTTTTGCTCAGAGCAGACAGTTTTGCTCTGTCAGGACAGTTTTGCTCAGTGAGGACAGTTTTTTTCTCAGAGAAGACAGTTTTGCTCTGTGAGGACGTTTTTTGCTCTGTAAGGACAGTTTTTCTCAGAGAAGACAGTGTTGCTCTGTGAGGACAGTTTTTGCTCAGAGAAGACAGTTTTGCTCAGTGAGGACAGTGTTTGCTCTGTGAGGACGTTTTTTTCTCTATAAGGACAGTTTTGCTCTGTGAGGACGTTTTTTCCTCTGTAAGGACAGTTTTGCTCTGTGAGGACAGTTTTGCTCTGTGAAGACAGTTTTTGCTCTGTGAGGGCAGTTTTGCTCAGTGAGGACAGTTTTTGCTCTGTGAGGACAGTTTTTGCTCAGAGAAGACAGTTTTGCTCAGTGAGGACAGTTTTTGCTCAGAGAAGACATTTTTGCTCAGTGAGGACAGTTTTTTTCTCAGAGAAGACAGTTTTGCTCTGTGAGGACGTTTTTTGCTCTGTAAGGACAGTTTTGCTCTGTGAGGACAGTTTTGCTCAGAGAAGACAGTGTTGCTCTGTGAGGACAGTTTTGCTCAGAGAAGACAGTGTTGCTCTGTGACGACAGTTTTTGCTCAGAGAAGACAGTTTTGCTCAGTGAGGACAGTTTTTGCTCAGAGAAGACAGTTTTCCTCAGTGAGGGCAGTTTTGCTCTGTGAGGACAGTGTTTGCTCTGTGAGAACGTTTTTTGCTCTGTGAGGGCAGTCTTTGCTCAGAGAAGACAGTTTTGCTCAGTGAGGACAGTTTTTGCTCAGAGAAGACAGTTTTGCTCAGTCAGGACAGTTTTTTTCTCAGAGAAGACAGTTTTGCTAAGTGAGGACAGTTTTTGCTCTATGAGGGCAATTTTTGCTCATTGAGGACAATTTTTGCTCTGTGAGGACAGGTTTTTCTCAGAGAAGACAGTTTTGCTCTGTGAGGACAGTTTTTGCTCAGAGAAGACAGTTTTCCTCAGAGAAGACAGTTTTGCTCTATGAGGATAGTTTTTGCTCAGAGAAGACAGTTTTGCTCTGTGAGGACAGTTTTGCTCTATGAGGACTGTTTTGCTCTGTGAAGACAGTTTTTCCTCAGTGAGGGCAGTTTTGCTCTGTGAGGACAGTTGTGTTCAGTGAGGACAGTTTTTGCTCTGTGAGGACAGTTTTTGCTCAGAGAAGACAGTGTTGCTCTGTGAGGACAGTTTTTGCTCAGAGAATACAGTTTTGTTCAGTGAGGACAGTTTTGCTCAGAGAAGACAGTTTTTTTCTCAGAGAAGACAGTTTTTGCTCAGTGAGGACAGTGTTTGCTCTTTGAGGACAGTTTTGCTCTGTGACGACAGTTTTGCTCTGTAAGGACAGTTTTGCTCTGTGAGGACAGTTTTGCTCTGTGAAGACAGTTTTTGCTCAGTGAGGACAGTTTTTGCTCAGAGAAGACAGTTTTCCTCAGAGAAGACAGTTTTGCTCTGTGAGGACAGTGTTTGCTCTGTGAGGACGTTTTTTGCTCTGTGAGGGCTGTCTTTGCTCAGAGAACACAGTTTTGCTCAGTGAGGACAGTTTTTGCTCAGAGAAGACAGTTTTGCTCAGTGAGGACAGTTTTTTTCTCAGAGAAGACAGTTTTGCTAAGTGAGGACAGTTTTTGCTCTATGAGGGCAATTTTTGTTCATTGAGGACAATTTTTGCTCTGTGAGGACAGGTTTTTCTCAGAGAAGACAGTTTTGCTCTGTGAGGACAGTTTTTGCTCAGAGAAGACAGTTTTCCTCAGAGAAGACAGTTTTGCTCTATGAGGACAGTTTTTGCTCAGAGAAGACAGTTTTGCTCTGTGAGGACAGTTTTGCTCTATGAGGACTGTTTTGCTCTGTGAAGACAGTTTTTACTCTGTGAGGACAGTTTTTGCTCAGAGAATACAGTTTTGCTCAGAGAAGACAGTTTTTTTCTCAGAGAAGACAGTTTTGCTCTGTCAGGACAGTTTTCGCTCAGAGAAGAGAGTTTTCCTCAGAGAAGACAGTTTTTGCTCAGTGAGGACAGTGTTTGCTCTGTGAGGACAGTTTTGCTCTGTGACGACAGTTTTGCTCTGTAAGGACAGTTTTGCTCTATGAGGACAGTTTTGCTCTGTGAAGACAGTTTTTGCTCTGTGAGGGCAGTTTTTGCTCAGAGAAGAGAGTTTTCCTCAGAGAAGACAGTTTTTGCTCAGTGAGGACAGTGTTTGCTCTGTGAGGACAGTTTTTGCTCAGTGAGGACAGTGTTTGCTCTGTGAGGACAGTTTTGCTCTGTGACGACAGTTTTGCTCTGTAAGGACAGTTTTGCTCAGTGAGGACAGTTTTTGCTCAGAGAAGACAGTTTTCCTCAGAGAAGACAGTTTTGCTCTGTGAGGACAGTGTTTGCTCTGTGAGGACGTTTTTTGCTCTGTGAGGGCAGTCTTTGCTCAGAGAACACAGTTTTGCTCAGTGAGGACAGTTTTTTTCTCAGAGAAGACAGTTTTGCTAAGTGAGGACAGTTTTTGCTCTATGAGGGCAATTTTTGCTCATTGAGGACAATTTTTGCTCTGTGAGGACAGGTTTTTCTCAGAGAAGACAGTTTTGCTCTGTGAGGACAGTTTTTGCTCAGAGAAGACAGTTTTGCTCTGTGAGGACAGTTTTGCTCTATGAGGACAGTTTTTGCTCAGAGAAGACAGTTTTGCTCTGTGAGGACAGTTTTGCTCTATGAGGACTGTTTTGCTCTGTGAAGACAGTTTTTGCTCAGTGAGGGCAGTTTTGCTCTGTGAGGACAGTTGTGTTCAGTGAGGACAGTTTTTGCTCTGTGAGGACAGTTTTTGCTCAGAGAAGACAGTGTTGCTCTGTGAGGACAGTTTTGCTCAGAGAAGACAGTTTTTTTCTCAGAGAAGACAGTTTTGCTCTGTCAGGACAGTTTTCGCTCAGAGAAGAGAGTTTTCCTCAGAGAAGACAGTTTTTGCTCAGTGAGGACAGTGTTTGCTCTGTGAGGACAGTTTTGCTCTGTGACGACAGTTTTGCTCTGTGAGGACGTTTTTTGCTCTGTAAGGACAGTTTTGCTCTGTGAGGACAGTTTTGCTCAGAGAAGACAGTGTTGCTCTGTGAGGACAGTTTTTGCTCAGAGAAGACAGTTTTGCTCAGTGAGGACAGTTTTTGCTCAGAGAAGACAGTTTTCCTCAGAGAAGACAGTTTTGCTCTGTGAGGACAGTGTTTGCTCTGTGAGGACGTTTTTTGCTCTGTGAGGGCAGTCTTTGCTCAGAGAAGACAGTTTTGCTCAGTGAGGACAGTTTTTGCTCAGAGAAGACAGTTTTACTCAGTGAGGACAGTTTTTTTCTCAGAGAAGACAGTTTTGCTAAGTGAGGACAGTGTTTGCTCTGTGAGGACAGTTTTGCTCTGTGACGACAGTTTTGCTCTGTGAGGACGTTTTTTGCTCTGTAAGGACAGTTTTGCTCTGTGAGGACAGTTTTGCTCAGAGAAGACAGTGTTGCTCTGTGAGGACAGTTTTTGCTCAGAGAATACAGTTTTGTTCAGTGAGGACAGTTTTGCTCAGAGAAGACAGTTTTTTTCTCAGAGAAGACAGTTTTGCTCTGCCAGGACAGTTTTCGCTCAGAGAAGAGAGTTTTCCTCAGAGAAGACAGTTTTTGCTCAATGAGGACAGTGTTTGCTCTATGAGGACAGTTTTGCTCTGTGACGACAGTTTTGCTCTGTAAGGATAGTTTTGCTCTGTGAGGACAGTTTTGCTCTGTGAAGACAGTTTTTGCTCTGTGAGGGCAGTTTTGCTCAGTGAGGACAGTTTTGCTCTATGAGGACTGTTTTGCTCTGTGAAGACAGTTTTTGGTCAGTGAGGGCAGTTTTGCTCTGTGAGGACAGTTGTGTTCAGTGAGGACAGTTTTTGCTCAGAGAAGACAGTGTTGCTCTGTGAGGACAGTTTTTGCTCAGAGAATACAGTTTTGTTCAGTGAGGACAGTTTTGCTCAGAGAAGACAGTTTTTTTCTCAGAGAAGACAGTTTTGCTCTGTCAGGACAGTTTTCGCTCAGAGAAGAGAGTTTTCCTCAGAGAAGACAGTTTTTGCTCAGTGAGGACAGTGTTTGCTCTGTGAGGACAGTTTTGCTCTGTGACGACAGTTTTGCTCTGTAAGGACAGTTTTGCTCTGTGAGGACAGTTTTGCTCTGTGAAGACAGTTTTTGCTCTGTGAGGGCAGTTTTGCTCAGTGAGGACGTTTTTTACTCTGTGAGGACAGTTTTTGGTCAGACAAGACAGTTTTGCTCTGTGAGGACAGTTTTATTCTGTGACGACAGTTTTGCTCTGTGACGACAGTTTTGCTCTGTAAGGACAGTTTTGCTCTATGAGGACAGTTTTGCTCTGTGAAGACAGTTTTTGCTATGTGAGGGCAGTTTTTGCTCAGAGAAGAGAGTTTTCCTCAGAGAAGACAGTTTTTGCTCAGTGAGGACAGTGTTTGCTCTGTGAGGACAGTTTTGCTCTGTGACGACAGTTTTGCTCTGTAAGGACAGTTTTGCTCTGTGAGGACAGTTTTGCTCTGTGAAGACAGTTTTTGCTCAGTGAGGACAGTTTTTGCTCAGAGAAGACAGTTTTCCTCAGAGAAGACAGTTTTGCTCTGTGAGGACAGTGTTTGCTCTGTGAGGACGTTTTTTGCTCTGTGAGGGCAGTCTTTGCTCAGAGAACACAGTTTTGCTCAGTGAGGACAGTTTTTGCTCAGAGAAGACAGTTTTGCTCAGTGAGGACAGTTTTTTTCTCAGAGAAGACAGTTTTTCTAAGTGAGGACAGTTTTTGCTCTATGGGGGCAATTTTTGCTCATTGAGGACAATTTTTGCTCTGTGAGGACAGGTTTTTCTCAGAGAAGACAGTTTTGCTCTGTGAGGACAGTTTTTGCTCAGAGAAGACAGTTTTGCTCTGTGAGGACAGTGTTGCTCTATGAGGACTGTTTTGCTCTGTGAAGACAGTTTTTGCTCAGTGAGGGCAGTTTTGCTCTGTGAGGACAGTTGTGTTCAGTGAGGACAGTTTTTGCTCTGTGAGGACAGTTTTTGCTCAGAGAAGACAGTGTTGCTCAGTGAGGACAGTTTTGCTCAGAGAAGACAGTTTTTTTCTCAGAGAAGACAGTTTTGCTCTGTCAGGACAGTTTTCGCTCAGAGAAGAGAGTTTTCCTCAGAGAAGACAGTTTTTGCTCAGTGAGGACAGTGTTTGCTCTGTGAGGACAGTTTTGCTCTGTGACGACAGTTTTGCTCTGTAAGGATAGTTTTGCTCTGTGAGGACAGTTTTGCTCTGTGAAGACAGTTTTTGCTCTGTGAGGGCAGTTTTGCTCAGTGAGGACAGTTTTGCTCTATGAGGACTGTTTTGCTCTTTGAAGACAGTTTTGCTCTGTGAGGACGTTTTTTGCTCTGTGAGGACAGGTTTTGCTCTGTGAGGACAGTTTTGCTCAGAGAAGACAGTGTTACTCTGTGAGGACAGTTTTTGCTCAGAGAAGACAGTTTTGCTCAGTGAGGACAGTTTTTGCTCAGAGAAGACAGTTTCCCTCAGAGAAGACAGTTTTGCTCTGTGAGGACAGTGTTTGCTCTGTGAGGACGTTTTTTGCTCTGTGAGGGCAGTCTTTGCTCAGAGAAGACAGTTTTGCTCAGTGAGGACAGTTTTTGCTCAGAGAAGACAGTTTTGCTCAGTGAGGACAGTTTTTTTCTCAGAGAAGACAGTTTTGCTAAGTGAGGACAGTTTTTGCTCTATGAGGGCAATTTTTGCTCATTGAGGACAATTTTTGCTCTGTGAGGACAGGTTTTTCTCAGAGAAGACAGTTTTGCTCTGTGAGGACAGTTTTTGCTCAGAGAAGACAGTTTTCCTCAGAGAAGACAGTTTTGCTCTATGAGGACAGTTTTTGCTCAGAGAAGACAGTTTTGCTCTGTGAGGACAGTTTTGCTCTATGAGGACTGTTTTGCTCTGTGAAGACAGTTTTTGCTCAGTGAGGGCAGTTTTGCTCTGTGAGGACAGTTGTGTTCAGTGAGGACAGTTTTTGCTCTGTGAGGACAGTTTTTGCTCAGAGAAGACAGTGTTGCTCTGTGAGGACAGTTTTTGCTCAGAGAATACAGTTTTGTTCAGTGAGAACAGTTTTGCTCAGAGAAGACAGTTTTTTTCTCAGAGAAGACAGTTTTGCTCTGTCAGGACAGTTTTCGCTCAGAGAAGAGAGTTTTCCTCAGAGAAGACAGTTTTTGCTCAGTGAGGACAGTGTTTGCTCTGTGAGGACAGTTTTGCTCTGTGACGACAGTTTTGCTCTGTAAGGACAGTTTTGCTCTGTGAGGACAGTTTTGCTCTGTGAAGACAGTTTTTGCTCAGTGAGGACAGTTTTTGCTCAGAGAAGACAGTTTTCCTCAGAGAAGACAGTTTTGCTCTGTGAGGACAGTGTTTGCTCTGTGAGGACGTTTTTTGCTCTGTGAGGGCAGTCTTTGCTCAGAGAACACAGTTTTGCTCAGTGACGACAGTTTTTGCTCAGAGAAGACAGTTTTGCTCAGTGAGGACAGTTTTTTTCTCAGAGAAGACAGTTTTGCTAAGTGAGGACAGTTTTTGCTCTATGAGGGCATTTTTTTGCTCATTGAGGACAATTTTTGCTCTGTGAGGACAGGTTTTTCTCAGAGAAGACAGTTTTGCTCTGTGAGGACAGTTTTTGCTCAGAGAAGACAGTTTTGCTCTGTGAGGACAGTTTTGCTCTATGAGGACTGTTTTGCTCTGTGAAGACAGTTTTTTTCTCAGTGAGGGCAGTTTTGCTCTGTGAGGACAGTTTTGCTCTGTGAGGACAGTTTTGCTCTATGAGGACTGTTTTGCTCTGTGAAGACAGTTTTTGCTCAGTGAGGGCAGTTTTGCTCTGTGAGGACAGTTGTGTTCAGTGAGGACAGTTTTTGCTCTGTGAGGACAGTTTTTGCTCAGAGAAGACAGTGTTGCTCTGTGAGGACAGTTTTTGCTCAGAGAATACAGTTTTGTTCAGTGAGGACAGTTTTTGCTCAGAGAAGACAGTTTTTTTCTCAGAGAAGACAGTTTTGCTCTGTCAGGACAGTTTTCGCTCAGAGAAGAGAGTTTTCCTCAGAGAAGACAGTTTTTGCTCAGTGAGGACAGTGTTTGCTCTGTGAGGACAGTTTTGCTCTGTGACGACAGTTTTGATCTGTAAGGATAGTTTTGCTCTGTGAGGACAGTTTTGCTCTGTGAAGACAGTTTTTGCTCTGTGAGGGCAGTTTTGCTCAGTGAGGACAGTTTTGCTCTATGAGGACTGTTTTGCTCTGTGAAGACAGTTTTTGCTCAGTGAGGGCAGTTTTGCTCTGTGAGGACAGTTGTGTTCAGTGAGGACAGTTTTTGCTCTGTGAGGACAGTGTTTGCTCAGAGAAGACAGTGTTGCTCTGTGAGGACAGTTTTTGCTCAGAGAATACAGTTTTGTTCTGTGAGGACAGTTTTGCTCAGAGAAGACAGTTTTTTTCTCAGAGAAGACAGTTTTGCTCTGTCAGGACAGTTTTCGCTCAGAGAAGAGAGTTTTCCTCAGAGAAGACAGTTTTTGCTCAGTGAGGACAGTGTTTGCTCTGTGAGGACAGTTTTGCTCTGTGACGACAGTTTTGCTCTGTGAGGACAGTTTTGCTCTGTGAAGACAGTTTTTGCTCTGTGAGGGCAGTTTTGCTCAGTGAGGACGTTTTTTGCTCTGTGAGGACAGTTTTTGGTCAGACAAGACAGTTTTGCTCTGTGAGGACAGTTTTGCTCTGTGACGACAGTTTTGCTCTGTGAGGACAGTGTTTGCTCTGTAAGGACAGTTTTGCTCTATGAGGACAGTTTTGCTCTGTGAAGACAGTTTTTGCTCTGTGAGGGCAGTTTTTGCTCAGAGAAGAGAGTTTTCCTCAGAGAAGACAGTTTTTGCTCAGTGAGGACAGTGTTTGCTCTGTGAGGACAGTTTTGCTCTGTGACGACAGTTTTGCTCTGTAAGGACAGTTTTGCTCTGTGAGGACAGTTTTGCTCTGTGAAGACAGTTTTTGCTCAGTGAGGACAGTTTTTGCTCAGAGAAGACAGTTTTCCTCAGAGAAGACAGTTTTGCTCTGTGAGGACAGTGTTTGCTCTGTGAGGACGTTTTTTGCTCTGTGAGGGCAGTCTTTGCTCAGAGAACACAGTTTTGCTCAGTGAGGACAGTTTTTTTCTCAGAGAAGACAGTTTTGCTAAGTGAGGACAGTTTTTGCTCTATGAGGGCAATTTTTGCTCATTGAGGACAATTTTTGCTCTGTGAGGACAGGTTTTTCTCAGAGAAGACAGTTTTGCTCTGTGAGGACAGTTTTTGCTCAGAGAAGACAGTTTTCCTCAGAGAAGACAGTTTTGCTCTATGAGGACAGTTTTTGCTCAGAGAAGACAGTTTTGCTCTGTGAGGACAGTTTTGCTCTATGAGGACTGTTTTGCTCTGTGAAGACAGTTTTTGCTCAGTGAGGGCAGTTTTGCTCTGTGAGGACAGTTGTGTTCAGTGAGGACAGTTTTTGCTCTGTGAGGACAGTTTTTGCTCAGAGAAGACAGTGTTGCTCAGTGAGGACAGTTTTGCTCAGAGAAGACAGTTTTTTTCTCAGAGAAGACAGTTTTGCTCTGTCAGGACAGTTTTCGCTCAGAGAAGAGAGTTTTCCTCAGAGAAGACAGTTTTGCTCTGTGAAGACAGTTTTTGCTCTGTGAGGGCAGTTTTTGCTCAGAGAAGAGAGTTTTCCTCAGAGAAGACAGTTTTTGCTCAGTGAGGACAGTGTTTGCTCTGTGAGGACAGTTTTGCTCTGTGACGACAGTTTTGCTCTGTAAGGACAGTTTTGCTCTGTGAGGACAGTTTTGCTCTGTGAAGACAGTTTTTGCTCAGTGAGGACAGTTTTTGCTCAGAGAAGACAGTTTTCCTCAGAGAAGACAGTTTTGCTCTGTGAGGACAGTGTTTGCTCTGTCAGGACGTTTTTTGCTCTGTGAGGGCAGTCTTTGCTCAGAGAACACAGTTTTGCTCAGTGAGGACAGTTTTTGCTCAGAGAAGACAGTTTTGCTCAGTGAGGACAGTTTTTTTCTCAGAGAAGACAGTTTTGCTAAGTGAGGACAGTTTTTGCTCTATGAGGGCAATTTTTGCTCATTGAGGACAATTTTTGCTCTGTGAGGACAGGTTTTTCTCAGAGAAGACAGTTTTGCTCTGTGAGGACAGTTTTTGCTCAGAGAAGACAGTTTTCCTCAGAGAAGACAGTTTTGCTCTATGAGGACAGTTTTTGCTCAGAGAAGACAGTTTTGCTCTGTGAGGACAGTTTTGCTCTATGAGGACTGTTTTGCTCTGTGAAGACAGTTTTTGCTCAGTGAGGGCAGTTTTGCTCTGTGAGGACAGTTGTGTTCAGTGAGGACAGTTTTTGCTCTGTGAGGACAGTTTTTGCTCAGAGAAGACAGTGTTGCTCTGTGAGGACAGTTTTTGCTCAGAGAATACAGTTTTGTTCAGTGAGGACAGTTTTGCTCAGAGAAGACAGTTTTTTTCTCAGAGAAGACAGTTTTGCTCTGTCAGGACAGTTTTCGCTCAGAGAAGAGAGTTTTCCTCAGAGAAGACAGTTTTTGCTCAGTGAGGACAGTGTTTGCTCTGTGAGGACAGTTTTGCTCTGTGACGACAGTTTTGCTCTGTAAGGACAGTTTTGCTCTGTGAGGACAGTTTTGCTCTGTGAAGACAGTTTTTGCTCTGTGAGGGCAGTTTTGCTCAGTGAGGACGTTTTTTGCTCTGTGAGGACAGTTTTTGCTCAGAGAAGACAGTTTTGCTCTGTGAGGACAGTTTTGCTCTGTGACGACAGTTTTGCTCTGTGAGGACGTCTTTTGCTCTGTAAGGACAGTTTTGCTCTGTGAGGACAGTTTTGCTCAGAGAAGACAGTGTTGCTCTGTGAGGACAGTTTTTGCTCAGAGAAGACAGTTTTGCTCAGTGAGGACAGTTTTTGCTCAGAGAAGACATTTTTGCTCAGTGAGGACAGTTTTTTTCTCAGAGAAGACAGTTTTGCTCTGTGAGGACAGTGTTTGCTCTGTGAGGACGTTTTTTTCTCTGTGAGGACAGTTTTTCTCTGTGAGGACAGTTTTGCTCTGTGAAGACAGTTTTTGCTCTGTGACGGCAGTTTTGCTCAGTGAGGACAGTTTTTTTCTCAGAGAAGACAGTTTTGCTCTGTGAGGACGTTTTTTGCTCTGTAAGGACAGTTTTGCTCTGTGAGGACAGTTTTGCTCAGAGAAGACAGTGTTGCTCTGTGACGACAGTTTTTGCTCAGAGAAGACAGTTTTGCTCTGTGAGGACTGTTTGCTCTGTGAGGACGTTTTTTGCTCAGTGAGGACAGTTTTTGCTCAGAGAAGACAGTTTTGCTCAGTGAGGACAGTTTTTGCTCTGTGAAGACAGTTTTGCTAAGTGAGGACAGTTTTTGCTCTATGAGGGCAATTTTTGCTCATTGAGGACAATTTTTGCTCTGTGAGGACAGGTATTTCTCAGAGAAGACAGTTTTGCTCTGTGAGGACAGTTTTTGCTCAGAGAAGACAGTTTTCCTCAGAGAAGACAGTTTTGCTCTATGAGGACAGTTTTTGCTCAGAGAAGACAGTTTTACTCTGTGAGGACAGTTTTACTCTATGAGGACTGTTTTGCTCTGTGAAGACAGTTTTTGCTCAGTGAGGGCAGTTTTGCTCTGTGAGGACAGTTGTGTTCAGTGAGGACAGTTTTTGCTCTGTGAGGACAGTTTTTGCTCAGAGAAGACATTTTTGCTCAGTGAGGAAAGTTTTTGCTCAGAGAAGACATTTTTGCTCAGTGAGGACAGTTTTTTTCTCAGAGAAGACAGTTTTGCTCTGTGAGGACAGTGTTTGCTCTGTGAGGACGTTTTTTGCTCTGTGAGGGCAGTCTTTGCTCAGAGAAGACAGTTTTGCTCAGTGAGGACAGTTTTTGCTCAGAGAAGACAGTTTTGCTCAGTGAGGACAGTTTTTGCTCCGTGAAGACAGTTTTTGCTCAGTGAGGACAGTGTTTTTTCTCAGAGAAGACAGTTTTGCTCTGTGAGGACAGTGTTTGCTCTGTGAGGACGTTTTTTGATCAGTGAGGACAGTTTTTGCTCAGAGAAGACAGTTTTGCTCAGTGAGGACAGTTTTTGCTCCGTGAGGACAGTTTTGCTAAGTGAGGACAGTTTTTGCTCTATGAGGGCAATTTTTGCTCATTGAGGACAATTTTTGCTCTGTCAGGACAGGTTTTTCTCAGAGAAGACAGTTTTGCTCTGTGAGGACAGTTTTTGCTCAGAGAAGACAGTTTTCCTCAGAGAACACAGTTTTGCTCTATGAGGACAGTTTTTGCTCAGAGAAGACAGTTTTGCTCTGTGAGGACAGTTTTGCTCTATGAGGACTGTTTTGCTCTGTGAAGACAGTTTTTGCTCAGTGAGGGCAGTTTTGCTCTGTGAGGACAGTTGTGTTCAGTGAGGACAGTTTTTGCTCTGTGAGGACAGTTTTTGCTCAGAGAAGACAGTGTTGCTCTGTGAGGACAGTTTTTGCTCAGAGAATACAGTTTTGTTCAGTGAGGACAGTTTTGCTCAGAGAAGACAGTTTTTTTCTCAGAGAAGACAGTTTTGCTCAGTGAGGACAGTTTTTGCTCAGAGAAGAGAGTTTTCCTCAGAGAAGACAGTTTTTGCTCAGTGAGGACAGTGTTTGCTCTGTGACGACAGTTTTGCTCTGTAAGGATAGTTTTGCTCTGTGAGGACAGTTTTGCTCTGTGAAGACAGTTTTTGCTCTGTGAGGGCAGTTTTGCTCAGTGAGGACAGTTTTGCTCTATGAGGACTGTTTTGCTCTGTGAAGACAGTTTTTGCTCAGTGAGGGCAGTTTTGCTCTGTGAGGACAGTTGTGTTCAGTGAGGACAGTTTTTGCTCTGTGAGGACAGTTTTTGCTCAGAGAAGACAGTTTTTTTCTCAGAGAAGACAGTTTTGCTCTGTCAGGACAGTTTTCGCTCAGAGAAGAGAGTTTTCCTCAGAGAAGACAGTTTTTGCTCAGTGAGGACAGTGTTTGCTCTGTGAGGACAGTTTTGCTCTGTGACGACAGTTTTGCTCTGTAAGGACAGTTTTGCTCTGTGAGGACAGTTTTGCTCTGTGACGACAGTTTTTGCTCTGTGAGGGCAGTTTTGCTCAGTGAGGACGTTTTTTGCTCTGTGAGGACAGTTTTTGGTCAGAGAAGACAGTTTTGCTCTGTGAGGACAGTTTTGCTCTGTAAGGACAGTTTTGCTCTGTGAGGACAGTTTTGCTCTGTGAAGACAGTTTTTGCTCTGTGAGGGCAGTTTTGCTCAGTGAGGACGTTTGTTGCTCTGTGAGGACAGTTTTTGGTCAGAGAAGACAGTTTTGCTCTGTGAGGACAGTTTTGCTCTGTAAGGACAGTTTTGCTCTGTGAGGACGTCTTTTGCTCTGTAAGGACAGTTTTGCTCTGTGAGGACAGTTTTGCTCAGAGAAGACAGTGTTGCTCTGTGAGGACAGTTTTTGCTCAGAGAAGACATTTTTGCTCAGTGAGGACAGTTTTTTTCTCAGAGAAGACAGTTTTGCTCTGTGAGGACAGTGTTTGCTCTGTGAGGACGTTTTTTTCTCTGTAAGGACAGTTTTTCTCTGTGAGGACAGTTTTGCTCTGTGAAGACAGTTTTTGCTCTGTGAGGGCAGTTTTGCTCAGTGAGGACAGTTTTTTTCTCAGAGAAGACAGTTTTGCTCTGTGAGGACGTTTTTTGCTCTGTAAGGACAGTTTTGCTCTGTGAGGACAGTTTTGCTCAGAGAAGACAGTGTTGCTCTGTGACGACAGTTTTTGCTCAGAGAACACAGTTTTGCTCAGTGAGGACAGTTTTTGCTCAGAGAAGACATTTTTGCTCAGTGAGGACAGTTTTTTTCTCAGAGAAGACAGTTTTGCTCTGTGAGGACAGTGTTTGCTCTGTGAGGACGTTTTTTGCTCTGTAAGGACAGTTTTGCTCTGTGAGGACAGTTTTGCTCAGAGAAGACAGTGTTGCTCATTGAGGACAGTTTTTGCTCTGTGAGGACAGTTTTGCTCTGTGAGGACAGTTTTGCTCAGAGAAGACAGTGTGAGGACAGTTTTGCTCAGAGCAGACAGTGTTGCTCTGTGAGGAAGGTTTTGCTCAGAGCAGACAGTGTTGCTCTGTGAGGACATTTTTGCTCAGAGAAGACAGTTTTGCTCAGTGAGGACAGTTTTGTCAGAGAACACAGTGTTGCTCTGTGAAGACAGTTTTGCTCAGAGCAGACAGTTTTGCTCTGTGAGGACAGTTTTGCTCAGAGCAGACAGTTTTGCTCTGTGAGGACAGTTTTGCTCTGTGAGGACAGTTTTGCTCAGAGCAGACAGTTTTGCTCTGTGAGGACAGTTTTGCTCTGTGAGGACAGTTTTGCTCAGAGCAGACAGTTTTGCTCTGTGAGGACAGTTTTGCTCAGAGCAGACAGTTTTGCTCTGTCAGGACATTTTTGCTCAGTGAGGACAGTTTTTTTCTCAGAGAAGACAGTTTTGCTCTGTGAGGACACTGTTATCTCTGTGAGGACGTTTTTTACTCTGTAAGGACAGTTTTGCTCTGTGAGGACAGTTTTGCTCAGAGAAGACAGTGTTGCTCTGTGAGGACAGTTTTTGCTCAGAGAAGACAGTTTTGCTCAGTGAGGACAGTTTTTGCTCAGAGAAGACATTTTTGCTCAGTGAGGACAGTTTTTTTCTCAGAGAACACAGTTTTGCTCTGTGAGGACAGTGTTTGCTCTGTGAGGACGTTTTTTGCTCTGTAAGGACAGTTTTGCTCTGTGAGGACGTTTTTTGCTCTGTAAGGACAGTTTTGCTCTGTGAGGACAGTTTTGCTCAAAGAAGACAGTTTTGCTCTGTGAGGACAGTTTTTGCTCTGTGAGGACATTTTTGCTCTGTGAGGACAGTTTTGCTCAGAGAAGACAGTGTGAGGACAGTTTTGCTCAGAGCAGACAGTGTTGCTCTGTGAGGACAGTTTTGCTCAGAGCAGACAGTGTTGCTCTGTGAGGACAGTTTTGCTCAGAGCAGACAGTTTTGCTCTGTGAGGACAGTTTTGCTCTTTGAGGACAGTTTTTCTCAGAGAAGACAGTGTTGCTCTGTCAAGACAGTTTTGCTCAGAGCAGACAGTTTTCCTCTGTGAGGACAGTTTTCCTCAGAGAAGACAGTTTTGCTCTGTGAGGACAGTTTTGCTCAGAGAAGACAGTGTTGCTCAGTGAGGACAGTTTTTGCTCAGAGAAGACAGTTTTGCTCAGTGAGGACAGTTTTTTTCTCAGAGAAGACAGTTTTGCTCTGTGAGGACAGTGTTTGGTCTGTGAGGACGTTTTTTGCTCTGTAAGGAAAGTTTTACTCTGTGAGGACGTTTTTTGCTCTGTAAGGACAATTTTGCTCTGTGAGGACAGTTTTTCTCTGTGAAGACAGTTTTTGCTCTGTGAGGGCAGTTTTGCTCAGTGAGGACAGTTTTTGCTCTGTGAGGACAGTTTTTGCTCAGAGAAGACAGTTTTGCTCAGTGAGGAAAGTTTTGCTCAGAGAAGACATTTTTGCTCTGTGAGGACAGTTTTTTTCTCAGAGAAGACAGTTTTGCTCTGTGAGGACGTTTTTTGCTCTGTAAGGACAGTTTTGCTCTGTCAGGACAGTTTTGCTCAGAGAAGACAGTGTTTCTCTGTGAGGACAGTTTTTGCTCAGAGAAGACAGTTTTGCTCAGTGAGGACAGTTTTTGCTCAGAGAAGACATTTTTGCTCAGTGAGGACAGTTTTTTTCTCAGAGAAGACAGTTTTGTTCTGTGAGGACAGTGTTTTCTCTGTGAGGACGTTTTTTGCTCTGTGAAGACAGTTTTGCTCTGTGTGGACAGTTTTGCTCAGAGAAGACAGTGTTGCTCCGTGAGGACAGTTTTTGCTCTGTGAGGACAGTTTTGCTCTGTGAGGACAGTTTTGCTCAGAGAAGACAGTGTGAGGACAGTTTTGCTCAGAGCAGACAGTGTTGCTCTGTGAGGACAGTTTTGCTCAGAGCAGACAGTTTTGCTCTGTGAGGACAGTTGTGCTCTTTGAGGACAGTTTTGCTCAGAGAAGACAGTGTTGCTCTGTGAAGACAGTTTTGCTCAGAGCAGACAGTTTTCCTCTGTGAGGACAGTTTTGCTCTGTGAGGACAGTTTTGCTCAGAGAAGACAGTTTTGCTCTGTGAGGACAGTTTTGCTCAGAGAAGACAGTTTTGCTCTGTGAGGACAGTTCTGTGTGGGGGCAGTGATGTTTTGTGCTGTGCTGATCACTCTCTGAAGTAATTTCTTGTTTGTTGAGGAGCAACTGCTGAACCGTGCAGTGATGCAGACTTCAGTATGCTCTCAGAGGACCAGAGGAAAAGCACACAGGCTTTTTATTAAACATCTTCAAGAAGTCATGCCTGGACCTTAGCATGCTAAGGTAAAGTGTTCAACAAACTCACAGGTACCTGTGGCCGAAGACACTTTGCACATGGTTATGTAGACACAGTGCAGATCAGATTTTAGGTTGATGATAGACTGGATTTGGGTGGACCAGCTTTTCAGAGCACATCCTGATTACAGATTAAATGAACTAAGTGCTCAGACATCTCTACCCAACTAAGACATTTCTACATCACCTGCACACTTCTACACCAGGGGGACATCTATACATCATGGGGAAATTTCTACATCACCAGGACACTTTTACGCCACGTTTCTACATCGTGGGGATTTTTCTACTTTACCATGGCATGTTAACACCATGGACACATTACTGCATCATGGGAAAATTTCTACACCATGGGGACAT
>NC_140468.1:970000-1092500 GCF_051167445.1 Perissodus microlepis | reverse complement strand
TGCAATCAAATTGCATTATTCTGATGGACCATATCCACCATAAGTGTCTCCTGGTGTTGTGAGCACATGCGTGTTCTTCCACCCTCATGTGGCCGTCCTTCAATTCTAAACAAAATACCATTTAGTTATAAGTATATTGTATACATAGCACATGTTGACATCATACTATTTCATTTACAGAACTAAGTAAGTTTCTTGTGTACAGATAATCTTTGACTTGAAGAGGTTGCAACATGTGTTTTCAATGTTGAGTGGTAGTGTGTTAATGATGAAAACAGTGTGTTAGTTGTGTTTAACTTCTGTTGCCTGTGTGCATCATTCTGGGCACAAGTGCACCACACACACACGCACGCACTAGAGATGGACCGATCCGATATTACGTATCGGTATCGGTCTGATACTGACCTAAATTACTGGATCGGATATCGGAGAGAAATAAAAAATGTAATCCGATCCATTAAATATCACAAAAGCACCTCACAAAACTTGCTACACGGCTCATAACCGTAGCACGTCGGAGCAGTGTGGTCACGTGATAGAGCGGCTGTGTGTATTTGTAGCCTCAATCCAGCATTTCATCTCCGAGGAAGTTTTCCCAGAGAGAAGTAAAGCAAGTGTGTAAGTTCATCTCTGAATGTTTGTAAAGCATTCCCACGTTAAGCTTAACAACCGATATATGGAGCGACTGCCTCTCTCTCTCTCTCTCTCTCTCTCTCTCTCTCTCCTGTTGCTACTTCAATCATGAAACTGATCAATGATCAGCTGATCGGCTTTTCTGTCGTGAGTCCGTCTCTCTTCTTTGTTTTTGGCCCACTTTGCACCAGAAAGAGGAAACCAGCGGCTGAACAACAGCAGCACTATTAAGCTTGATAAGCTGTTGTTAGAATTTATTTAATATTTCTTTCTACACCAGGATCTTTTTCTACGTAGCTGACGGCTGGTAACTGTGCAGGGGCGGATCTAGCAAAGTTTAGCCAGGGGGGCCGATAGGGCATGAACAGGGGGGGCACAAAGACATACTTTTCTTTCTTATTCTCATTTAAAATGTCGAGCTTTTAATAAATAATTATCTGAATCTTACACCCAAAGTTTTAATCTGATGTAAAATGTATAGAAGTCCATTACTGTATATAGTAACTGTTAAGTCTAATATACCCTATAAGCTATAGTACTTTTTCCTTTGGGAAAGTAGCATCTGTGCAGTCTGCAATTCTGTAGAAGAAAGATGTTGAATCTATTTAATTATTCTTGAAAAATTTATTTCTGTGCATTTTTTTTCACGCTGCATCAAATTAAAGTTGATTACATCGATTAAGCATCATGAGGTGGAGGGTGGGGGGTGGTTCCCTATTTTTTTTTGCTGGGAGTTTGCAACCCTATTAGTTAGGTTGCTTAATATTTCTGCTAAGTACTCTTTAAAATACCAGAACAGGGAGGATGGAGCAGGTTTAAGTTTATTAGATTGATCAGTGTTGCTGAACTATGAAATATTTTGGGTGCAGTGTATTTTTCACACACAGGTATAACAGAATAGCTTTAGTGTTTGTTTTTTAAACTTGAGTTTGAACTTATACAAAATGCAGCAAGATATTAACAAAACAGTTTTATTGATTAAAAACACACTATATCGGATTCATATCGGTATCGGACATAAAAAAGTGGTATCGTGCCATCTCTAGCATACACACACACAGACACACACACACACGCACACGCACACACACACACACACGCACACACACACACACACACACACACGCACACGCACACACTCAGTTTAACAGGTTGAAACACAGCAGAGTCAACGTGGGTTAAATGATTGTGTGAGTATTTGTGTGTGTGTGTGCGCTCCCTCTTTCAGTCTTCATCAATAAGTTTTAGGGTGAAGGTCAAAGGTCAGACTCAGATCAGTAATGCAGTTTTTTGTGACTGATTACTGGAGGACGTTTCCTGCCCAGCACACCTGAGGTCAGAGCGCAGAGACAAAGGACAGAGGGACAGGTGAGGTCGGTGCAGGTGTGACAGCTGGGCTCTGTGGATTCTTCTCATCTATTCGACGGTGAAGGCAGAAAAGGTTTCAGAAGCTTCTCTCATATAAATGGACTCACACGCCTCTTCCTCCTCTTCCTCCTCTTCCTCCAGTCTGTCTCCAACTTTTCGTCCCTCTCTCATCTGTCTCCATCTCGCTCTCTTTCTCGTCCGTCTCCATCACTCCATATTAGCTCTCTCTCTCCTCTATTACCTCCCTCTCTCGTCCATTAGTAACACCTGAATCCTTCTATTAGATTGGGGGAGTTGGCCTCATAAATTCGCCGGCGTCTGTCGGCCGCCGAGCGACGGCTCACTGTTTTTGATAATGAAAGGATCTGGGCTTAAATTCACATTACCTTTGTAATGTACTTCATGCTTGATCATATCGGGCTCTTTGATTTTATTAACGTCTCTGAATGGATTTCTGCCTCTCTCCCCCGTCCATCTCCGTCTGTCTGCCCCCGAACGCTTCCTCCAATGACTGCTTTGTCCTCCGAGGTGCCGCTGAAGGTCGAGAGTCGGCGGCCGCCGCTTCACCCGCAGAGAGGGATGATGGGAAACTTTGTGCACAGTCTGATGTTAGATGAATCTGTTTGTTCTTTCTCGTGTTGAACGCAGAAACGTAAAAGGTCATTCTGCTTTTTCCCGTTGGTGTGCGGTCCACTTAAACATGTCGAAACCTTTCTGCATCCTCTGAGTGAAAACGCACGAGGACCTGCCGCTCAGGTCGGCGTCAGCTCCTTCCAAACACGCAGGGAGGGGTTTGTTTCAGAAGCTATGGCTCAAATAGAGTCACAAAGGCCCAAAAACAAGCGCGCCTCAACTCATCATAGTTTCAAAACACAAAAATATCTGCGACAGCCGGCAGGTGGCGTCCATCTCTTACATCTGTGGTGGAAACCTGCAAACCTCCTACAGCCGTGTGTGTTCATAGAACTGGAGTTTGCACAGTTGTAGTGTTCATCGTGTGTGCAGGGACATTTACATCATGCACACCTGGATGCAGACAGCTTCAATCTAAACACTCAGAACAGCTCAAACAGAATGAAAACGTGGATTCAAACTGGTCCAGAGCAGCAGTGAAGTGCGTGCACACGAATATCAGCGAGTGAAGGAAGCTGAAAATCACACACCGACTCTCAGAGGACGGACGAATCCGCTGCTCCAATTTCTAAGTGGATTTCTGGAGTTTATCCTGGGCGGACTTTGTTTGGACTCGTGCTGAGCTGGCAGGACTCTGCCGTAACGTGTTCAGCAGACTGAGTCCAGGTCCGCATTAAACCCGATCAGACAGAATTAATAACCGCCGGGTCAATACGAGGAGCGGCGGCACAAAATGGAGTTTTAATGAACATGTGTTTGTTGACACACCGACTCACTGTTTCATCCCATAAGCACAAAATAAAATTGATTTAACCTGGGTTAATTTCCCAGCTCAGTGTGTGTGTGTGTACTGAATTGAATTAGCTGTTGTGTTTCTGTGCAGGGTAGCAAACATTGTTAGCTTTACAGGCTGATCACTCAACTAAAACTACATCACTAATTAAAAGCCTGCTGTGTGTGTGTGTGTGTGTGTGTGTGTGTGTGTGTGTGTGTGTGTGTGTGTGTGTGTGTGTGTGTGTGTGTGTGTCAGATATTTTCTTGGTGTCAGTGTGCTGTTGAACTCTGGACGGGTCAACACTCACTTTCTTGTTTTTTTCTTTTTCTCCATTTCTATTCCTCCTCTGCTGTCACGCCGCCTGTCATCCCTCCCCCTCCCTCCGTCAATCAGTCAGTTATTCAGCCGACACATTACTAGTTTCCGGACACACACACACACACACACACACAAACACACACAGCTGACCATCATTACCAGGCTGCAGCGAAGCAGAAAAGCTCAGTAATAGCAGGTCACCACCCTCTGTGTGTGTGTGTGTGTGTGTGTGTGTGTGTGTGTGTGTGTGTGTGTGTGTGTGTGTGTGTGTGTGTGTGTGTGTGTGTGGGCTGACCAGTTGGCAGTCTATTAGTGTGAAGTGATGGACTGTTTGGCCAGAGCAGCAGTGTGATGGCGGTCAGGGTGGCACAAGGCTGGAAAGTAGAAATTTGCAGAAACTTCATGAAGAGCTCTGTGTGTGTCTGTGTGTGTCTGTGTGTGTCTGTGTGTGTTCAGCTCAGAGTTTAATGTTATTGTAATGATGAGAATGACTACACTGCACTTCGACTCCTTTGTGAACTTCTTTTGTTCCTAAAGATGGGCCTGTTCTGCTTTCAGTAATTTTCTGGCCTATAAACAGTCTTTATATACAAACAGTTAAATTACTAACATGTGTCTTTATAGTGATTAACTAAATCTTTAAAAATAAAAAAGATTAACTGAAATATGAAAATCCCTGAAATTGTGGGCTCACAAAATGCATCCAAATTAATTAAAGCTTCAGCTGTGTCAGTGCAGCACACTCGCCGTGTGATGTCAGTGCAGCACACTCGCCGTGTGATGTCAGTGCAGCACACTCGCCGTGTGATGTCAGTGCAGCACACTCGCCGTGTGATGTCAGTGCAGCACACTCGCCGTGTGATGAAGACAAAAAACAAACTAAAAACCAGCAACAAACAACTTAAACATAAACAATCAAAAAGAAAGAACAATACAGTATCCACATCTGAACCAAAGAGTAAAACAGTGAAATGTGGATTATTAAATATTAGGTCTCTCTCCTCCAAGTCTCTGTTAGTACATGACTTAATAATTGATCAACAAATCGATTTACTCTGCCTTACAGAAACCTGGTTGCAGCAGGATGATTATGTTAGTTTAAATGAATCAACACCCCCGAGTCATTCTAACTACCAGAAACCTCGAAGCACAGGCCGAGGGGGCGGTGTGGCAGCAATTTTTCACACCAGCCTATTAATTAATGAAAGACCAAGACAGACTTTTAATTCATTTGAAAACCTGATGCTTAACATTGTCCACCCCAGCTGTGAAACTCAGAAACCAGTCTTACTTGTTATCATCTATCGTCCACCTGGGCCTTACACAGAGTTTCTGTCTGATTTCTCAGACTTTATATCTAATCTAGTTCTGAGCTCAAATAAAATAATTATTGTGGGTGATTTTAACATCCATGTAGATGCTAAAAATGACAGCCTCAACATGGCATTTAGTCTGTTATTAGACTCAATTGGCTTCTCTCAAAATGTAAAAGAACCCACCCACCACTTTAATCACACTCTAGATCTTGTTTTAACATATGGCATAGAAACTGAACATTTAACAGTGTTTCCTGAAAACCCTCTCCTGTCTGATCATTTCCTGATAACATTTACATTTACAATAATTGATTACACAGCAGTGGAGAGTAGACTTTATCACAGTAGACGTCTTTCTGAAAGCGCTGTAACTAAGTTTAAGAATATAATCCACCCACTGTTATCATCTTCAATGCCCTGTACCAACACAGAGCAGAGCAGCTATCTGAACGCTACCCCAACAGAGGTCGATTATCTTGTTAATAATTTCACCTCCTCACTACGTACGACTCTGGATACTGTAGCTCCAGTGAAAACTAAGGTCTCTAATCAGAAGTACCTGACTCCGTGGTATAATTCTCAAACACGTACCCTAAAGCAGATGACTCGTAATCTGGAGAGGAAATGGCGTGTCACAAATTTAGAGGATCATCATTTAGCCTGGAGAAATAGTTTGCTGCTTTATAAGAAAGCCCTCCGCAAAGCCAGAACATCTTACTATTCATCACTGATTGAAGAAAATAAGAACAACCCCAGGTTTCTCTTCAGCTCTGTAGCCAGGCTGACAAAGAGTCAGAGCTCTGTTGAGCCAACCATCCCTTTAACGTTAACTAGTAATGACTTCATGAACTTCTTCACAAATAAAATTTTTATCATTAGAGAAAAAATTACCAGTAATCATCCCACAGATGTAATATTATCTACAGCTACTCTTAGTACCATTGATGTTAAGTTAGACTCTTTTTCTCCAATTGATCTTTCTGAGTTAACTTCAATAATTACTTCCTCCAAACCATCAACGTGTCTTTTAGACCCCATTCCTACAAAACTGCTCAAAGAAGTCCTGCCATTGATTAATTCTTCGATCTTAAATATGATCAACCTATCTCTAATAATCGGCTATGTACCACAGGCCTTCAAGCTGGCTGTGGTTAAACCTTTACTCAAAAAGCCATCTCTAGACCCAGCAGTCTTAGCTAATTATAGGCCAATCTCCAACCTTCCTTTCATATCAAAAATCCTTGAAAGAGTAGTTGTCAAACAGCTAACAGATCATCTGCAGAGGAATGGTTTATTGAAGAGTTTCAGTCAGGTTTCAGAGCTCATCACAGCACAGAAACAGCTTTAGTGAAGGTTACAAATGATCTTCTTATGGCCTCTGACAGTGGACTCATCTCTGTGCTTGTCCTGCTAGACCTCAGTGCAGCGTTCGATACTGTCGACCATAATATCCTATTAGAGCGATTAGAACATGCTGTAGGTATTACAGGTACTGCACTGCAGTGGTTTGTATCATATCTATCTAATAGACTCCAATTTGTGCATGTAAATGGAGAGTCCTCTTCACCCACTGAGGTTAATTATGGAGTTCCACAGGGTTCAGTGCTAGGACCAATTCTGTTTACATTATACATGCTTCCCTTAGGCAGCATCATTAGAAGACATAGCATACATTTTCACTGCTATGCAGATGACACCCAGCTCTATCTGTCCATGAAGCCAGATAACACACACCAATTAGTTAAACTGCAGGAATGTCTTAAAGACATAAAGACCTGGATGGCCGCTAACTTTCTGCTTCTTAATTCAGATAAAACTGAGGTTATTGTACTCGGCCCTGAAAATCTTAGAAATATGGTATCTAACCAGATTCATACTCTGGATGGCATTACCTTGGCCTCCAGTAACGCTGTGAGGAACCTTGGAGTCATTTTTGACCAGGACATGTCCTTCAACGCACATATTAAACAAATATGTAAGACTGCTTTCTTCCATTTGCGCAACATCTCTAAAATTAGAAATATCCTGTCTCAGAGTGACGCTGAAAAACTAGTTCATGCATTTATTACTTCCAGGCTGGACGACTGTAATTCATTATTATCAGGATGTCCAAAAAACTCACTGAAAAGCCTTCAGCTAATCCAAAATGCTGCAGCAAGAGTACTGACAGGGACTAGAAGGAGAGAGCATATTTCTCCTGTTTTGGCTTCCCTTCATTGGCTTCCTGTTAAATCCAGAATTGAATTCAAAATCCTGCTCCTCACATACAAGGTCTTAAATAATCAGGCCCCATCTTATCTTAATGACCTTGTAGTACCATATCACCCTATTAGAGCACTTCGCTCTCGCTCTGCAGGCCTACTTGTTGTTCCTAGAGTATTTAAAAGTAGAATGGGAGGCAGAGCCTTCAGTTTTCAGGCCCCTCTTCTGTGGAACCAGCTTCCAGTTTGGATTCGGGAGACAGAAACTATCTCTACTTTTAAGATTAGGCTTAAAACTTTCCTTTTTGCTAAAGCATATAGTTAGGGCTGGACCAGGTGACCCTGAATCCTCCCTTAGTTATGCTGCAATAGACGTAGGCTGCCGGGGGATTCCCATGATGCATTGAGTTTTTCCTTTCCAGTCACCTTTCTCACTCACTATGTGTTAATAGACCTCTCTGCATTGAATCATATCTGTTATTAACCTCTGTCTCTCTTCCACAGCATGTCTTTTATCCTGTCTTCCTTCTCTCACCCCAACCGGTCGCAGCAGATGGCCCCGCCCCTCCCTGAGCCTGGTTCTGCCGGAGGTTTCTTCCTGTTAAAAGGGAGTTTTTCCTTCCCACTGTCGCCAAAGTGCTTGCTCATAGGGGGTCATATGATTGTTGGGTTTTTCTCTGTATCTATGAAGCGCCTTGAGGCGACTTTTGTTGTGATTTGGCGCTATATAAATAAAATTGAATTGAATTGAATTGAATTGAATGTCAGTGCAGCACACTCGCCGTGTGATGTCAGTGCAGCACACTCACCGTGTGATGTCAGTGCAGCACACTCGCCGTGTGATGTGCTGTACAAAGACATTTTGGGGGCCCAGAGTTTCATTATTATTGTACTTTGAGTTCTGCCTGCTGGTTTCTGTCGGTGTTCCTTAGTTGCTCTGTCTCCCCTGTCTGCTGTATCAGCTGTGTTATGCTTCCTGTTTTACTTTGAAAGTCCATGTCTTATGTTAGTGTGTTTGGTTTTGTTTTTCCTGTCTCATTAGGCCTGATTTGTCCCTGCTGTGTTTCCCTCCTGTCTCTCATTCCCTGATTGCTCTGTCTGTTGGTGTTTGGACCCAGTGGTCCCTGCGAGTCGTCCTCTGTAGATTTGGGACTCCTGGAAGTTTATTTTAAACCTGTTGTTACTGACCTTGGTTTTAAGTTGGACAGTGATTTTAAATTGGACAACCAAATCAGAACAGTGGTGAAGTCCAGTTTTTATCATGTAAGGCGACTGGCAAGAGTGAAATCTTTTCTTTCTGGGCAGCACTTTGAAACAGGATCCATGCTTTCATTTCTTCCCGCCTGGACTGTAACGCACTTTATGTGGGGGTCAGTCAGTCGTTGCTCTCACGTCTGCAGCAGCTGCACGACTCCTAACAGGAACTCGTAAAAGAGAGCATATAACCCTGTGCTGGCCTCTCTGCACCGGCTGCCCGTGTCTTCTAGAGTTCATTTTAAAATTCTCATGTTTGTTTTTAAATGCTTTCACAGTCTCGCCCGGCCTTACCTCTCTGAGCTTCATCTCCACACACCCTGTCGGTCTCTCAGGTCAGCTGACCAGCTGCTCCTGGAGAGATCCAGGAGGAAGCTCAGAGGGGGCGTGGCCTCTTCTATCGTGGGTCCTAAATTATGGAATAATTCGCCCGTGCATGTTAGAGAGGCCCCTTCACCGTCCACTTTCAAAATCATGTTTTAAAACCCACTTTTATTCTTTGGCTTTTAACCTCAGCGAGACTTAGTTTCTCTTGTAATTAAATTAGTTATTTAATTAATTATTTTACTTTTTATTTGGCTTTTATTTATATCTTATGTAATTTTATTATATGGTTCCAGTGTACAGCACTTTGTACGTTGGAATCTCACCGAACCCCACTCAGAGCTCAGTCCAGCCCCCGAGCTGCGTCTTCACCACCACCAGCATTTAGACTCTAAATCCATGGTTTCGGCTGCCGGTCGGTCAGTGGTGTTTGATTCGTCTGATCCACCATGCAGGAACATCTGGAAACATCAGCTTCATGTTTCAGCATGAAATTGATCCAAACATGCTGCAGGTGCATTAACCTAGGACCTGCGTCCACATATGTGGACATCACATTTTGGGTTATTTACACCAAAACACTCAATTTTGCTCTACAAGGGCCTGATATCCACATCCGGGGACATTATGCTGCTACTGTTCTATCGAAATTTTAAACAAATATCCTCATATGTGGCTCTGATTTTTCTTAGAAACAAAAATCAGGTAAAAGAAAAAAAAATCTGGTAATTCTTTGTTTTTACATTCATCAGGTCCCAATGTGTCCAAATATCAAAGAGAAATTAAAAATGCTGCTGTGGAAGAGTTCGGGTTTTAGGAGGTTAAAGCACACCTGGAAAGAAATACACAGGGGAACTCTATCAGAGCCGGACCTCAGCATCATCCTGACAGGAAGCCTGTAGAACTGTTCCTGAAGATCCTCACAGAGCTGAAGGATGAAGGATCTCACACCAAACATCACAGCTCGTTAAAGCCATACAAGCTCTGTCACAGAATCACTGCACTATTTCTCAAATGTTGTAATCTGTTCATTTACTTTTTTGACAGGATCTTTTGAGTCATATCTGCTTTGAAGAGACAGAACTGCACATTTGATGGTTGATGGAGGAGTACGTGACTCTGCCCTCAGAGTTTGAGTCTGTGAACTGATGCTCCATTTTCATTGGTTGTTTGGTTAGCTTCCGTCAGAAGTTGTTATCCTGTGGGTACCTGCAAATAGGAGGCTCCGCCCCAGCACTAAAAAAACAGAAGGAAAAAAAGCCAAAGTGCTGACCTGGCCTCCAAACTGCAGAGTCCCACCTGATGACACTAAAGGACAACATCACAGGTGCCCATGTTGGAGCAGGTGAGAGCTGTCTCAGGCCTGAACAGTAGCGGCAGGTGTGTGTGTGTCATGTGATCAGGCATAGAACAGGTGAGCGGCGGTGGCGTGACCTCCTCTCTGTGGCTTCCCTGTTCCAACATGAAGCTGTGATGCACATCAGAGCTGAAGTCTGTGTTAATATTTCATGTCGCGCCTGGATAATTCATGCGCGCGCGTGCACATCTAACGAGCTCTGTTTGCTCGGCGCTGCTGAAAGATTCACCGACAGAATCAAAGTTTAACGAGGATTTTCTCTCTGCGTCTCAATGAAGCCACGAGTCCATTTGTTCACATTTAAATAAGAAACGAGGACGAGCAATTAGCACCACACACACACACGTTTGTTAGCGTATATTCAAAGCTTTGTGGAGACCTGGTCCCCAGAAGTTTGAAGACATTTTTGAGGCTCAAAATGTGGTTTTAGTGTCAGGGTTACAGTTAGGTCAGGGTCAGGGTCAGGCATTCATTTTTAATGGTTAGGGTAAGGGGCTACGGAAAGCATTATGTCAATGAAGGTCCTCACTAAGATAGCTGAACAGGCTTGTGTGTGTGTGTGTGTGTGTGTGTGTGTGTGTGTGTGTGTGTGTGTGTGTGTGTGTGTGTGTGTGTGTGTGTGAGATAATTTATTAATGTGTGTCAGAGTGGTTTGAAACAGGAAACCTCTCATCTCTGTTTAGCTGCAGGCTGAACGTTGTCTGACCCATGAACCGCCGCCCTCAGAGTGCGTTTGTATGTTTTCACTGTGTGTGTGTGTGTGTGTGTGTGTGTGTGCGCGCGCGCAGGTACATGGCTGTTGCAGATCTCTGACTCGTGTTAAAACAACAAAGGTTGAATACAGAAGACCTGAAAAACAAGTCACGGATGCTGAACCTCACATGTGGGCTTTTCAGTCACATGACTTCTCATAAAGCTGCTCTGCTTCCTGTCAGGTGGTTGCATAATCATAACACATGATTCGTTCATCATACGTGTCACACTTCAGTGCTGACAGCAACGTTGCTGCAACATCCGAGTACGAAAAATCAAAGAAGAAGAAGAAGTAGCGTTTTGCGAGGCATCACTTCCTGTCCCTGCAGCCCTGCAGGCCCTGGGTGCGTTTGGTTTGTCAGTCGTGGAGCACAGGACACGGGACAAGACTCAGCTATACAGCTGCATATAAAGGTCAAAGGTCACTCTTTGAAGAAGAGAAGACAGATGGTTTGAAAGAGAAGTGAAAGAAGCATCTATGTCCACTGTGAACGACCATCTTTGAACAGAGGGCGGAGCTTATGACACCAACCGTCTGCCATCTGTAATGTAGTTCCCAGACGCCTTAACGCCGACTCACTGTGGGTGTGGCAGGTCTCAGAGTGGTTTCACCTCTGCTGATAATGACCCGTTTTCACGCCTCGGCTCATGTGATGAGTCACATGGTCAACAGTGGGTCAGCGTCCATCTTGGGGACACACCCACTAGCATTTCGGACGGGTCTAAACTCAGCTGTGTTTCACACCTGTAGTTATCATCATTCAGTCACAGCGCCGCACTGAGCGCGCTCACACTGCGGGTGTCTCCCTCCCTCGGCTGCTCCTGAGCGGGTGCGCTTGCTTTGTCCGTCTGAGCGTCTCTGCTCTGTTATTCAGTCGATTATTTGACTCATTTGCTGCTTAATATTTTGATTTGTGGGCCTCGCTCACAGCCGGCGTGTAATGGACTGAACCCGGCGTGAAACTCTGAGGCCACTTCAGGCCGACGCGCTGCTGAATATTTAACCCACTAAGTGGTTTTTAAGGCGCGCTGAGTGATGGTTTTAAGGTGTTTTAATAACTAACGCTGCCTGCCGGCGCCTTTACTGAATTAAACATGGCTGCTCAGAAACAGTCATCACCTGCAGCTGGGCGGCCAATCAGCAGGCAGAGAGCTTCACTCTGACTGGTCCACAGACACAAAAAAGAAGAAAGCTGTAATGGAGATGATCCGGTTCTGACCTGGTCCAAACCAGGACGTCTCCTCTCTGCGGCGTTCTTCTTTATTTAAAAGCAGCAGAAGAAGAAATACGACCTTTTTCCTGCTGGGACACAAATCGATTGGATCAGAACTTCACGATGTTTGGATGTTTCTGGGACACTGAAGAAAAATGCAGCAACAACACGACGGCATGTCAGAGTGAAGTCCAACGGACGAGTTCGTTGGACTTCATCAGCTGCTGCTTTGTGGTGTCTGCGGATCCACAACACTCCAGATGTTTCAGATGTTTCAGTGTCAGGCTGTACTCTGGTCGGGTTCTTCCGGAGGTGCTTCATCAGCGATGAGGCCTTCACAGATGTTCGACGCCTCGCCGGAACGTAAAGCTCTGCTTCCACAGGCGCTCCTCTCCATCAGTCTCCTCACTTTCAATCCTCAGAAAACTCAAGTTTTAGAACTTTTGTTCCTTCGTTAGTTTTCTTGATGTTTTACGTTTTTACCCTCTAACATATCGCTGAGATAAAATCAGGATTTCCAGCGTGGGTTTAGCCGGTGTTGTAAAAGAGAAAACACCTGATTTGCATTTTTCACTGGGATTGTTTGAGGAGACAATAGCTTTGATGTCAGTAATGAGCTTGCCGCAGTTTGAGGAGACTCCCGTCAGCTGTTTTAAACGTGGACGTCAAAGCAGCGTTTTAATGTCCAAACTGTCCTTGAGCCGTCACCGGTCTCCTCAGGAAGCTCACAGCACATTAACGAGCAGGTAATTAATCTTAATTAGAGAGGAGGAGACTGTGTGTGTGTGTGTGTGTGTGTGTGTGTGTGTGTGTGTGTGTGTGTGTGTGTCAGCAGACAGCTGGACTCTCGGCTGCTGCCTTGCTTCGGGGCACTTGTGGTGTTTCAGGGATTAAACCTGTGACCTTCACTGACGTGTGTCCTGCAGATTTAAAGGGCCATTCTGCTTTATTTCAGCCTGCCGGCTTTATTCCTGACGAGCACAGGAACCGTGAGCGTAAGCACCACGTTGGCTTCTTCAGAGCCACATCTGGACCTGCAGGTGGAGCGTTATGGGGCTGGACTCACTGCTGCCTCTGCTGGACATGAGCGGTACTGCAGGTTTGGCACGTTGACGGTCACTTCTGGTTCCTCCGTCAGATCCACTCCTCCCTCATCGCACCAGAGCTGTGCGAGCTCACACTCACACTTTCCTCAGCAGTTATAGTTACAGTTACAGTTACAGTTACATAGCACAAATGCAGACCGGGTGGAAGTCTGACCAAATTTGATTCAATAATACACAAATGTTTACTTCTTAAACAATGAATAAAAATCTTCCTTTGCAGTCATGTTAGAGGACGAAATCAAAGCTGAACTCGACCAATCAGAAGCTTAATCTCAACCACAGGAACAGTTATGGCGTTGAAATGCCCCTCCCACCTACCCACCCCCGCAGGATGACTGACAGAGCTAATTAACAGCAGTGCGTGCAGATCAGGCTGAGACACAAACACGCACACAAACACACACACATTTAAGTAAGACTAAGACGGGGCTCCTCAGACTCAGCACCTCAGCGATCTGTAATAACAGCTACGATGATGATGATGATGATGGTGACAGAGGTGGTGTCGACTCTGATGATGATTGATTGTGTTTCCATGACGTTAACATGGATGATTAATTAGTTTTAATTACCTGAAGTGCTAACTGATGGACAGACTCCTCCCCTCCTGTCTGCCTGTCGTTCTGACATCGGAGCGCCCACTAAGCCCCACCCCTCCAGGAAAGGGCCCACAAAAACCCGTCTTTGTTGCCTTATTTATTTGGTATATTTTTGAAAACGTCTCAGAGCGTTGCCGCCTCGTTATTGCTCCGTGCCTGTGGGGGAGCGACCGCCACCTGAGCCCGTGTGCACTGACATTTGTGAGCATCGGGACTCTGACTGTGTTCAAAGCTGCAGCGCGGGTCACCGTCTCAGACAGCGCAGCTGGATCCACATCAGCATCGCCCCCCCTCTGACATTCACCAGGTCAAAGGTCAGACTCTTTTAGGGCCTGCTGTTCTTGATGCTGGTCTGATTCAGGCACACCTCTGAGTTTCATGTCAATTTGGGAACACGTGTTGGCTCGTGATGTTTGAGGTTTTCTTGTTTTGGGGACAAAAAGGCTTCATAGAAACAGCACCATGGGAAGCAGATAATCAGCACATAACCTAAAGGCAGGTTTGAACCCAGGGCTCTGCAGTAGCTGGATGGCGCATGGGCCGCCTGCTGACCCTGCTGAGCGCCCTCATTCGGCTTTTTAAACAACACATTTACTTCGTCTGTGTGTTGGTATTTGTGATATACACATGTTCTTTTTCCCTTGTGGGGATGCTAACGCTGAGTGTGCTCGCACCTCTTTCTTCTTCTGTGATGTGATTTCTGGTATGAGGGGTGATACTGTTCTTTCTCAGAGACAGTTAAACCAACACGTGGCGTACGGCAGCGTCGTGTTTCCTCGTTAGTATAAATCCAGGTTTAATTACTTTACAGAGCGAGCTCGTTAGCTGTGAGGACTGGCCTTGAGACTAACAGTGTCAATGTAACAGTAATGATTTAATTACTCAGTGATACAGTGATATGCCCTCGCAGTGCTAACGAGATGCTCTAATTATTTTTTGTCTGTAAATCTTCTCTGCGCTCTTTGCTCATTAACAAACCTCCCACCTGTTTGATTAACAGGACAAAGCAGAGCCTCTGAATATTATAACAACATAAAAACTGTACAGGTCGGTGCATTTGTTTATATTTATTCTGTTTAGATACTATTAAGGCTTAAAGTTTGCATTATTAGGGGCGTGGCCTCTGTGAGTGAGAGGTGGATGGTGACATCTGCTGCTCGCTGCCCCTCTGAGTGGAGTCCGTGGACCTCTGTTGGTGTGTTTGTAATGCAAATATCTGACCAATATTATGGCTGCTGTGAGGTTACTGTACTAACAGGCCATCCAAGAAGTTTTAATGAGTGAAATCTTTGGATTTAACATCTTTGACAAGTATCAGTTATCTGTGTCTGTATAACGCACCCATGCACTCCTAACCAGGGCAGCTAGAACTAGCTGACCACCCTCTCGCCCAAACACGGTCACTTCCTGAAACAAATCTGCAGCTGAGACCAGCTGTTTATCTACAACAACAAGGAAAAGCTTTCACTTTGGTTCATTTAGTTGATTTCCATTTTTCGATTTCACTGGACAAGCACTGCCTGCCTTGCTTGCCCTCACAGTCTGCCACAGTTAAAAGCTAAGGATCAGCTTTTTGATGCTCCGTGTTTTTCCTTTAATGTGGGAATTTTTCCCAGTTACTCAAACAATTCTTAACCAACGTTTTAAGAACCACTTCATAGCTACAGCAAGGCCTGTTATGATCTTCGGGATAGTTCTTCGTTTGTTTAGTTTTTTATTAGGATTAATCATCTCTGTTTAGGATACGAACAAAGATTCACCTTTGACCTACGGCACCTCAGAGTGACCAGGAATCACCACGAAGCTCAGACTGTGAGGAAGATTTTTACACTCAAATATCCTCCTGAAGGTCTGTGGAGCTCACACACAGTGTGGTGATCACCTGACAACAGCCTGAATATTTCACAGGTGAGAGGAGGAAGAGGAGGAGGAGGAAGAGGAGAGAGCGAAACAGTTGAGTCCTCTCTCAGTAGTTTGGTCTTTTTACTGGAGCTCAGTGCCTCGCTCTTCATCTCTTTAATTGACTCCCTCTCCTCCTCCTCCTCCCTCTTCATCTCTTTCTCCGTCTGTCTGTTTGTAGCTGGAGGGCGCGCTCGCCGTTGTTTCTCTCCACAGCTGATTGGCTGCTGAATTACTGAGGGAATAGCCATGATTGGCAGCTGAGAGCTCACAGTAACAGCTTGGCAGGAAGAACACAGGACTACTAATTACTGAGGAGTGTGTGTGTGTGTGTGTGTGTGTGTGTGTGTGTGTGTGTGTGTGTGTGTGTGTGTGTGTGTGTGTGTGTGTGTTCTTGTCGTTAGAAGATGTGACGATCATGTTGTTCCCAGCGGTCATCAGAGAAGATTAGCTCCCATCACCGAGGGACAGACACACACACACAGACACACACACACAGACAGACACACACACACAGACAGACACACACACAGACACACACACACAGACACACACACACAGACACACACACACACACTCATCTGGTTTCTCGAGTGTGTCTGGTGCGTCCCCCTTCTCCTCTTTGTCTTCAGGGCTGGACAGAATAACAGGAACGTCACTGAAACCAGGATCAGTTTGGATCTGAATGGAAACACAAACCGGTTTGAGGCGCTGACCGAGGGGGCAGCTGTCAGCATGCTGCAGTTGTTTGTGGGACACATGGAGGGCAAAACTGAATTGAACTGTTTCCGGTCGTAGTGAGCTTTTCACTCTCTACACCTTTAACATATGTGTTTTTAAAGGACCCAGAAAACAAAGTCCACAGCTGTCTGTGTTGGGGTGGGACAGGATGAAGTTCTAGGACTTTCTTTAGGAGAAGAGGAGCACAGACCATGTTCTACATCCAGGAGGGTAGATTGAGCCCCTGACGGACAGAACAGTATTGTTTACTTCATTCTGTAGGCCAGGATCATGGTCTTTGGAGGTGTTTTCAGGATAGCATAAAGTTCTTCAGGACTTTCATGAACCAGGACGATGATCTTCTGGAGGTTCTTGGCTGTGGAGCAGCAGCAGTCCCTGGTGTCCTGCAGTTCATTAGTGGGCGAACTACAGAGGCCGGTCCTGCTGGTGGAGATGATGAGTGAGGAGCTGCAGACAGTAAACTCTCTCAGATGTCTGCAGCTGAACCAGAAACAGCTTCGTCTCAGTCTGATGATGAAAAACGTGCAATTCCCCTTTAAGACTTTTCCCTACAGGACAGGAAGCTGCTTCAATCACACACTGGTCATCTGAGCGTGTGTGTGTGTGTGTGTGTGTGTGTGTGTGTGTGTGTGTGTGTGTGTGTGTGTGTGTGTGTGAGATGATTGGATCAGTTCAGATCTATCAGAGAGCTCAGAGTTTAGAGGACGAGAACGCCCTGAAGCATTCTGGGAAAAATCACATATTCCCTCTAATGTTCACTCCGATTGTGTGTGTGTGTGTGTGTGTGTGTGTGTGTGTGTGTGTGTGTGTGTGTGTAAATGTGTGTGTGTGTGTGTGTGTGTGTGTGTGTGTGTGTGTGTGTGTGTGTAAATGTGTGTGTGTGTGTGTGTAAATGTGTGTGTGTGCGTATGTGTGTGTATGTGTACATCCTTCAAACCGCTCACATAAACCGCCTGCACCCTGATCCAGCCACAGGTACGGGGGCAGTACCGCAGTAACCTGTGAGGTGCACAGATCAGCTGACCTAATCAACTGAAAGGAGCTGCAGAGGTCTGACGAGGTTGTTGAGATGTTTGAGTAATGGCTAAAAAGTGAAGCTGATTCTCAGTGTGACGTCTCTGTGTGATGGACGATGACCTGTCCAGGTGTACCCCCCTGTAACCCCACAGCTGGGATGGGTTTGAGGCCCCCCGTGACCCTGAACTGGCTGAGCGGTCAAAGTTACAGGTGAGGAGTAAGTAACATCATGAACTGTGCAGGTAGCAGAGGAGCTCGTTAGGAAAAGAAAAACTTGGCATAACTAATGATTGAAGTGAAGCCTCTGAGCCTTTGCAGTTACAGTGATTCCTCTCTTTGCCCTCTGATTGGTCAGGGTTAGCGTTACAAACTAAAGGATTATCTGATAAAACCGCCAGGTGTGGAAGTCATGTGTTAAAGCTGAAACAGATCCCAGGTTGCAGAAACAGGTCAGTCTAATGTCAGGTTAATCCTCGCCTCCTCGTGAACAGCGAAGTGCAGCAGAAGTGATGTCACAGCTGCTGGCGGTGCAGCACGGCCGAAGCCACGAGCGTACGCGCCGCTCTTCTTCTCCTACACCAGAGCGCAGAAGCTGGAGCTGAGCGTGGTAACTGTAACTGAGCCGATGAAGACTTCAGCTGGAGCTTCAGCTTCAGTGAAGTCACTGCAAGTCTCCGCCTTCAACTTTCACTCGTGTTACCGTGAGTCTGCACGCCGAACTCCTCAGACTTTAAACGTTTGTCCTAAAGGTCGACAGCAGGACCGATACTCAGTAAAAACCTAATGACACAGATAAAAACCACATTACACCTGTGTGTGTGGTGTGTGTGTGTGTGTGTGTGTGTGTGTGTGTGTGTGTGTGTGTGTGTGTGTGTCATTAGCTTTGCTCTAAAAAAAAAAAGAAACATTAACGAGATCCATAAAAGGAAAAAATTAAAATTTTAATGTGCAGTGGTCATCCTGCAGCTGCTGTGAGTGTGAGTGTGTGTGCTGGGTGTGTGTGTGCTGGGTGTGTGTGTGCTGGGTGTGTGTGTGTGTGTGTGTGTGTGTGTGTGTGTGTGCTGGGTGTGTGTGTGTGTGTGAGTGTGAGTGTGTGTGCTGGGTGTGTGTGTGTGTGTGTGTGTGTGTGTGTGCTGGGTGTGTGCTGGGTGTGTGTGTGCTGGGTGTGTGTGTGTGTGTGTGTGTGTGTGTGTGTGTGTGCTGGGTGTGTGCTGGGTGTGTGTGTGCTGGGTGTGTGTGTGCTGGGTGTGTGTGTGCTGGGTGTGTGTGTGCTGGGTGTGTCCGGAGGCTGGTCAGTTTGTCTCGTTAATGACCCCTCCCACCCTAATGAGCTAACGATGAGCACTCGTTAAGACAGACGGACGAGCTCAGCCAATAAAACGCGGTTACTGCTCTCTCTCATCTGATGAAACCATGGCGACCAGTCTGGACAGGTGAGGCGGGGGAGGGCAGCTGTCCGTCTGAGTCAGTGCTGTAAATGAAGGACAGCGAAACTGTAAGAGTGAGAAAACTGACAGGAAGTCGAGTCAGTGTGTCAAACTCAGCCAAACAGGATCGAACATGCTCTCTGCTTTTAAGATCAACTTACTCGCTGCTTCCAGGTGTTTGGGTTCAGAAAACATCTGCAGCTCAAACACTCAGGGCCCAACAGTAAGTTGCAGTCTGCTTCTCCAAACCTGAAACAGGTGTCGGCATCACAGCCGGTCTCATCGGGTTCAGCAGTCAAACGTGCAAGATACACATCATGGACTGAGGTCAGAGGTTAAGCTGTGGGCTTCATTTGTGGGGAGTAGATCGCTGTGTTTAAGGATTAAATACATCTCTGAACCTTTGTTAAGCTGCAGAAAAACTTGTTACCAGCTTTAAACATCCAGGAGGGAGAATAAGCCCCTCTGCAGGAGAACCGTCACCACACGAATTGAGATGATTGTGGGAAATCTGGCGCCTGACTTTCTGCTTTGCTATGCTACTTGGTGTAGGATATTTGTCATGTAGGAGCAGCCAAGGATCAAACAACAAACCTTTCGATTAGCAGATGAGCTACAGCCACTGTGAGAGCTGCGACACAGCCCAGTTACTCATTATTAAGGTGGAGCTGGCAGCAATGCACTCAGTGAAAGGGACTCTGGCTACGTTCACTCTGCAGGTCTTGATGCTCAATTCAGATTTTTTGATCAAATCTGATTTTTTGTCTGCTCGTTCACACTACAAATAAAATGTGACAGCAAACGCGCTCTAGTGTGAACGCTCAAAGCGCCCGCATGCGCAAAAGAAGACGTCACACACAACGGCTCTGTTTAGACCCAGAGCAAACAGTGTTGTTTGACTGATGGCCTTAATATAAAGACTTCGGACTTCACGTTTCCCAATTTTTGCTTTAAGTTATTTTGTTATTTACATAATAATGTAAATAACCTAATAATGATCCTTATTGCTGTTTTAGAGGAGCGGTGCTTCAAAGGATAGCTGCAGATTTCAGTCAGAATCTGCAGATTATACAGTACAAAGAAAATGTTCACGTTGTCTTCCCAGCAGTTTCACTGACATCTACACTGCATGGTCAGGAAGCGTTCGCGATGTCTTCTCCGGCGCTGATAATCGGCGTCTGTCTCGTGTCGGTGACGTAAAAGACGGATTTAATGCGACATGACCATCAAACAGCAGTCGCTTTCTGAAACATCTGATTTGTATCGGATTCAGCACCACATACGAAAGTGACCCAGATCGAATTTGAAAATATCGGATTTGTGCCGTTCACACTGTCACACCATGATCGGATAGATGGGTCACACAGGGTCAGAAAAATCGGATTTGATGCGCTTTGGCCTGCAGTGGGAACGCAGCCTTTGACAGAGGGAGATCTGATCACAGAGGTGCGTGCATGCTCGTGCTGAAATGGGAAAAACTGTCTGGGAAAATGTTGGACCTTTGAAGCAGATGCAGGGTAAAGTACCTGACATGAAGCCGGGCGCAGGAATAGCTCTGAATGACAGCATGCTGACTTTGGACGTGAGACTGAACGCGGTGACATGTGCTACCAGCCCGTTCTCATCCTGACAAACGCAAAAGGTGACTTTCTGCGTTCTGATGCTCCGCGCCGGGTTATGGATGAAATGCAGTAGAATGACGGTAATACATGTTCCTGCCAAGTATTCCAGCCCTAACCAGCACTTTAATGACGTTAGAGGGGTTTTCCAAGGCAATTTAAGTAAAACGCAGATTCATTCCAAACAGTTCTCGTGTTTCCTCATTTTTCCGATCTCGTAATCGCGATTTGTCACCCAGGGTAAAATGTTCACTTTGGGAGTGAGAACGTGTTGGTGCTTCCACACAGCTGTGAAAGGTAATGAGAGCAGCTGCATGAAGACATCGAGTGATACTGAGCGGGACTAAGCTCACATTATTGGTGCGGCCCTCCACAACAGGCCCAGGTCTCGTGTAAACCTGGGCCTTCAGGAGCTCATCAGAACAGTCTCTATTAAATGTTCAAAATCAACACATACATGTCCTGTTGGAATAAATCATATAAAACAATAAGACGAGTGTATTGAGGGAAATCAGATGAAATATTATGAATGATGAATAACTTAGAAAGTGTCTGATCTAATAAATCAGTGCAGGAGGACGTTTTATCTGCAGATCACTGCGACATGATCAAAGAGCAACACCTGAATAAAAGATGACTGCAGGAGGAGGTTAATGATGCCCTCACCGTGACTGGAGCCACCACAGGAAGTCATGTGATCAGAATCCATTCAAAAAGAAGCCATTCTCACAGCGTTGGGTCATGATGAGGGATCAGTAACTATCTGATCATTAATCAGCGCCTCATTACTAGAAGGGATTCCAATCAGAGGCCCAGCTCCTGGTTCTGGTTTGGTGGGGCGGGGTTGTTGCCTTTAGGAGTCACATGACTCTTAACAAGCTCTTACTGTGTGGGAGGAACAGGAAGAATCTCGTTAAGGACACCTAACGAGCGTTTGATTGAACCCTCCTCCTCTGCTCTTCATCTCTCGCTCTTTAATCACCTTCCTCTGACAGTTTAATGTCCTCCACCTGAAGGGTGCCGGGGTGGGGCTAACGTTACCATCGGTGCTTCATGAAATCGTCATCAGAGCGAGAGAGAAGCGAGGCAAACCAGGTGACACTGAACAGGTGAGAAACCAACAACAACAGGAAAGAACCTGCAGGCCAGGTGATGTGCAGAGACAGCATACATGTGTGTGGATGACAGGGAGACAGGTGAAAAGGTAAAGGAGGAGGAGCCGCAGGTATCCATGCCACCTGCCTCACACCTGCACACAGGTGCAGTTCAGGAACAAGAAGTCTGCTGTTAATCCATCTACGTCACAACTCCGAGTACCTGACGTGAGCTGCTGTGGCAGCGAGTGGCATCCAGCTGTCTCCACCCTTTACCTCTGATCCATCCATCACACAGTCTCACCTGCTCAGGTGGTCCTCGATTAATCACCTCTCGCATTAAGTCGCTGTGGCCTCAGAGTCCCACTGTGACCCTCACTGAGCACGCTCCAGGCCTCCCGCTGCTGCTCAGCGGCTTTTATTGATCCACACAGCGAGGAAGACGAGGGAGGTGCTGTCTGATTAGAGTTGGCATGGGCTCGTTGGGCAGCAGGAAGCGCTTAATTTATGAGCGTGAGGCTGTTTATGAAGGCTGACCTTCGACCTCTCAGGGAGCAGTGCGGCAGCAGGTACAGTTCCTCAGCGGTGGCTCGATAAAACTCGTTTAGTCACTGCAGCGAGCACAGAGTTTATAAAACATCTCCTCATTAACGGCTGACCTTTGACTTCCACAGTCTGTTTACATCAGGAGAGTCGTTGAATTAACTCACTGCACCTGAACGCACCACAGCTCGAGTTTCAGAGTCTGCAGGAGTCAAACTTTTATTCCAAGAAACACCCAGGGCGGGGCTTAAACTGTGACATATGCATTTTTAGGGGTGTGGCCTGTTTAAATGACGTGCAGCCGTAATTGATGGTGTCATTATGCTCAGCGTTTTCACCCTAGAAATCAAAAACAACAAAAGTGGTACCACATGGTCTCATATCAGCTCGTCGTGCACGTCTGGATTTTCATAACCCACAGAGGTGAGGCAGAGCCATGGCAACAAACAAAGCTCTGGTTTTATGGGAAATGGTTTTCATTTTGTGAAGCACAGTGAGAATCATCATCAGCACCTCTTAGCTTTGACCAGCCGACTCCACACAAGCAGATTCTGTCACACCTTTGCTGCTCGTCTCCATAATGAAGACGTGTCCCCGTAACACAGCAACGCCTGAAGTCTGAAATACAGGGACTGAACCTCCTCTTCATCCTCCTGATGTTTAAGATGAAGTGTGTGTGTGTGTGTGTGTGTGTGTGTGTGTGTGTGTGTGTGTGTGTGTGTGTGTGTGTGTGTGTGTGTGTGTGCTCTGTGATAAACCGACTCTGGATCAGTTCCAGCCTTCCTCCTCCTCCTCCTCCTCTGTTCTGCTCCTCTGGACTGAAGCTCAGTCTCTCGGCGCTCCACTCTTCCAGGGCTCTCCAGGATTTTCCAGGACGCCTCTGAAGTGTTTTCCAGGTAAAGCGGCTGCAGGAGATGCAGCCAGACTGCGTGTGTGTGTGTGTGTGTGTGTGTGTGTGTGTGTGTGTGTGTGTGTGTGTGTGTGTGTGTGTGTCAGATTTACATAGTGAATCCCTTGCTGGGACATCCGAGGCCAACATCACATGACCTGAGAGCGACAGCGATGTTTCCTGAGGGACTCGGCCGTGTTTCTGTGTCACAGAGTCTGTTTGATTTCTCGCTCCTCGTGTCACAATCCTCCTCCTCCTCCTCCCGCACCTCCTCCTCCTTCTGCACCTCCTCCTCCTCCTCTTCTTTGAATTTTTTTAGCTGAACTCCTTTGTGTCACGCAGCTGCTCCTTGTCCTCTCTCCTTCCTCCTGTTGCCTGAGAAGACGAGTTCGGGGTCAAAGGTGGTCCGATCAGGTTCAAGTTTATTGATCAGAGGTTTTCCTGATTGCAGTGATTGATTGAAGCTCCAGATTTACACTTTTTTATTCTTCTGAATCTTTTTTCCAGCTTCTCAGTCTGCTTGCAGCCATGCAGTACTGCTGCAGTATTACTGTCCCAGTACTGCAGTGAGGCTGGTGCACCTGGGGCTCATTTGTGGAGCCACAGCTCCCCCTACAGGAGGCTTGGTGAAGTGCAGCTCACAGACTGCTGCCCACTGTCACTCAGAGCAGCAGGATGTTTTTAATGCAGATGTTTAGTGAAACTCACGGACAGCGTTCAAGTTGGACGCTGACGCCCGTCAGCAGGAGGCCGGGTTCAAACTGCCTCAAGAGGTCACAGCTCCTCCTACATGTCCTACATCAACCATCTCGAGACGTTTGTAGGAGGACACAGACTGTTGATTTTTTTAACCCTTAAATTTTGTGCAGTTTTCTGTAAATTGTGTGTCACAAACTCTTAATTCATGTTTGTGTGACTCATTGAAATTTTCTTTTCCTGAAAGTGAAATTCTTACCAACACATAAGGCCAAAAATGCTCCCGTTCACAGCTTTGATGTCACAAACAGGAAGTACGATAAACACGGAGACGAAGCCACACAGGCTTGGCACAGGGGGACATGACCGACAGGGAACACCCAACACCGAGACAAGACAGGAGAGGACACTGAGGAACTCAACAATCACAAAGAACTGAAGACTAATGAAGATCACTGCAGGACTAGAAATAACCATGAAGCTGAGAATCAGAGAACATTTTAAAATAAACAGTCCAGAGACGAGAAACAGTGGGTCACACATCAGTACACACTGCCACACCTGTTCAAAGACCTGCCTGACAAAGTGGAGCAGACCAGAAGATCCTCAAAAGTCAGACATCACACTGTGATCCAAGGAAGTTCAGGATCAACTGAGAAACAAAGCAGTTGAGATCTCTCAGTCTGGGAAAGATTGCAAAGCCATTTCTAAAGCTGTGACACTGCAGTGAACCGAGTGAGAGCAGTTATTCACAAATAGCGCAAAGATGTGATGAACCTTCCCAGGAGGGCCGACCAAAATTACCGTTACATCTCATGAAACTAACAGAAGGAACATCGTGCCAGCAGTAAAACATGTTGGTGGTAGTTTGATGGTCTGGGGCTGTTCTGCTGCCTGAACACTTGCTGTGGTAAATGGAGCCATGAATTCTGCCGTCTACCAGAACATCCCGAAGGAGTGTGTCCAACTACCTGCTAGTGACCTCAAGCTGAGCTCAGCAGCAGGTCCACCTCTGAATGGCTTAAGGAAACCAAAATAAAGGCTTTGGAGTGGTCTAGTCAAAGTCCTGACCTGAATTCGATTGAGATGCTGTGGCATGGTTCATGCTGGAAAAACCTCCAATGTGGCTGAAATATAACAATGCTGTAAAGATGAGTGGGCCACAATTCCTCCACAGCTGGAAAAGACTCTGACAGTTATCACATTACCTGATTGCAGTTGTTGCTGCTAAGGGTGGCTCAATCAGTTATTAGGTTCAGGGGGCAATCACTTTTTCACACAGGGCCAGGTAGGTTTGGATTTCTTCCCCTTAATAATAAACACCTTCATTTAGAAAGTGGACTAGAAAGAGAGAGCAGATTTCTCCTGTTTTGGCTTCCTGTTAAGTCCAGAATTCAAAATCCTGCTCCTCACATACAAGGTCTTAAATAATCAGGCCCCATCTTATCTTAATGACCTTGTAGTACCATATCACCCTATTAGAGCACTTCGCTCTCACACTGCAGGCCTACTTGTTGTTCCTAGAGTATTTAAAAGTAGAATGGGAGGCAGAGCCTTCAGTTTTCAGGCCCCTCTTCTGTGGAACCAGCTTCCAGTTTGGATTCGGCAGACAGACACTATCTCTACTTTCAAGATTAGGCTTCAAACTTTCCTTTTTGCTAAAGCATATAGTTAGGGCTGGACCAGGTGACCCTGAATCCTCCCTTAGTTAGTTTTTGCTTTCCAGTCATCTTTCTCACTCACTATGTGTTAACAGACCTCTGCATTGAATCATATCTGTTATTAATCTCTGTCTCTCTTCCACAGCATGTCTTTATCCTGTCTTCCTTCTCTCACCCCAACCAATCACAGCAGATGGCCCCGCCCCTCCCTGAGCCTGGTTCTGCTGGAGGTTTCTTCCTGTTAAAAGGGAGTTTTTCCTTCCCACTGTCGCCAAAGTGCTGCTCATAAGGGGTCATATGATTGTTGGGTTTTTCTCTGTATGTATTATTGTAGGGTCTACTGTACAATATAAAGCGCCTTGAGGCGACTGCTGTTGTGATTTTTTGCTGTATAAATAAAATTGAATTGAATTCAGAAACTGTATTTTGTGTTTTCTCGTGTTATCTTAAAAAGTTGATTCTGTTCATCTGGACATTATGTCAGATTATAACAGATTTACCTGGATGATTGAACATACATCAAGATGCATGTGTCATCTTTGCCTAATATTCAGATTTGTTTAATGACCTGAAATATTTAAGTGTGACACACACAAAAAAAAACAGGAAATTGGGGGCAAACACTTTTTCACACCACTGTAGGAGGTACTTTTGGGTCACCATCAGCTGTAGACCTTCGGTGTGGGCGGGCCATCTGACCTCTCCCAACTGATGACCTCACACTGTGCTTGGGTGGAGGTTAATCAATCACCTGGCTGCCAGGCCTGTCAGTCAAAAACCCAGAAGGCACGTGTGTGCTTTCTTTTTTAGTGTGTACCGTCCAACCCTCTCCTGGAAACACCTGCCCACCTGCCCTTTGAGCGACTGCAGAAGAACTGGTTAATGGAGGTACTGAACCCACTGTGTCAGTGTGTCTTAAGCTGGGCTCACACTCTGCGATTTTTGGCCCATTTTGAGACGATTTTTTAGTCGTGCGACCGTTTTCGGGATCGGCCCGAGTTTCGCCTTCATCGTGTGTCGTGCATCGTGTAGTATACGTGGGGTAACGAGAAGCGATTAACACCTCACGACCAGCTCCCGACCATCAATCGCTGGGTCGTAAGAAAATCAAACCTGTTCGAAATCCTGTCGGACGTCGAGAGGGCGTCACCGCAGCCTCTCACACAGATTTTTGTGTTATAAGCTTCATGTTATGGACGCACAGTTTGAGCACTCAGGTCGCATCAGAGCATCGGGCCGTATAGTGTGAGACCCTGCATCGTGACCTATGAACTTCTAACTCCTGCGAGTCAATTGTGCAGTTTGAGCAGGAGCTGAATAACACGAATGAAAAAAATCGCACAGTGTAGCCCAGCTTTAGGTGCGTGTGTAAGGTCTGGTGTGAGGTTCAGGTTGATGCTGCAGTGATGGAATCTGTAAATGATTAATTTTGGCACATTGCTCAAAACATGAGCGGGGCACAGAAAGGAAGTGGCAAGAGGAGCGAAACAGCTACTGGTAGACCGAGCGGTCACCCGAGACTGCAAAACCAGGGGTGAACGAGACATCGATTCACTGATGCGCAATTCAATTCAGTTTTATTTATACAGCACCAAATTACAACAACAGTCACCTCAAGGCGGCAGAACCAGGCTCAGGGAGGGGCGGGGCCATCTCCTGCGACCGGTTGTGGAGAGAGAAGGAAGACAGGATAAAGACATGCTGTGGAAGAGAGACAGAGATCCACACCAGGATACACAACAATGACATCGGGATGTCATTCAGGCTGGAGAAGTGTAGTCGAATGGTAACAAAGAGAGGGAAGGTAGTCAGAACGGAGGGGATCGAACTACCAGAAGGCAACACCGCAGGCATTGAGGGCAGCTGCAAGTACCTGGGGATCCCACAGGCAAATGGGAACCATGAAGAGGTCGCTAGGAAAGCTGCAACCACCAAGTACCTGCAGAGGGTCAGGCAGGTACGGAGTCAGCTGAACGGTAAGAACAAGATCCGGGCTATCAACACCTACGCCCTGCCTGTGATCAGGTACCCTGCTGGGGTAATAAACTGGCCAAAGGAGGAGATAGAAGCCACTGACATCAAGACCAGGAAGCTCCTGACCATGCATGGAGGGTTTCACCCCAAGTCCAGCACCCTGAGGCTGTACGCGAAGCTAAAGGAAGGAGGCCGGGGACTGGTGAGTGTCAGCACCACAGTCCAGGATGAGACAACGAACATCCATGAATACATCAGGAAGATGGCCCCAACTGACAGCGTGCTCAGTGAATACCTCAGGCAGCAGAAACCCAAGAAAGAGGAGGAAGCATCATGGAAGGACAGGGCCCTGCACGGTATGTACCACCGGCAGACAGAGGAGGTGGCTGATATCCAGAAATCCTACCAGTGGCTGGACAAAGCTGGACTGAAAGTATATTGACCCACTGGCCCTGCTCTGTGTTGAACTGGGAGCCAGTGAAGTGCCTTCAGTACTGCAGTAATGTGGTCACATGTCTGCGTACCTGTTAAGATTCTGGCGAATGAACTGAAGTCCATCGAACACAACGTGTCGGTGATCTCACGCGCTGGATATGAAAACATGGACGGAGGCAGGAATGATCTAAACTTAGATGTAGTTTGATGTGATAGAAGGCAGCTCTGGTGACCTTACTGATGGATGTGTGTCAAAGGCAGAGATGATAAACGTGAACACATTTTCCATGTCTGAGGTTTTGGACCAACAACAAATATTTGTCTCATCTCTGTTCCTAGAAAGTTTCATCCAGCAGTTACAGTACGTGACCAGCGCAGCTCAAAGGTTTGTGAGATCATCAGAGGGAAGTGTGTCACCTATGGTCAGATGTATTACGATTCTTTACGACAGTATGAAGTGGGAGCAGGTAAAGGTTAGACAGTGACAGACTGACCCTCTCTGAATCTTATAAATAAAACAGCAGAATCAGACCAACTATTGTTGATCTTTTGTCTATTTTCTCTGACGATGATGATGGTGATGAAAAAGAACATGTGTGCGGATGATGTAAAGTGTGTCTCGGTGCTGCTCTCGTATTCAGGACGTCTCTGCTCATGAACAATTCATCGACAACCGCGAGAACAAAGCAGCTGCAGAAGAAGAAGAACGGCGTCTCCGCTCAGCAAAATAAAAGCCTCTGAAAGGCTTTAATGTCTCCTTTGATTTTTTTTACTTCTGACACGGTTTCTGCCGGGACGTTTCCACGCCGACGGCAACAAGAAGAAACCCGAGTGAGGAACGTTTCACGCTGAGGAAAACTTCAGCTTCACAAACACATTTAACTGTCAGCGAAGCCCCGCCGGCGGCGCCCACCAGGTAAGACCGCAGGAGGCCACACGCCTTCATCCTTACGACCACGAAGAAGATCAGAACATCTGACAGACCGTGGAAGCTCAACGCAGGAACCATTCTCACCGACTCAGCGGCCAGACATGCAACACAAAACTTTATTCGTAAGCACAGTCAGAGCAGATCAAATGTGGACAAACTCGGTGGAGGTGGGTCATAAATGAGCTCATCATCGATCAGCTCCCGCCCCGTGAAGCTGGCAGCTGGTCGCTCTAACCAGCTTGTATCCAATTAATCAATCCTGCGCTGTCATTGGTAGTTTCTCTCTGAACCCGCCCACTTCACAAGCCTAATTCACTTCCTGTGAATCGCTGCCAGTGTGGGCGTGGCGCCATGCTCCAGGGTCAGATTGACTAATTGGGGAAAATGATCATGTGACTGCGACCTTTATTAGCGAACACAAGAGGGTCATGAACAAGTGGGCGGAGCTTCACTTGACTAGCCTGGGATTTGTGCATCAGCTTGCCCGGTGATATTGATAACGGTAACGCGGTGTGACATCATTTATAACGAGGTCCCGACCAATCAGCATACAGATGCTTGTGGCATGGATGCTCACGTGTGACGCCGCAGGAATTTACGTCAGAGGAAAGAATCAGACTCACAGAGAGCGAACAGGAAGTCGGCGGGTCCACTGAAGGATCTGCAGACACACCTGAAGGACCTCACTGACTCCAGATCAGAAACACACAAACACCGAGAGACCGCCAGGTTCTGCTGAGGTTCTGCTAAGGTTCTGCTGAGGTTCTGCTGAGGTTCTGCAGGTCCGGTGAACGAGCTGAAGACGAGCAAACTGCAGGTGGAGGTGAAGATGGAGGCTCTGCAGGGTGAGGCTGTTTGTTTGGGCGGAGGAGGAGCTGCCGTGTGGTGTTTTGGGCCTTCGGGACAAAGATTTTCCGCTCAGAATACTTCAACATGAAGATGATGTGAAACGATTCAGGCGGAGCCGGCGAGGACGGAGGGACGACAGCGGGCCGGGGGAGCGGGGAGGAGGTGGGAGGAGGCGTGGAGGGCCTGAGGGAGAATCTAAAACAGCGTTTAGCACTCGGCTGACCTTCACTTGCTCCTCACACTCCTTCCTCTCTCCTTGTTCTTTCGCTCCGTTTGCTCTAAACAGCTTCCACTCGTTTAACCGAGCCTCGGGAGAGAGACGCCGTCTGCACGCCGCCTGTCTCACCATCAGCTGACCTCTGACCCCTGAAATCACAAAGAGCTTCCTGTAAAGGCTCATTCCACTGATTTCACTGCTGATACCTGCAGACAGCGAGCTGTGGATGAGAACACCTCCTGAACAGCTGTTTCCATCTCTGAGGATCACTCCTCCTCCTCCTCCTTTTCTTCTTCTTCACATCTAATTCATGCGCTCACACCGAGCTGCAGATACCTGCAGCAACATACGAGCTCGACATCTGTCGGCAGCTCATGACGCAGAGAACCCGGAAACAGCCACAGCTGCTGGTTCTGCTGGTTGTTCGTGGGGGAGCTAGTCTGTTTTTGCAGTTATTAAACGTCTGTCTTCGTCTGTATGGATCCTCTTCATCGCTCTGCTCAGGTCAGGTGAACAGTCTTCATCGCTGTATGACAACGTCGGCGATCTTCTCGGCTGTTTCAAAATGAAGCTGCTGTTTCACATCACTGTGTGTCAGGCTGTCACTCACCGATCTCTGGTTTCACTTTTTAAAACTCTGGTCTCAGTCTTTGAATGCATCACCTGAGCCTCACAGATTCTTCAGCCCAGCCAAACTCACTCGCGCTGCTCTGCCGCCACCTGCTGGAAACTTTCAGCCTTACGCCGAGCAGATTTTTAAAGCCGACACAGGAAGTGACGAGATCAGTTCTGTCCTCTGGTGTGTGCTTGCAGTGTTGGACTTCTTTAAAGCATTTTATAGACCTGAAAATATTATTTCAATGCCATAAAAAGAAAAAGGAGAGCCGTCTCCCTGCAGTCAGGAACAACTGTTAAAAGGAACACATCAGCCCTCTTTTTACTCGAGCAGCTGAATTACTCGAGAGATAAAAACAGGAAAATAGAAATATCACAATTACCACATTATTAATATTATTATCACGGGTCATTAGCAGATTGATTTAAAAAACCTTCACAAGCATCTGGTCTGCATGTAAATGTGGAGAAATGCATGAAAACCCCGAAAGCACCATACTCGATAAACATGAAGTCAAACATTTACAGCTTTCAGTGAAAATCACAGTGACAACAGATAAACACTCAGTGTGTTTGACCAAAGAATAAATAATATTAAATACTGTCATTATAACTTATTCATATTTTGTTACTACGTCCAAGCTGCCTGTTCTCTCTGCCTCCCTCCGGTCTGTTATTTCCTCCTGCTGTCTGCTGTTTATGTTTTATTCATGCATGATGTCATTGTATGACAGTAAAGGGCTATTCTATTCTATTCTATAAGAACGATGGATCGAGAGATTAATTTATCCAACAATTGATTGAAAAGCATCAAAATGAAATATTAAAATGAACCAAAGTCGTTAGAATTTCATTTGGAACAATAAACATGACAATAAAGTCCAGTAGAAGCAGGAAGTATGACTGTAGTTGACTTTGAAGTAATGAAAGGTGTCATTAAGTTTAAGCTGCACATACGTAATGAAAAAGTCAGTTTGTGCTGAGGTGTGTGCCTCGGGCCACAGCACTGTCTGGAAGCACAGCCAGGTTCTAAAGGAAGCGTTTGGACCAGGGTCCATGTCATGGATGGAAAGGTTCGACGTCATTCTGCTTTTAAGGACGCATTTAAAGTGAACTGCTCTCTGCTAACCTGCTAGCTTTAACGAAAGGATCATTACAGTATTCGTAACACAGATTTTTCCTCATCTGAGAATTAAAGATTGCAACTTTTTGGACAATAGAAGTAAAAACAAAATGCACGAAACAATGTTTTCCTCTTCCTGTGAAAAGAAAATTTACACTGGAAAGATTTACAATCGTGGAGATGATCAGAATACCAAATATGTGACGTTTGAAAGTTTTCTCCAACTTTTCCTGCCTTTAAAAATGTTGCAGAAGAAGAATGCCTTAAAAGTGTCAGAGGGACCAGCAGCATACGTGCAATATAATTGTAAATAATTAAATAGAGTTTATTTATGTATTTCAGGACTGCTGCTTGGGTTGCTTGATGAACATGTTAGTAACTTAAAGACTGTTCAGTAAAAATAAATAAATCTTTTCAATTCTCTTCAAACCTCGCGAGACAATCACCTCACCTTAATTGGATGGTCTGCCTCACGTCACAGTATTTGAAATTGAGGCGATCCTAAAAATGTCAAATCAACACGCGAAACGTCAACAAGATTTAAAAAAACAAAGTTCCGCTTCAAAATAAAAGTAATGTGCCGTTTTATTTTTTCTTCGTTTCTCTTTTTAACCTTGAATGATAAGCCTTTATGTTAGACTTAGACATGTATAATTATATTTGATTTAAGTTTGTGTTTCACGTTTGGCTGCTGTGATGCAGGAATGTGACAACTTTCAGGACTTTGAAGTTTATCTAAATGGAGTAAATACACACACTAAAATGTGTAATTATTATAAAAATACAGTAAAAAAATATAACATTTTCTTTTTAAAATTTCAAAATCAGATGACTTTTCTTCTTTTTAGGGTTCAAGAAAAAGAAGAATCATTATGTGTTCACACAACAGATTGTTATTTGGTAGCTCTCAGCACAGAAGAGACACAGCCTTTTACACACACGCGCGCGCGCGCGCACACACAGAGATATTTGAACATATATAAAAACATATTCAGATACACGCACAAAAATAAGGCGGAAGCGAAACCGTCAGTGCTTTTATTGTGAAAAGTTGTTTCCGTGTCATACCGGAAGCGGTGGGCTTGATGCTGAGAGCTTCATGTTGCCGGTCAGCAGAAGGTCAGCCAACAGCAGCAACAGCAGCAACAGCGGATAGTTGTCGGTCAGGTAGCACGAAGTTAACGATCGATCGGTTAATCGGCTCCGTTTGTGCTCTTTGGGCGGGAAACCGGCAGCTTCCGGTCAGTGTCTACCAAACTAATGCTAACAGGCTAACTATTAGCAGCTAGCATGCAGTGCGCGCACCCCATGAAGAAGAGAAGTCTGGAGGCGGAGCCGCGCAACTCCAAAGCGGTAAGACACCTGAGGAGGAGGAGCAGTTTATTAGGAGTAGCCGGGGTCATCAGAGTTTTTGGACAAAAACAGTAATAACTTTATTTAAACAGTAACAATTTACAGAGACACGAGCCAAACAAAAACCATAGAAGAAGAAACATCAGCGAAATAAGAGAACTACAAAATGACATCAGTCCTGAGCCTCTTCAAGTACATCAAGTACATCTGCAGGAACATCTGCAGCTTCTCGGATGCTTGGAGCTCTTATTTGAACCTTCAGATGTGGCTCCGTCAGACCTGTTCCTCTGATCTTCGTACCTCAGCCTTTCCTCCTCGTTCCCTTCATTAAGAACGGCTTCCTGATGGGCTAAAGGTCCAAATCATCTCCCGGGTCCTGTGTCGGGTCTTCAGAACCCGTTCCTCTGCTGTGGAGATTTTAGGCCTCACACTTCTTCTTCTGTCCAGCTTCCTAAGAAGTTGAAGCGCACCACGCTGAGATAAGCAGAGCTTTCAGCTGACAGCTCTCTGGGAGTCGCACTTTCTCCCTCTCCCTTATCTTTCCTGCTTGGCTTTCATGTTTCTTGTATAGTCTCGCTTATTTTCTAACCCTAAGAGAGTCTCCCAGACTTGTTCTCTAAAAACCTAAAGAAGAATTATGGATTTGATCAACTGGTCCCTTAATGAAATTGACACCCTGCTGGGCTTGGGAGAGCCCGATTGTCCTGCGGAGACGTTTGCTGCCGGATACTCGATGGTCGGTTGCGTCGTGTGTCTGACGACACTCTCGATGGAGGACAGTGAACAACATCTACCAATTCAGAACCACGATAACAGAGTTCTGGCTGATTGGAGCTGGCTCAGCTTATCAAAGAACAAGAAGCGGTTACAGCTGTTCAAAATCCCACCAGGCTGGCCGACATGATAGACGATGGGCAGGGCTGTGAGTACGACTGTGTTTATTGAACGTAATATGGATACGATCTTGGAGAAGAACGGGAGTTGAGAGACCTGGTGACGGACATTAGACCAACTGTAAAATTGGAAGCAGTTTGTTTGCACTAACCAAAACAGCTGCCATCTCCATCTCATGAAGATGCTCAAGGCACAAGCTGACGGGAATAACAAAACTCTCCTTTAGATAATAAGACTGTTTGTTGTGACTCTCTCCCTCCTCATTCAAGGCCGCCCGCGTCGACCGAAGGTTGTTGACTTTTGCTTAACCTTTCTCTCGGCTGAACACAGAACACACACGCATGCACACACACGCACACATGTGCATGTACACTGACACAGAGCTTCATGGATTCATTAAAGAAACGGGAACGGTGACGTGTTTCTGTGACAGGAAACAACGGGTCAGAGGGGACATGAGACGCTGCATGTAGAGGTAACTCTGTATGTGAAGTTAGGGTTTTAAAAACATGTTTAGCACAATCTTGTGTCGGTACAACAGTTTACTTGTGTTGGGAACATTTTGCTTTTTGCATAAAGTTGGCTGATGGCAGCACGTGAACATCTGCTTTGCAGGCTCGATGAGGAACAGCTGCAGACTCCAGCATGTCGGTCTGACACAGTCCTCGTTTATAAAGTGCGTTACAAACACCAACATCACGGCTAACAGCTGGATGTTCCTGTTTGAGTGCAGCCAGCCAAACAGCCACTTCCTGTTTACAGTTTATCCTGGTTTAACATGAACTCACTGCTGCAGCACCACAGTGATCCCCTCACACTGCTGTTTACTTTCCTCAGGTATAACATAAACTAATGTGAGCCTGTTAGCCCGGCCAACCAACCACGTGACGTCACGCTCCGTGCTGACAGAAGATGGCGCTGAACATGTTTTTAACACTTGAAGCACTGATTTCTTAAAGCCAGCGTCACAGACAGAGTGACAGCTGTGGGAGTGTCTGAGAGCAGGTCCGTGGGGTAAAGGAGGTGTGCAGCACTGCGTGTCTCCGGGTCGGGTATGAAAACTGAGGGCTGACGGAGGCCACTCAGTGACTTCTTCATGACCTCTGTGGTTGCGTGCTGTACTTCTGGATTACCAAAACGCAAGTTTAGAAGGAAAGTGACACACCTGCTTAGCCCCACCCCGTCATTGAGGTCACAGTTTCAGGTGAGGTCCTCAGGTGTGCTGATGGTGCTGATGTTGGGTTTTTTTTTTCAGAAGCGGCTCTGTTTGGAGGCGGAGCTCCAGATGTCCGACTGTCCAATGGAGACGTCGCAGAGCAGTCCTGCGACCAATCAGCAGCCGGATCAACAGGTGAGCTCGTCGAGCTTCCTCTGACAAGACACAGGATGTCATTAAGATCTAAGGGTCAGAGGTCAGCTTCAGATAAACGTGGTGGAAAGTCCTCACCGTGTTCAGCTGGAGGACAGGTGTACAGGTGCTGTTGCTATGGTGACTTGTGTGTGTGTATGCAGGTACGGCCCACACCTGTTCTGCTCTGCTGTCCTAGGTGTCTCAGAGGAGAACCGGTAAGACGCCGAACTCACGAAACAGTTAAGCCCTGCCCCCTGTGGAAGCGAGGCTTACAGAGTCGTCTCTGTGGCTCCGTGATTGGCTGAGAGCCTCAACGGTGTCTTTCTGCTTTTTCAGGGTCACTTCAACCACATCATGGGCCTCTGAAGCTCCACCCATTCTCCCGCAACCAGCCGTCCAATCACATTGATGCTTCAGGTGCTTCACTAAAATGGTGCTGCTGGAAGATGTCATCAAGGCCCCACCCCACCTTCACATCGTTGTCAAGGAGCAGTTTAACGTTTCCATCCGGTGATGCATTCAGGACCAGCAGTACTCCTCAGACTTAAGTTCTGAAATCTCTGATGTCCTTGTGTCCCTGAACACACCACTGAGTGTGAGCGTTTACCTGAGCTTTAAGCCCACCCCCTCTCCTGTGTGATATGTGCGCCAGTCCAATCAATGATCAATAACTGTGATTGGTGGTGCGTTCACTGTCTCCGTTTAAAGGGCTTTCACACGGTGAAGACTTGTGATGTGTTTACAGGAAAAATGCCAGTAGAATTTTTTAAACTCCAGTATAGAACCGACTGAAAGGCTTAACGAGGTGTTAATGAGAGTTTACTGTAAGGGGAAGGAAAATTCATGTGGTTTTTCAAAATAAGAGTCTTCGTGTCTGTACATTTCTATTTTTCTGAGGCAGATTTGTATATTTTTTATTCTGAATTTGACTGAATGTAAAAGCAGCTCCCTATTTTTGATGACATCACGTCCGCTATCTGGGCTGACCAATCAGAGGCCAGCATTTGTACTGATTTCAGAATAAAAGCTTTGACTGTGAACAGCTTTGTCCCCCTTTTCTTTTGACTAAACCAACAAACAAGCTGAAGCGAGGAGAACAGTGATGATGGCAGCTGGGGCGTTTCAGAGAGCACGGTGGTGCCTTTAATGGTCAACGACCTTTGACCTTCATCGTGCTGGAGAAGTGTTGATGCTCTAGATCTCAGCTGAACATCGTATGTTTGAAGAGCTCTGACTGTTTGTCAGCCTGGCTACAGAGCTGAAGAGAAACCTGGGGTTGTTCTTATTTTCTTCAATCAGTGATGAATAGTAAGATGTTCTGGCTTTGCGGAGGGCTTTCTTATAAAGCAGCAAAACTATTTCTCCAGGCTAAATGATGATCCCCTAAATTAGTGACACGCCATTTCCTCTCCAGATTACGAGTCATCTGCTTTAGGGTACGTGTTTGAGAATTATACCACGGAGTCAGGTACTTCTGATTAGAGACCTTAGTTTTCACTGGAGCTACAGTATCCAGAGTCGTACGTAGTGAGGAGGTGAAATTATTAACAAGATAATCGACCTCTGTTGGGGTAGCGTTCAGATAGCTGCTCTGCTCTGTGTTGGTACAGGGCACTGAAGATGATAACAGTGGGTGGATTATATTCTTAAACTTAGTTACAGCGCTTTCAGAAAGACATCTACTGTCATCTTTTCCTAAATGTCTTTACAGGGAAAAGACTTAAAGTTCATGAAACTACAGCTAGAAAAAGACTAAACATGTAAGGCTTGTTTGGAGGAAACGCAGGAGAAAGGGTCTTCCGTCTAACGTGCAAACCTGGGTTTGGAAAGCGTTTTGGAACAAACCTCGTCCATAGTCTAAGGAGCTGGGACTGGACCCGTTTGTCCTTAATGCACAGCAGGGTTCGAACCCTCACACGAGCCATCAGCACGGTGGATGATGATCTGAGAGCAGCGTGAACTCCTCTGCACACCAAAGCATTCTACATTCGGAGGCTGTCTGTCCCACAGCTGACGCTTGGACCAAACCGGGTCATCAACAGGACGATGACCCAAAAGAAAAGAACAGCTGCTGCTACGGTCCAGTCAGAGCTCAGAGAGCCGTGCATGAATGAACGCTGCAAACCTCGTTGAGACGAAGCTGAGTGAACCACAGCAAACCATTAATGCTGATGATAATCTACATCTTCTACAAGCTGCTGAGTCACAGTTTGGTCCTCACAGAGCTGCACAGTCCAAATTTCCATATGATTGTAAATAAAAACCAGTTTCATCTGCATATAAATGGACTTTTTGTTTGAATTGTTGGGGAGCACAGAGGATGGAAGCAGAGGCCCTGCTGCACAGAGACAAATGTGAATTCTTCAAACTGTTTATTAAACTCAGAATTTGCTTTAAACTGTCAGCAGAAACAAAAAAAATATCAACAATTTGAAAAAAAAGGCAGGAGAAGAAACCGGAGTTGGCCCGCCCTCCTCCACTGTATGCCCCACCCTCCACCGCTATCGGCCACGCCCCCTACACAACTGACAGTCCCCTCCTCCTCCGGTGTCGGTCGTTCTCGCGGTCACGTTGGTTTGGCTCTCTTGGCTGCTGGAGTTTCACCTGTTCGGGTAGAAACACACCTGGTCAGTTACCTGTTTATCTTCAGCACTGATGACACAACTTACAATCAGTACTCTGAAGCCCACTCGGTGGTACACAGGACCCCACTCTGGGTTCCGGTTATGTTGCTACACGCTGGAACATCCAGAGAACACATCCTGGACATGTCCTCCTTTCTGACCACAGAATGATCAAACTTTGAATAAAACAAACGTCTGTTTCCTAGAGTGACCATCTCAGGGCCGGGGTCATTTCCTCTTATGCTGTTATTGAGGTTGTGCAGACGTGGCCATTGATCACATGACGTTCGGCCGTCCGTCAGTGTTGGACTGAAGCTTCAGTCACACGGGCTTAGAGACGACCGTCTGTGGGGGGAAATGAGTATTCCTGACCGTGAGTCCCGCTGCAGCCGGCTCAGGTCACTTCTTCAGGAGGAAATGTTTAAATAAAGGTTCGTGTAAAACGTCCAACCTGAACATCCAGGTGACATTCAGGACGGACGTCCAGCACATGGACATGTCTGATATCAGCCAGTTTCAAGAGGTGTGTTTGACTCGCTCATCATCACTTTATTCCACCGCAGCTCAATCGCCACAGAGCACAAACATCTGTAACATCTGTAAAGATAACCGGACTTAAACCTACCGTCTACTGAGCCCTGTGGCGCCTCCTGCTGGCTCCTCGTGGTGTAGATGATTCCGCTGGCTGTCCTCCTGGTTTCTGACCACAAACAAACAAAGTGTTTCCTGAGAGGGTTCGTGCTCGCTCACAGGTGCAGGTGCAGCACCGGGCGCTCACCTGCGTGCAGCAGAGCGGCTCTGCAGGTGGACGAGACGGCTTCTTTGGCGTCTCCGTCTGACAAACCGAACAGCAGAGCTCTGAGGAGGAGCATCAGGACCACAACACCACACGCAGTAACACACGCAGTACTACTGCAGTAACACACGCAGTACTACTGCAGTAACACACGCAGTAGTACTGCAGTAACACACGCAGTAGTACTGCAGTAACACACGCAGTAACACACGCAGTACTACTGCAGTAACACACGCAGTACTACTGCAGTAACACACGCAGTAACACACGCAGTACTACTGCAGTAACACACGCAGTACTACTGCAGTAACACACGCAGTAACACACGCAGTACTACTGCAGTAACACACGCAGTAACACACGCAGTAACACACGCAGTAACACACACAGTACTACTGCAGTAACACACGCAGTACTACTGCAGTAACACACGCAGTAACACACACAGTACTACTGCAGTAACACACGCAGTAGTACTGCAGTAACACACGCAGTAACACACGCAGTAGTACTGCAGTAACACACGCAGTACTACTGCAGTAACACACGCAGTAACACACGCAGTAGTACTGCAGTAACACACGCAGTAGTACTGCAGTAACACACGCAGTAACACACGCAGTAGTACTGCAGTAACACACGCAGTAGTACTGCAGTAACACACGCAGTACTACTGCAGTAACACACGCAGTACTACTGCAGTAACACACGCAGTAACACACGCAGTAGTACTGCAGTAACACACGCAGTACTACTGCAGTAACACACGCAGTAACACACGCAGTACTACTGCAGTAACACACGCAGTAGTACTAATGAAGGATACAGGTTGGTGACATCATACGGTCCTCTGAGCTCGAGAGCCTGCAAACAAAAATAAGCGCACTGAGCACGGCCACCAATCAATCAGCGATCAATACAGTCACCCATCACTGACCTTCTGAGCTGCACTGGACAGAATCACACTCTGAGAAAAAACACAAACACAATTTAGTCACGTGACAGGAAGTCGAGTCGTTGGTACAGGAAGCATTGGAGAAACAGCGCCACCTTTCCCTTGCAGCTCTCCATCAGACTGACGGCGTTGGCGATGGTGTAGCGCCTCATGGTGGAGTCTCTGATGGCTGCAGAGTACGACACCTCGAACACCACACCTCTGTCTATGGCCTACACACACACAAACACACACATTAATAAACAGTCACGTGACGGTCGCAGTAATAATCTGGGTCACGATGCTCGGTCACCCCGTTGATCGGCGCTCTCTTGAAGAAGAAAGGAAGTTTCTCCGTCATCGGCACACAGATGATGTCGATGTCATAAACCATGCAGGCTGCCTGCACACACACACACACACACACACACACACACACACGCATATGAGAGGTTTTGGAACTGAGCATCCAATCATGGTGCTGATGTGTGTATATTGTGTGTGTGTGTGTGTGTGTCCACACAGCAGTGTTATTTTTACGCAGTGTTCAGGTGCAGCACGAAAAGCCAGATTTATTTTAAAAGTGTGCAAATAAAGCTGATGAAGCAGAAAGTCCTGCAGTCAGTGAACACAGCACAGTGTTTGCGTGTCAGTGAAGCTCACGTGGAAAAGTTTCTCTGAGGTTGGCTGGACAGCGAGCAGGTCGAAGCGACGGTACTCCGGAGCGTTCGGCCTCTGAAAACACACACACACACACCAAACCATGAATCAGGTTGTCACCCTTCAGATTGTCATCCTGTAACCATGGACACGGCTGATGTAATCTGGAATCTCTTTAATTCAACTTTAGCAGAAACCACGGTTGCCTCTAACCACTCGAGTAATCCTGTAATACAGATATTTAAAATGTACTTTACAGCTGACACAGGCCCCGCCCCCTCAGCACCCTGCCTTACAGATTGATTATGAAGACGTGATCGATGAGTTTACAGGTTTATGAAACGTCGGAGTTTACAGAACTCACAAAGTGACTCGCGTCTGATATCACCACCGTCAGCCTGTTCAGCACTCTGATTGGACGAGATCGACCCTGCACCACGGGCAGCTGATCGATCAGTTCGTTGATCGGAGTCGGGGTGGGGATCTCCTGCAGGAAGGAAGTGACACGGAGATTTACAAAATAAACATCTGAAGCTACGGATGCTTTTTGTTAAAAACTAGCCACAGATGTTTTATTTATTGATTGCTAATCAGGCAGGTTCAACCTGAATATTAATTCCACGGTTTCTGTGCTGTTCCTGAACGCAGCCCAGCAGGTGCACTCACCTGTTTCTTCTTGGCTGTGGGCTCAAATACGTAGTTGAGGGCGATGGTGGAGAACCCGACTGCAGGAGGACAGAAACACATGTGTGAAGGCTGGAAGGTTTTCACCGTGCGATGCAACGCATCTGAGCAGGAGGCGGCTGATAATCACTGACAGCTGCATAAATGTCACTGACACACTCACAACAAGAGGAACCTCTAAAACGGCCCGTTTTTTGAATGGAGTCTGGTGTAAACGCTGCTCACAGATTACATCTGCACCTTGGCTTACTTGATGCTGAGTCAGATTTCTGCGTTAAATCTTTTTCATTTTGTTTCAACTGAACCGTTAAAAATTGCAGATTTTTGAATGGAGTCTGGTTTTGCTGTTGTTTGTTGTTTTGGGTGTAAAGCTGATCATTGAAACTTGACTGACAGGATGTTTCACTAATAATAAAGTGACCGTGAGAGGCTGAAGACATCAAACCCTCCTCAGTGACAGGAGGAGGGCATCAGAGAGGAGGTGAGACTGGTTCAGGTGTTACTGAGAGATGAGATCAGTGAGGATGAGGACATTTACAGGAGGAAGCAGGAGTGGAAACTCCAGTAGAACAGCAGGAGAGATCGAGGGGCGATCGTGGCTCAAGAGTTGGGAGTTCGTCTTGTAATCGGAAGGTTGCCGGTTCGAGCCCCGTCTCGGTCGTTGTGTCCTTGGGCAAGACACTTCACCTACCGCCTACTGGTGTTGGCCAGAGGGGCCGATGGCGCGATATGGCAGCCTCGCTTCTGTCAGTCTGCCCCAGGGCAGCTGTGGCTACAACTGTAGCTGCCTCCACCAGTGTGTGAATGTGAGAGTGAATGAATAGTGGAATTGTAAAGCACTTTGAGGGGTCCCGAAAAGCGCTTTATAAATGCAATCCATTATTATTATTATTATTAGAGGAGGGTGAGGGCAGAGGTAAGGAGTGAATGTGTTGTTCACCAGATTTACACTGCAGGTAAAACTCCTCCCCCTACAGCCTTACCTGTAGTCAGCCTGCAGTCCACAGCCACACCCCTTCCCCACCTGTCACTTTCACTCACGACCAGGTTCAGAGACAAACGAGAAGACTCCACTCAGCCAGGTCTGCTGGACCAGCCGGCGAGCACCATCAGGCCGACCCTCCTGGGTGATCAGCTAACAGCGATGCAGGTGGATTCTCTGGTGTCCTGGATTGTTGTTACCTGTTGTTACAGGAAGACCACAATATGTGCGTCTTCCACAGTGTGTGTCTGACAAGGTGATCAGCACCACAGGGGACCGTCCTCTCCCCCTCTACACCACAGACTTCAGCCACTGCACACAGACCTCCATCATCAGTAGGGTTCTGATGACTCTGCGGTGGTTGGATGCATCAGTGAGGGTGATGAGTCAGAGTACCGGGCTGTGGTCGACTCCTTTGTCACGTCACACAGAATCATCTGCAGCTCAACGTGGCAAAGACCAAAGAACCGATTGTGGACTTTAGGAGGACCGGGAAACCTGTGACCCCTGTTTCAATCCAGCGTGAGGACGTTGTGCAGGACTAGAAATACCTCAGAGTGCACATAGATAATAAACTGGACTGGGTTAAAAACACCACTGCCCTCTACAGGCAGGGCCACAGTCATCTCTGAGGTCCTTCAACATCTGTCAGACAACGCTCAGGATTTTCTATGAGTCTGTTGTGGTCAGTGCGATCCTCTGTGCTGTTGCACGCTGGGCCAGCAGGTTGAGGGTTGCAGAAGCCGACAGACTCAAACTGATCACAAGGCCAGTAATGTTGTGGGGAGGGAGCTGGTCTCCCTTAGGGTGGTGTCTGAGAGGTGGATGTTGTACAAAATAAAGACAATACTGGACAATACCTCCCACCCACTCCATGACATGCTGGCCAATCACAGGAGCACGCTCAGTGAGAGACTGAGATTATCCATAACGCACCTGCCCGCTGCCATCTCGCTGTACAACTCATCTAACACACTGTGAACACTGTAATAGTTACAGCCTCACTATCTGCACACACAGAGGAAAAAGTCCGCAGGACAAGAGGGCAGCTCAGTGTCAACACTTATATATTTACTGCGTGTAACTGATTATGGAGCTGTTTGTTCTAAGCTGTATTATGTTACTTAGTTCAGTGTGTTACGGCTCTGACTTGGAACAACTGCGACCACATAATTAAAATCATCAGTCTCTCGGGAATACGAGGGTACAGACTTTTGTTTACATTTCTGCAAACCGCGGAGAAACCTTAAAATGACTGTTTTTTGAATGGAGTCTGATGGAAAACTTCTTGGGATGGGAAACTTCCACCAGACTCTATTCAAAAAACAGTCATTTTTAAAAGCCGCTGGTCCCGGAGACAGGAGCGTTACGTTCCCGCGGCTGAGCAGCGGCAGGCCGGCGCACAGAGCGTTGTCTGCGGCCGCGGACACTCACGGTGAGCCGCCGTCTCCACGACGCTGCGCAGGTCGCTCCTGTCCGGGAGAAACGACACGTTCAGGTCCATAAACACAGCCATGATGCCTCCGTCCGCCGTTCCACCACGTGTGCGCAGCCGCAAAGACTGCTGGGAACAGCAGTCCTCGCGTCACAGCCGGAAGTAGCATTTTTTTTTTTAATTGTACAAATTAACAAATACAGCGCATATCTTACAAATCAAAAAGATATGTACAAGTATAGGTGGTTAAGAACAAAGCAGCCATCGAACAAAGAACAAAAGAAAAGAACAGTATAGGTCAGAAATAACATAAAGCAGCATACAAGTACATTAAATGACCTTCCATATAAAGTAAGAAAAAAAATTTAAAAAACAAAAAACAAAGAAAACAAAACAAAAACAAAAGTACGCACACACAGTCCAGCTACATCAGCTGAAAAGCAGCATCAAAAATTCAAGTAAGGCGTGAGCTTTATTTAAGTTACACTTGTCTAATGAAGCCTTCAATAGAAGGGCTTCATTTTTAAAGCCAGCAAAAATCGGAGTAATTTTCAAGAAGCGACATTTATGAATGAAAAATTTTGCAACTATAAATAAGTTGTTAATCCCAAATTCTATTTTCTTATTTTCTGTTTGTAGGCCAAATCTAATTACTTGAAAGGTTAGAGAAGGGCAGTCAATATTTTTAGAGGTTAACCAGTACTGAAAATCATCCCAAAAAGATCTGGAACTTTCACATGAATAAAAAAGGTGCTCTGTAGTCTCAATATCAGTGTTGCAAAAAGTACATGCGTTCGTATCTATATTGAATTTCTTGTGAAGATAGTCCTTGGACGGGTATATGGCATTTAATATTTTAAAGTGATTTTCTTTTGCTTCGGAAGTAGCATTAAAGTCGTTTTTACCGCACTGATGGTGATGGGAATTCCGGATCTTTTTAGAGAACTGGGTCTTTCGGCTCCCAATGGGCTCTTTGGGTTGTTTTGTTGCTTTAATTAATTTATTATCATCAACAATATAAAAATATGCACAAAAGGAATTACTAATGTTAAAAAAACGTGGTTTTATTTATTTATGTTTATATATAAATATATAGGGTGGCCCCTAGAGACAAAGCAGAGGGAGAAAGAGAGCCAAGGACAACAACAAGAGACAACATCGTCACATTAGAAAGGTATAGTAATCATCCACAATTATTTTCAGTTGCAGATGATAAAGGATTCAGAAAGTTTATTCATGCAGTGAATAAAGGAGTGAATAAATAAAAGTATATTTACGGTGGCCCCTAGAGACAAAACACGTACAAGCTCCAAAACACATTTCTAGCGTTAACTGAACTTCCAAACAGAGCTACGTAAATCACTTAAATTACACAATTGAAAGCATATGTAAGCGCCTTGAGGCGACTTTTGTTGTGATTTGGCGCTATATAAATAAAATTGAATTGAATTGAATATGTGTATTATTTGGGTATGTAATAATAATTAAAAATAATAATAATTAAAAAAAATGTTCATTTACCTGTTACTTCACACCAAATCCAGTCGTTGGTACTTGCTGGCTTGTGTAGCCACGAGGTAACAAAAGCTCAACACTGCCCCCTAGCATCCTGGAGCACATCTGTTGTGTTTTTACACGTTTTGGAGTTTGTACGTGTTTTGTCTGTAGGGGCCACCGTAAATATACTTTCATTTATTCACTCCACATAAAATGTAATAAATAAATCATATAATACAAAAACCAAATATGTACATTTCAACTTTTAACTATTTAAATTTTCAGCTTTTTCCTTTTAAACAAATTTAAAGTGAAACAACACAAAACACTGCAAACCACAACACAACTAAATATAAATTAAAATATGAAAACAAAAAGAAGATGCACATTCTCTGTCATATGGGCCTGCATGAATAAACTTTCTGAATCCTTTATCATCTGCAACTGAAGATAGTTGTGGATGATCACTATACCTTTCTAATGTGACGTTGTCCCGGGCTCTCTCTCTCTCTCCCTCCCGCTCTGTTCCTGTGCTACTGCAAGTGTAACTACCGCCCCTCCCCCCTCTGCTCAGCGCAAAGCACAAGGCTCGCGTGCAGAGTGAAGCGGGAAAAAAGTGCGAGAGAGAGAGAGAGAGAGAGAGGGTGAGAGAGAGAAAAAACAAACCACGGCTCCCAATAAGGAGCCAGTCGCGTCGGTCACTTCAAAGAGTCGGCTCTAAGAGCCGTTTCGTTCGCGACCGACACATCACTATTGTCTGAGGTGAAAATTGAATATGAAACCTTTATTTATTCAAACTGTGAAACACTGGAAATAAAGTTTAAACAGACAGTTACTGATGGATGTTCAGCCCTGTCAGAGCCACGCTTGTCCACAGTAACCACACTGGCCCCAGTACAATAATAACATTCAAATAATGACGCAGCAAACAGTGACATCATATCCCAATTATGTTCATTATATCAAATTAATGTTTTCTATCGTCTAATTAATATAATATTATATTTTACACACAGTTTTATTTTTAAATACATTTACATTTTAGTTATATCATAACTGATCATAAGCGATAAATTACATGCATGAATCATAATATAATTATAATTCCTGTAAGTGCGGTGTTTTTCCTGCAGGGGGCGGTACTTTGCTTGCTGTTATTGTCGTCAGCAACATGAAAATATGAGCAGAAGAAGAAGAAGCTGTAGCGTCAGAAGCTCCACGGGAAAGAAAGAGACTCACACCAGACTCCGTTCAAAAAGTGGCCGATTTAAGGTCAGAGCTGCAGCTTTAATACAAGAACTGTGTGTGTAACTGCAGACGGTTACTGCAGGTCTCAAGGTGGAGGCTCCCACTGCTGTGGGTGGAGTTAAAGGGCAGATCACGTGGTGATTGGCTCCAGCAGAGTCCAGGCCGTGATCAGCAGCTTTTACAGCAGCTGGTTGGTTATTGGGTGAGTGGGTCTAACCTTTGATCTCACTCCGCCTGTTATTCTGAATAACACAGTACATTTGTTTCCAAGGCAACTGACATTAAAACAAAATGCTCCTCTCCTTCCTGCACTGCATGCTGGGAGTGTGAGTGAGTTTGTTTGGGCTGTATTTTCAGAAGTTTACACCCTGTGGTTGTTCATTGGTTAAAGGTAAGATAAGTTTATTTCACTGGGTTGTGTAGAATGAGGAGTTTGAGTTAACAGTTCACTGTTGAGCTGGACACAGACCAGAAACATGGCAGAGAACGAATTAACCCAGGAATTAAAATATACTCATGAGTCAAAGTGACGAGTGTCACTGTAACAGCAGCCAGCTTAGACGGGCTTTAACACCAGTGATAAGGTCAGCATCATCACCTGTGGGCTTCATCATCAGACCATCGTGCAGCAGTAGCACCGCAGCGGTGCTCGCATCAAGCTTTTAGTCTTTTTTGGAGCCAGTGGGTGTCGAGGAAAATCCCTTGAAGTCGTTAACTCAGTGGGAAATCAGGAAAACTTGAATGAGAATCTTTTGTCTCTATATCAGCTACAGGAGGGAACAGTGGACACTGGGAAATTTGTTTTTCCAGGAAACTGTTTTTCCTGCTTTTCCACCACTGCAGTGCTGCAGTAGAGGAGTGAACGTCTTTAACAAAGCTTCGTTACTCGGTCCTCTGCAGTCGAGGTGGTGCGGTGCTTTTAGCAGCAGGTTCTCCGAGAGGCAGCTGGAGGTTCGTGTGCAAGCCTCCGCTGCAGAAACGTAGTGGCTCTGCAGTGGGGGGTGTGGTCCATGGGTCCACCCTGCTACATTAGTGGGGTGGATGTCCCAGCTACATCACTCCAACAGCGGTGCTGAGAGTGCTCATATTCCCCTCCCAAATACAGCAGCACAGCAGCCTTTCCAGCTTTCTCATTGGTCGCAAAGATGGGATTCATGCTAACTAGGAGAAAGAAAACGAGGGGAGCGCGGTCCACAGATGCTGACCTCGTGTTCGAGGGTCTGACTGCTTATAAAACGGCGGCACATCCACATGTTTCTGTGAAGACTGAACTCTGATGCTGTGCGTCTGTGAACACGTGCAGTAATATTTTCCCCTCTTTCTTTGTGTAACTTTTGACAAAGAGTTGTTTCAAAAGTCAAAGGTCAGAGGTCAAAGGTCTCCTCCTCTCTGAGGTCGTCAGTCACAGGTCCACACTGTCGGACTCTCTGGTGTCAGACCACAGACGCCGTACCTGAGCGTTTGTCCTTCAGAGAATCAGGTGTGGAGGTCATCTGCTGTCACCTGTCTGCAGGAAGGAGACCCCGCCCACATCAGAGCCATGCTGAGACCTCTGAGGCTCCTCCTCTCAGGCCTGAAAACACAGCCGAGCCGCTGCTGCTCCAGCTTCGTGTCCAGGATGAGGTAACTCGTTATTTTGCTCCATTACTGATCGATCAGTCGGTCGATCGATGGGCTGATCAGCTGATCTGTCCTTTCAGGTATGTGAACAGGCTGAAGGAGGACGACGAGGCGTGCGCGGCAGCGCTGAAGGATGGCTCCATCTTCCTCTTCCACCGCTTGTCTCCTCTGCTGCGACGCCCCGACGCCAGAACCTTCAGCCCAGCAGCTTTCACCTGCTCAGGTACAGAACCGAGACCGAGCGAGCAGCGCTGAGGACCTGACAGTCAGGTGACATTCCTGCTGAGACGCTTTTTCGTGTTCCAGATGTGCAGTTGGTCCTACAGAGGCTCGGTTCAGACGGGTCACAGCTGAAGGAGGCAGTTCTGATTGGCTGTTCTGAGCAGAACCAGGCTCAGTTCTGTCTGGATGTCGGTGAGAACGATTGAAATCCAGATCCCTGCATTGTGAGCTCGCCAGCGCCATGTTCCTGACTCTGGAGGTTCTGGTCTCTGTTCAGGAGAACTGGACCAGGCGGCGGTGGAGGAAGCCTCTCAGGGGACCTTCATCGATCTGAGGAAGGCCTTCTTTCTGCTGCCCACAGCTGAGGCGCCTCTAGTGTCCAAGGTGAGTGACTGCAGCTGACCTCTGATACCCACCTGTTCGGTTCTGGTACCAAATCAGGAACGTTTCAGCACCGTCCCACCAAACCGATACTGATACCGCCCCAGTAGAAGAGTCACACAGTAGTCTGTGTGTCCTGACCCTGCAGGGTCAGGCGCTGCTGCGTTGGCATCAGACCAGCAGGTTCTGCGGCGCTTCGGGCCAGCCGACTCAACGAAACCGAGCAGGCAGCCAGAGGTTCTGCAGCAGCAGCTCCACCGTCTACTACCCGAAGGTAACGTCCTCGGTGCAGAACTGAACCAGAACCGAGCCGGGTCTGACTGTTTGTGTCTACAGATGTCTGCGGTGGCGGTCGCTCTGGTGTCTGATGGGAGTCGGTGTCTGCTGGGCCGCCAGCCATCCTTCCCACGTGGACTCTACAGCGCGCTGGCCGGCTTCTGTGACATGGGTCAGACTCACCTGTGTGTGTGTGTTTGTGTGTTTGTGTGTGTGTAGAACTCACCTGTGTGTGTGTGTGTGTGGTTCCAGGTGAGACTCTGGAGGAGGCGGTCTGCAGGGAGGTGGCGGAGGAGGTGGGTCTGGAGATCCAGAGCATCTCCTACAGCTCCTCGCAGCACTGGCCATTCCCGCACAGCTCCTTCATGCTGGGCTGCCACGCCTTGGTTAGCCCCGCCCACACTCAGGTGAGCTCACAGGTGATTATTGAGGTTGTGTAATCAGGACGAGGAGAAGCGAGCTCGGAGCTCCTCGTACTCAATGATGTAGTGTCATGTGACCTGCTCTCGTTTCCTGTGCAGCTGAGCGTGGACAACTCAGAGCTGGAAGATGCTCGCTGGTTCACCATGGACGAAATCACCCGCGCCCTCCAGATGAAAGCTCCGCCCAGGAGAGGCGACCCCCCCATCATCTGGCTTCCTCCGAAACACGCCCTCGCCAACCGCCTCATCAGGGAGTGGGTGGAGCAGCAGCGGCAGAGTGAGGGCGGAGAGTGATGGAGGCGGAGCTGCAGTCGGAGTCATCAGATCACACCTGAAACACGAATGTTTCACCTCCGCTCCTGAGATCTCACAGTTCAGAAGTCCATTCAGATTCTGTCTGATTTTAGCCTCCTTCACAGATCTAACCTGTGACCTTATTGAAAGAAACTTTTAATGTGAAAAACATTCAGTCAGTCACGACAGGAAGCAGCTCGTGGACTCTGACCTGCTGATGTTTCCTCCAAACTGGTTTTAATTTTCAATAAAAATCCCAGAATGGAAAAAAGCTTGTGCTCGGTTTCTTTTGTCTGAGAAAGAATCAGCAAACACCAGCGTTCACTCATCAAACGTCCGATTTAACAAACGAGCTGTCCGAGGGGCATTCGAGGCCGCGGTGTCTCACCTGTCCAGGTTTACCTGAGGGCTCGCAGGACAGACATGAACTCGGGTGGAAGAGAAACATTTTCACTGCCCTGCTTCTGCTCAGCTTTTATTTTGGTATTTCCTGTGAAACACTGGAGGGACGTGATTGATCACTCTTCTTCTGTGGTATCTGTCCTCCGGGCTCACTCAGTGATGACAGGTTTGCTCTGCTCGTCCTCAGAGTGTGAGGAAGCTCCCAGGATAAATGAATCAGTCTGGTTTGTGAGATTCGTATCAGGACGATAAATAAATGAGACCGACCGCCCTGCGTGCAGCTTTGACCCAGAGTGACAGCACTGCTGAGAGTTAAACATGTTCTTCTCTGTACACCAAAGATTTCTGTTTATCCATCATTTTTCTGATTGGATGGCTGTAAATGGAAATAGAGCAAAACGTTTTTTATTGAAAGTGTTTATTTGTTTGATTTTTAGATGAAAAAAAATAAACATTTAGCTACTCGTTGGAGGCGCAAACCGTAACGTGTAACCTGATCCAGCCCAGAAACAGGCGGAACGACAGTCAGACATCCGCGAGCTCTGTCCGGATCACAGTTAGAAACGGAAGCGGCTTCCTGTTTGAACCGGAAGCCAGAGCAGCTCTTGGTGCAATCCCCCGTGTAGTTCGGGTCTGTGGGTCGGATCAGACTGGACTCTCGGTTCTTTCCTCCGGGCCCTCTGTCCTCTGAGTAACCGCTGAGAGCGGCCCGAGGTCCCGCTGATGGTCGGCAGGGCTCCGTGGCCTGTCAGCCCGCAGGATGAGCTTCTCCGCCGGCCTGCACACACAGCTGGCCGCCGTCATGGAGTCCCTCGTCCACGCTGCAGTGGCGGAGCTGAAGAAGCTGGTGGAGGCCGGAGAGGAGCCTACTCTGCTGGCCAGAGAGAGGACGGAGAGCCGCGAGAGGATGGTGAGGAGCGGGGACTGCCTGGTGTGGCGGTGTAACTGGTTGCCCAGTGTAGCTGGTGTGGCGATGTAACTGGTGACCCAGTCTAACTGGTGTGTTGATGTGACTGGTGACCCAGTCTAACTGGTGTGGCGGTGAAACTGGTGACCCAGTCTAACTGGTGTGGCGGTGTGACTGGTGGCCCAGGCTAACTGGTGTGTTGATGTGACTGGTGACCCAGTCTAACTGGTGTGACTGGTGGTCCAGGCTAACTGGTGTGGTGGTGTGACTGGTGGCCCAGACTGTAGCTGGTGGTGGTTGTATAGTTTTGACCGTTGTCAGAATCAGAATACTTTATTGATCCCTGGGGGAAATTATTTTTTGTTACAGTGCTCCATTATAAACCAACATTAAGACAAGACAGACAATACGCTAACAAGAATAGTACAATATATACATATATATACATACATAAGTCACTCATAAATAAATAGCTGGAAAAGAAACGTGTAGTTGTAGCAGTAACCAGTGTGTTAAGTGGATGCGTTGTACAGGGAGCCACAGGCAGGAAAGATTTCCTGTGTCGTTCAGTGGTGCTTTTCGGTAATCTCAGTCTCTCACTGAACGAGCTCCTGTGACTGACCAGCATGTCATGGAGTGGGTGGGAGGTGTTATCCAACACTGTCTTTATCTTGGACAGCATCCGCCATGGTGACGGTGTGACCTCTGACCTCAGGTGCTGTTCGCCTCCATCATGGAGACTCTGGGGAACGAGGCTCTGGGGAAGATCCTCAACCTGCTGGATGAAGTCGGGCTGACGGCGGAGCCGCCGTCGGGCCGCGGCGCCCGGCGACTGCAGACGAGCGTACTCAACGTGCTCAGCAATGCCCACATCGGTAAGTATTGGCCCCGCCCAAAGACTCCACCCCCGAGCCTCAGTGACGTCACCCTCACTGTGTTATGTTTGTGGCAGAGCTCGAGCACTCGTACGGACTCCGGCAGCAGGGCGGCGACTCAGCCACGCCCCCTCAGGTAAGCCTGCTGCTCTGGCTCACCTGTGCTGCGTTCACTGACCGTGACTGAGTGTATGTATATGTGTCCCTGCAGACCAGTTCGAAGGAGGAGGAGGAGGAGACGCCGCTGGTGCTGGCGGTCACCATTAAGGACGAGCACGGGAACATCAACCTGGGCGCAATCGCAGAGAGTGAGTGCTTGACCGCGGCAGGAAGTACACCCGCACGTGTGATGGTCTGATCAGCTGTGCTTATTCTTTCAGGAGCCGAGGTGGAGGCGGCCCCACCGGACGAGTCGGAGCGGCTGTTGTCCCCATCGAAGGTGACGAGCCCGGCGGGCTTCGTGCTGGAGAGCGTCACCTGGAAGTACTTCACATGCACGGCGTGCGGGAAGTCCTTCTCATCTCAGAGCAACCTCAATACGCACCTGCGCGTGCACACGGGAGAAAAGCCATTTTTGTGCAGCGTGTGCGGTCGCACCTTCCGCCAGCGGCAGGGCATGCAGAGCCACATGCGCACGCACACGGGCGAGCGGCCCTTCGAGTGCCCGCAGTGCGGCAAACGCTTCTGCAAGCAGGGCCAACTGAAAGCGCACGCCGTCGTGCACACGGGCGAGAAGCCGCACGCCTGTGACCAGTGCGGCCGCCGCTTCAATCTGCCGCAGAACCTGCAGCGCCACAAGCGGACGCACGCAGGCGCCAAGATCTTCGTGTGCAAGGCATGCGGGAAGGGATTCACGCGCGCCGTGACGCTGCGCACGCACCAGCTGATCCATAGCGGCCAGAAGCCGTTCAGGTGTGAGCAGTGCCACAAAGCTTTCCGGCACGCCGTCAACCTCAGGAACCACCAGCGCACGCACAGCGGCGCCCGCCCCTTCGCCTGCGACCTCTGCGGGAAAAGCTTCCGGCAGGCGGTGAACCTCAAGATCCACCGCCGCACGCACACGGGCGAGCGGCCCTTCTGCTGCCGCCAGTGCGGGAAGACGTTCAGCCAGCAGAGCAGCCTGATCTCGCACGGGCGCACGCACTCCGGCGAGAAGCCGTTTGCGTGCGGTGCCTGCGACAAGAAGTTCAACAACAGCAACAGCCTGAAGCTGCACACACGCGTGCACACGGGCGAGAAGCCGTATGCCTGCGACGTCTGCGGCAAGAGCTTCAGCCAGGGCAGCCACCTGCGCACGCACAAGCGCCACCTGCACGCCGGTGGGAAGCAGTACATCTGCGACCGCTGCGGCAAACGCTACGCCGACCAGCGCAACCTGAAGCTGCACAAGTGTGGCTACGCCTGAAGGGCCCAGAGGGCTTGAGTGTGCAGGGGGCGGGGCCTCTGATTCTGCAAACAGACTCTGGCTGTTCCTTACACTCTGATTGGTTGCAATCTGAGTCGATGGTTTCAGAGACACGATGGACCGCAGACACCTGTGCAGGAGCACACCTGTCCACCTGCTGCCTTAATGGGACGGCGCGCCGCTTCGGCTTACGCATGACGTCATCACTGAGGTCACTGTGAACACTGATAATACTCAGACGTGAACTTTAATTTGAAAAGGTTTTGATGACATGAAGTGACCTTTCAAAATAAAAGAAAACGTTTATTTTTGTTCTGAAATGTTTGTTTATCATTTTTATAAAGTGACGTAAGAAGACAAACATCCTGCAGGACGGATCCATGAATAATAAAAATAATAATAATCAATAAAAAGTGTTGGTGATCAATTTGAGGAGCACGAGGTGAGCGACTGCAGCTTCCTGTTTCATCAGCAGGTGCAGCACACCTGTCAGCACATTCCTGAGGCCCATCCAGAATAAAGTATAAAAAGTTTATGAGGAAAAATAAACATTAATACTTTAAAAGGTGAGGGCATGGTCACAGAAGGTGGTTTGGGTGTGATGTCAGCGAGCGCCGCACAGAACGCCGCCGTTCTGTGAATCGCAGTCGACTCAGATTAAAGTAAAATTCACATTTCTGTTTCTGTTTTTCCTCTGAAACTCCAGCTCGCAGAGGAAGAACTGATACAGTTGTGATGGTGATCAGGCTGGTCCCTCACACCAGCACGCCTTCAAACACTCAAACTTTATTAGCACAGCAGCTGTTTCACACATCCACAGCTCCCTGATCCACCAAGTGTGTGTCTGATGTCAGGTTAGCCCTCCTTTATAAAGTCAGCTGTTGGTACAATAATCAATGTGATTGGTCAGCTGTTGGAGGCCCCGCCCCTTTACGTGATGGCCAGCTGAGCGCCACGTGAACCTGAGGGCAGAGAAACTGCACCCAGGTCAGTTTCACGCCCACAGCAGGAGTCTGATCGTTGATCCGTTTCTGGTCATTCACAAAGTGTATTTTAGTAAACTTCAGGTGTCAGCCTGACACCTTAAATAAAGTTTTTTTAAACTTTATTTAACAAACAATGAGTATACAACACACGAACAGATGAAGTATACAAAACAACAAAATGAACACACAAAGCCAGGGGTAAATAGAAAAAAGTAACAATTATAAGAATACACGCAAAAATTCCCATACATATACTGTTTTGAGAGCCTTTTTGTTGGTGGAGTCTGATATTGATTGTATGTATATTTCCACATCCTTAAAAAATGACAGAAATATGGTGTTTTGTTAGTAAACTTACATTTATGGATAAAAGATTTAGCTAAAGGTATTAACAAATTTATCATAAAAAAACATTTATCATTCTTCTTGGGGAACTTAAAGAAACAGAATAAAACATTTTCCCATCGTAAAGAAAACTCCCTTAAAATATGGACAATGACAAAACCCTCCAGCTGTTAGTCTACTGAATGCGGAGTCATCACGTGTTCCGTGTCACATGAACTACTCCACCTCAGGTCCTCAAGAAGGTTTCAAGGTCCTGGAAGGTGCATAGAGAACACGCCCAGAAAGCATGGCAGGACCTCGGGGAGTCTGAATCCGAGGGAAAATAATCAGATTACACACACACACTTTTTCTCTTGAGTCTGTTTGAAGCAACATCGATAAATCTCCCCGTGGAGGCCTCACGGAGAGCTATAGGCCGTCTGAGGCGCGCTCCAGTCCAGCAGAAAAAACGAGAAGGGTCTGGCTGCAGCCACTGTGGAGCTCCACAGTAACCGGATACACGTGACCTCCACAGTAACCGGATACACGTGACCTCCACAGTAGCCGGAAGCACGTGACCTCCACAGTAGCCGGAAGCACGTGACCTCCACAGTAGCCGTAAACACGCACGGATACCGTGGAAGTCTTGCAAGTTGATCGCAAAGGTTGGGACAGAGTCTTTCTTAAATAAATTTGCCGTTAGTGATTTCATAATTCTAGGAATCGTCTAGTTTTCTTACAATGATCATGTTGCCACTTTTTGCGTTACAACAACATTCCTTCTTATTTTAATGTTTTTTCATCGAGCTCCATGGCAGAGAAACACACAGATATGCCTGGTTTAAGTAAGAGAGCTGGATTAACGGCTTCTGTGGGCGAGAAGAAGCAAAACACACATTTTGCATTAGAGTATGATTTATTGTTGGCGTCAGAGATGCAAAATAACGAATACTTCAATACTGTACTTAAGTAGAATTTTCTGGTATCTTTACTTTACTGCTGTACTTTTTTTGTGCCTACTGTATACTTCTTTATACTTCTACTTCTCACATTTTAGCACGTGTATCTGTACTTTGTAATCCGTACATTTGTAAATCAGCCCCCCGCCCGCGTGCTTTGGACGCAAGATTACTTCAAAATTTTGTACATAAATTATATTTTAGACCCCGTACTTCTTACTTCCACTTGACTAAAAAGTCGAGTCAGTGCTTTTTAAACAGAGGTATCTAAACTGTAGTAAGGAACGTGTGTACTTGTGACACCTTTGGTTAGCGTCAACACTGTAAATTTCGTCACAAACAGATTTATATATTTATCAATACTTCTATTCGTTATTCTATTCTGTACAGCTTTTTTATTGCCCAGATTTTAGTTAGCCCCTGTTCGATTGACTGTTATATGTCAATAGAAACATATCTCACAAATTAAAGTGTCTTGTAAAATATTTGTGGGTTTTTTTCAAGAATTTTCTTCCCAAATCTATTACATGCCAACTGTAAATTGTTATTTCTGCTAAAACCTTAACTTAAATGTGTATATGGTGTTTATCTGTTTCTCTCTCTGTTTTAGATGCACATATCAATCTGGAATTCGGGCTTAAAGCCAGAATTGCAGGAATGCAACACGTGTTGCAGAGGACTCTTTCACTGCCCTCTGTGCCCCACTTTCAGCCCTACTGTCAGGGCAAAGATTGAGGAGCATCTAAGTGTGCATATAAAAAGTGAAGATCATTCCCGGGCAGTGGTCAGAAAAAAAGAGCTTTGACTTGAAGGTATGTGCTAGTTTAAGTGTATGGTGAATAATATGAATTACACTAGTCTTCTTTTAAGGGATTTTATTAACGAGCCTTTATTTTCAATGTAATACAGGGTTTTCCAAGCCAAGACTATGGAGTTGACTGTGGGATCTTCATGCTGATGGTAATTTTTCTCTTCTCTTCTTGAGATTCATACAGAAGCTAATTTAAGCTTCTAAAAAATGACATTTTTATTTTTTCTTCCAAATAGTCTGCTCTGTATGTGGCACTGGATGCTTCATTTGACTATACTATAGTAAGTATTCTATTTACTTTCACAGCAATGGAGTCTTGAATCTTTTGAAAGTTGTTAAATATGTTTCATATTAATATTTTACAGTCAGACATGCCCTACTTGCGTAAATGGTGGTGCTTGCTGTTGATGGAGACCTTTGATCTCAGGAGGTATTTATATTTTGACTTCTGTTCTATGTTGTGTCAAAGTTTACACACCTTAACAATATCAACATTTTCTGTTAAGCTCTGGCAAGCTATTTGCACACTGGAGAGAGGAAGCCAAAGCTGTGCTTGAAGGACAACACGTGCCCATTTTCAGACTGAAAAAGCGCAAGTTCCAGGAAGTCAGTCAGGTCAGTATTCACTTTAAACAGTAGTGTAATTACATGGTTAGTGACATTTGAATAACTGTTCTGCAACAGAGAAATAGCTATGTTTTTATGCCCATTTGCCTGACACAGGAGCCAGCAGTTGTTGAAGATCTGCGTCCTGCTGTGCAGTGGGTTGTCCAAAATAAGGCACTTTTCCGTGGACACGTAACAATGCCAAAATATCTGTCCTTAAATCAAGGGGACCAGCAGAGGGTCTTAAGAGACATGTCAGAGGAAGAAGACACTGGAGCAAGGGACTTGTTCCTCTTTGTTTTTCAGTTTGCAGAGGACATGGAGCTCTTTTTGAAAGCATGTGCTGATGAGCAGGGACTAAGGGTCAGTGCTATGTTTGACATGTAATGGACAAATGAAGGCACTGGCTGTGTTTGTTTGTTTGTTTAATATGTCGTTGTTGTTGTTTTTTGTTTTGTTTTTGCATAGTACAAAATTCCAATTAAACTTATTTCAAAATGTTGTTCACTTGATTCCATGTCCATACTTATAATAAAGGATTACAGTGTAACAGCATTAAATGTAAATGTAACAGCATTTTTTTTAAACTTGTAATTTCAAAATAAAAAGCTTATTGTTGATATTAACAGTAAAGAATTGTAATCAATAATATTTTTTATACATTTTAAACATTAACACTCTGGGCTCTATCCTGGCCATTTGTGGACACTTCACTTATTCTTTTTTTTTTGACTACTGCACTGCAGTGGACCAAAAGAATGACACGGGTTTGATCTTAAGGATCTAATAGTTGTGTGTGTTGTGCATGACATTGCCACACAAATATGTATTTGCAAGATAGAGTAGAATAAATTATGACGCATGAAATATTACATAGGCTGCAGTGAATTTCTGTTGATACAGACTATTGAGCTTAGAGTTTCCCAGTCAAACTTAGCTTTGAAGCACATGCTAAAAACACTTGTACTCTTGTACATTTCATAACAAGACACCATAGCCAAAATATTAACAAAATATATATTATTAAAAAATTCAAAGCTGCAGCACATACAGCAACAAACACCGTTAGTAAATGTGTCCTGGAGTTTATGCAGGTGCAGAAAGTGCTGGTGCTGTAAGTAAGCCTAACAGCTTCCAGATCACTTATTTTTCTGGAAAGATGGTAGGAAGGGCATCACTGCTCATTTCTACAGTCTCCCAGATCTTGGAATACAATCCCTTTGTACCATGAAACCACTTCGCAGTACTAGGAGTCCACTAAAACCTATAAAGAGAGTGATCCTGGAAGAAATGGGGAACACACTAGTGACCTCAACAATTGCAAGACAGCCTTTTCCCCGATGCTCAGATGGGGAAAAAAAGGAAGTTTCATGAAAACATTAGGACTTTATCACCGTTTTATCTGAAAAGTTAATGGTAATATATAACCTAACTGGCTATAAAGAGTAAAAAATTTAGATACAATTTTGATTTTGATGAAAAGGACTGGTGCTATTTTAAAGAGTCACGTCGGTAAAAGTAGATAAATGTTTTAAGAAATATACATTTTATAGCATTTTGTGAACATACACAAAAAGTGGCCATTTTTGGCAACAAACAAGCTGAGAGAGAGTTTTATATTTTTTGCTCTCCTTGAACAAAAATAATAGTGCATAATAATCAATGTTGATGTTAATCAATTAGATGTCCCAGACACTACTATTAATAATACAGCAGTCCCTCGTTTATCGCTGGTGTTACGTTCTAAAAATAACCCGCGGTAGGTGAAATCCATGAAGTAGCCAACTTTATTTTTTACAATTATTATAGATGTTAAGACTGTAAAACCCCTCACTACATGCTTTATACACTTTTCTCAGACAGGCATGAACATTTTCACACTTTTCTCTTTTGTTTAAACACTCTTAGAGTTCAAACCTTCGTAGAAACATAAGTCCAGTATTATGGAATGAAACCAAAAGGTGCATTTGAGGGTGCAAAACGTTTCGTCGGCATTGTTGTGTTTGTTTGGGAGAAAACTTACAAACATACAGTACAGCACTTCAGAGTTACACTGCTAGCGATCGAAGATTTATGTAAATTCGACAAGCTAAACGCATTCTGTACTGTACAGCAGGAGTCCCCAACCTTTTTTGCACCACAGACCACTTTAATGTCACACAATATTTTCAGGGAACGACCTTTAAGGTGTCGCGGATAAATACAACAAAAGAATAAAAAAAAGAAACTGTGGTATTTTGTAAATATAATAATAAACGTGACTTGAGCTGTGCGCCAACAACAATGACAGTGACATCCTCCTCTCTGCTTCTTAATGCTCTCTGGTCGCTATGGTAACGCGTAAATAGTTCTTTCAAAATAAGAGACACAACTACAACCATACATTTCACACCGGAGGATCAACTCTCGCGGAACGATACCAAAGGACTCACGGACCGGTACCGGTCCGTGGGCCTATTAGGGACCGCTCCTGTACAGGAGACACTGCACTAGATTGATTGACAATGGTCTACAGCAATCAGAACGCACAACACGATGTACTGTAAAAAATAAATAAATCAGCGAAACAGCAAGTGTCGCGGAAGGTGCGCCGCGTTATAGCGAGGGACCACTGTACACTTTTGGCCACGAACAATTTAGGGGATGGTGAATTTTTTTGAACAAACCCAGAGTGTTAAAAAAACCCCACTTAAAACCATTTTTATTTCTCAGCAGCATCAATAGTAACAAAAACGCAATTTAGTTTTCGCTGTCAAAGTCGATTTAACTGAAGTTACGTGTTTCCGGTTACTGTGGAGGTCACGTGTTTCCGGTTAGTGTGGAGGTCACGTGTATCCGGTTACTGTGGCGCTCCACAGTGGCTGCAGCCAGGTGCTCTTGGAAAAAACTGGTCCTGTCCTCCGGCCGCTGGGGGCGCTGTCCTCTCGTCACAGAAGGGCTGTTACTTTTCTGTTTCCGGGTCTGTGGAGAGCAACGTGTGGAGGCAACCCGTGTCTCGGCACCAAAACACTCCGACACTCCGAACCAAAGTGACCGAGCGGGAACGACTGTTGTCCGGCCTGACACATCGGAGACACCGGAACGTCCTGCAGCCATGGGCCCGGTGAGTGAGAGGCTTAAATCCGCCGTTTAATTAACGGAGTCTGGTCTGAGAGAACAAACATGCTCAAAGCGTCTGTGTCCTCACAGCCTGAGTCCACAGAAAAACCCCACGATTTTAGAGTCAGACTTATTTTAAAACAGCTCCCGGGTGTTCAGAAGGATAGCAGAGCCCCAAAATAACGGAGCATTGAACGGAGTGTGGTCCGAGCACACACGGTGGTGGCGCCTTCATCAGAGCCCGCTGCTGCTTTACGACTGACAACATCACAAACGGTCACGTGGAAGGATTCAGTGTCTGATGGTCTGCCCGGAGTCAGCCACTCTGTGTCCCCACTCAGGAAAGAAACACACCTCATCATCCACCCAGCTACGTAGCACATGTAGTTTCCTGTAGTACCAGGCAGTATGAGGTAGTACTGTGTAGTGAGAGGTAGTACTGTGTAGTGAGAGGTAGTGCGAGGTAGTACTGTGTAGTGCGAGGTAGTACTGTGTAGTGTGAGGTAGTACTGTGTAGTGTGAGGTAGTACTGTGTAGTGCGAGGTAGTATTGAGGCGTCTGAGCGCCACGCCCACAGTGAGTCCAGTAAATCAGCAGCTCGACGCTGAGTTTGTCTCTGATTGGTGGGTTTAGAGTCGGTCACACCGCGTCAGGTGTTCACAGGATCCAAGCCAGAGCCTGCATGGACCGTGACATCATTGCTGAACACCTCTCCTTCTTTCCTCTGACGCTCCGCAGCCTCGCTCGAAGAAGCGGCGGCCGACGTTTCGCCGCCTGCTGAAGACGAGCGGCGTGAAGCTGGAGAACAAGCTGAAGAACCGCCAGCTGAAGCAGCAGAACGTCGCCAAGAAGCAGCGCAAGGAGCAGAAAAGGCTGAGGCAGGCGGTGAAGGGCGCCGTCGGCGAAACGCCCCGCCCCCTGGAGACGTACAGGAAGAGACCAGGTGAGCGGCAAACGATCACGTGATTACTAACGTCTGCTGTAAACCAATCAGAGACCAGAACTGTCTGACCCTGCTCCTGCTCGTACAGAGGAGGAGGAGGAGGAGGAGGAGTTTCTGGAGAGCCTACCCACAGACATGATGGAGCAGGACGACCTGCAGCAGATGACCGCCATGGCTCGCCAGGCGTCCTTCATCACTAGGGACCTGTCGTCATGGTAACTCCAACACACACCCAAACCATACTTAGATACAGAAGCAGGTGTGATGCGCAGTGACTGAGGTGCGTTTGTGTGGTGCGGCGGGGCGTCTCAGCGGGCCGGTGCATGGCGCGAAGAAGCGGAAATCGGACGTAGCTCGCAGCTACGAGAAGGTTCCCAGGAAGATGGCGAGGACGGAGGAAAAGGAAGTGATCCACCTGCTGCCGATCAAAGACAAGACGGGCGTGATCCCACAGAGCGTCGAGAGGGGTACGGCGTGCTGCGTTGATCCCTGATCGATCTGATTGGTTCTCTGTGGCTGTGTCGAAACGTCTCCCTCTGTTCTTTCAGTGGTGGAGAAGCAGCCGGAGGAGGAGGAGCAGGAGGAGGAGCAGGAGGAGGAGCCTGATGACGTCGACACAGGTATGAAAAGCAATCAGAACTTTTGGAATAAGAATTAAACTCCGCAGGCACGGCGGGGTAAACGCCTCCGTGACGAGGCTGAGGCGTCCTCTCATCTGTCACGTGTCCTCCTTGCAGAGGCGGAGCCACCGAGCTGCCAGGAGATGACGCCGGCGCAGAGAGAGCGGCTCAGGAATCAGAAGCTTAACGAGAGGAAGCTGACCATCGCCGGCCTGGCGTCTGCCATCGTGTCGGACCCCATCGGCAGCGTAAGGCCGGGCGCCGCTCTGGGATCAGGCTCGTGGCGTGTATGTGTGTGTTTAACGTGACGTCGTGTGTGACAGATAAAGCGCGTGAAGGAGCTGCGGGGGATGCTGATGGAGGCCGACCCCAGCGTGGCGGTGACGGTCAGAAAGCTGGTGATGGTTTCTTTGATGGAGGTCTTCAAAGACATCGCCCCCACCTACAGGATCCGACCTCTGACCTCGGCGGAGAAGACCGCTAAGGTGCGTTTGTGAGTTTGTTTGTAGAGGAAGCGCCTGGCGGCAGGTCGCCACAGTCGCCACGTTTTAACCTGCTGCTTCTGCCGCTCGCCGTCTTCCAGGTGAAGAAGGAGACGCAGGTGCTCCGAGAGTTCGAGGAGGGTTTGGTGAGTCAGTACAAGTTCTACCTGGAGGACCTGGAGCAGACTGTCAAAGGTACGCCACCATCACCATAGCAACAGCCACACACTGACACCCGCACACCTCACGGCGCCCTGACCGCTCATCTCCGCCCACAGACTGGAAGCAGAAGAAGAAGAAGCGCAGTCAGGCGGTGGCGCTGCAGGCGTACGGCGGGCTGGCCGAGGTCGCCGTCCGCTGCCTGTGCGAGCTGCTCGTCGCTCTGCCTCACTTCAACTTCCACAACAACATTGTGGTCGTCCTGGCGCCGCTGATGAACGACTCCACCAAGAAGGTGAGTCTCACGGGCGCCGCAGCCCAGCCCAGCATTGTGCGACGCCTTCACGTGCTCTTTGTGTTTCAGGTGTCCGGCATGTGCTGTGACGCGTTCAGGAAGCTCTTCCAGCAGGACAGAGCGGGCGGGGCCTCGCTGGCCACGGTGCGAGTTATCTCCGGCCTCGTGAAGAGCCTGAACTACAACGTCCGACCCGAGGTAACGAACGAAACGTATCCAGGCCACGCCCACTCCGAGAAGACTCTGTTGATAAATTATTAATCAGACGCTGTTAACTCCGCCCCCTCCAGCTGCTGCGGACGCTGCTGAGTCTGAGGATTAAAGAGGTGGAGATGAAGAAGGACATCGAGGCTGCGGCACCAAAGAAGAAGTTCATGACCAACAAGGAGAGGAAGAAGAACCTGTCGAGGATGCAGAGGAAGGTAAACCCTCGCACCCGAGTCCTTATTGGTTGTTTCAGCGGTCGGCTCCGCCCCCGACAGCCCCGTTAACGAGGCCTCGTTCATTTTAAGGGCTGGAGCTGCAGCAGCAGACAACAGTGAGAGAAACTCAGGCTTTAGAAACAGGAACACGTGTTCGTTCAAACGTTTGTGCCAGAAACATCAGCACAAAGAGATGATCTGCTAATGATCACAAGGTAAAAAAGAATCCAAATATGAGCGAAACGTGTAAAAATTTTAATTTAAAATAATAAACTCCAAACATAATAATGTGAGAATAAGAGAATGTATCAATGAAAAGTTAATAAAATATTAACTGGGGCAAAATATAAAAAACAATTCTTACAATAACCTGAGGAAATATTAGCAAAGTAACAAAGACACGAGAAGAACATGTGAGTCAGAATAAAATGTTTCTACATGTTCGTGCTAATTCACAAAAGTCTGTGAGAATTAATATAAGAAGCATTAAAAACTTCCTCTGTGATGAGCCGATGCTCAGGGGTTTCTCAGTCCGTCCAGCAGGGGGCAGTGAGAGACACCAACCTGTGTGTGTGTGTGTGTGTGTGTGTGTAGTGGAAGAAGGCTGAGGAGAAGCTGGAGAAGGAGCTGCTGGAAGCCGAAGCCTCAGAGAGCACAGACAAGAAGATCAAGCTGGTGAGTTGAAAGGTCACGAGCGTGTACGGTGAGAGGAAGGACACTCCTCCTCCTCCTCCTCACCCCTCTGCTCTTCCTCTCCAGCACACAGAGACGCTGAACATCGTCTTCCTCATTTACTTCAGGATTCTGAAGAAGGCTCAGAAATCAGTTCTTCTCCCTGCAGTTCTGGAGGGGCTCGCCAAGTACGCACACACACACACACACACACACACACACACACACAATCTGTAATACTACTATAGTGCTGAATATGATGTCATTTCCTGTCAGTTTTGCTCACCTCATCAACCTGGAGTTCTTTGATGACCTGCTCAACGTGCTGCAGGACCTCATCCAAGCAGGAGTGAGTGTTCATATTTGACCCCGCCCCCTGCAGAGTCACCTGCTAGTTTGGTGTCACAAATAGTTCTTTATTTATTTTTGTTTCTTTATTTATACCTGCAGGATTTGTCCAATAAGGAGACGCTGCACTGCATCCAGACCGTCTTCACCATCCTGTCAGGACAAGGTCAGACTCTGTGTGTGTGCTCGTATATCTGACTTGTGAAGACCTTAGTCTGATGAAGACCTTTGAGGCCATTTTAAATATTTTTGTTATATGATCACAAGAAGTCAGGACCTTCTTTGTGTATCAATGTCGAGACATTTGTGGAAAACACTGGGATGTTTATTTAAATAAGCTGCAATAACGAGTTGTTTTAAAGGTTCAGACTTGGATTGTAGTCCTGGGAATATAGAATGTAAGGGTCCCCTCCCAGTGACATAGACAAACATATGTGTTAGGCTCACAGAGGCACATGTGCAGCACTGCTCAGCAATAGCACTGGCTACAGTTTATTCTCACTGAGATAGACCAATAAATTATTTTTAAAAACTCTTTGAAAAGTCAGGTGTGTTTCCTGCACATGATGTCACTTCCTGTTGAGTTTCCTGGATCAATAAAGTTTGTTTGTGTATCAGGTGACGTCCTGAACATCGACCCGCTCAACTTTTACTCTCAGTTATATAAACTGCTGCCCAGGCTCCACGCAGGTCAGTTAGCCTCACTTTGAACCGGCAGTATGACGTCACATGATTGTTTTAACAGCCACGCTTTGAATCCCTCAGGGGCGCCCAGTGATGACGCCATCATTGTACTGCGGTGTCTGGACGCAATGCTGACCCGCCGCAGGAAGCAGGTGACCCTACAGAGGGCGATGGCGTTTGTCAAAAGGCTGAGCACGATCAGTCTGCACGTAATGCCCAACGCCAGCGTGGGAATTCTTGCCGCCAACCGAGCCACGATGCATGTGAGTCTGAACGTGTGTGTTGACATCCTGTCTTCCGACCCTCCCTGAGCAGAACTCCTCCCCGCCCCGGTCCCACTGTCGGCAGAGTGCTTACTCATCGATCGTGATTTCAGGGGTTTTCTTTGTGTTAGTGTACGCTCTTTACATTACAACATGAAGCACCTCGACGTGACTGTTGTCGTGATTTGTTGCTATATAAAATTCTGAATTCAGTCACTTGAAAAGAGGTGTGGTTACCTAACAGCTGCTCAGTAATTCAAGTAGTTGTACAGGTAGAAGTTTGACGTGTGTATTTTGTGTGTGTGTGTGTGTGTGTGTGTGTGTGTGTGTGTGTGTGTGTGTGTGTGTGTCTTTCTCAGTCCTTCCCAAAGTGTGACTTCCTGCTGGACAACGAGATTCAGGGCAGTGGGTTCTACCTGCCGGAGCTCGACGAACCTGAACACTGCAACGCTCAGAACACAGCACTGTGGGAGCTACACACACTGCAGGTATACACACACTGCAGACACACACACACAGGTATGCAGGTGCACACATGGCCCCACGTGTTTCTGAATGTAGCTGCGCGGTGTTTGTGCTCTTTCAGAGACATTACCACCCGGTCGTGCGGCGGTTTGCAGTCCACCTGAGTCAGGGCGCTCCCTCTGAAGGCTCGGCGGCGCTCAGTGTGGAGCTGAGTCGCAGGTACACACACACACACATCACCTGTGTTTAATCAGAAAGCTCGGCCTGTGTGAGGATCAGTGAAAACGGTGTACTGCTCCTTTAAAAGTTTAGTTTTTCTGAAGTGTGAACGTTGCCCCCTGCAGGTCATCTGTGGAGCTGTTTGACGATTACAGCATCAAAGATATGACCTTTAACCCCCCTGTAGCATCACCAAGCCTCAAGAAGAAGGTTTGAAAGTCAAACTAAAATATTTTAAAGTTTAGTGAGTCATGATGACCGACTATCGCTTCGCTTTGCTTTGTGTCAGGATCATTTTGTGGTCGGAGCGACGCTGCTTGACGCCGAGTTGCAGAGAAGAATCGAGTGCGCCCTGACCGCCGCCGAGGACACACAGCTGGACTTTACTGCAGCGCACACACACAAAACCACCCAGCACTGACACACACACACACACACACACACACACACACACATAAAATAAAACAACATTTTATGGCCATCAGGAGAGGAAGTACAGCTGCAACCTGATAGGCAGACCTTCAAAATAAAAGCCCAAAGTGTCTTCAGGGGTGGAGTTGGACTGTTTTCATCATGTTGATGTGAAGAGTTGTGATGTTGGGCAACCTGGTGAGTCGATGCGGAGTGCCCAGTTTGATTGCCATGACTGTGCTGTTTAAATGTCAGATATTAAAAATAAAGACCAGAAAAACTCTTCTTTAACATTTCAGCTGCTTTTATTTTTTAGAGGCTGGGGTCTGTCACACCAGGTAAGACCCCAGGTGCAGGCTGTGTAAAGATGACCCAGAGACAAGATGCTAGCATGCAGGGCATACATGGAACGCCATAGCCAAATGGCCAGCATAGTATACAGAAACATCTGGAAGCCCCGAGGTCAACATGGGAGGTGGTGGAGAATGACCGAGCTAAGATCCTGTGGGACTTCCCGATACAGACGGACAAACAGGTGGTGGCTAACCAACTGGACATAGTGGTGGTAGAGAAACAGAAGAAGATGGCCGTAGTGATCGATGTAGCGGTTCCCAGGTGTGATGTGACGTAGCCGAGCATTTCTGAGCTGTGGTTCTGGAACCTCGTTCAAACGGTGGCCTTCCTGGTACAAACTTTTTCACACGGCCTCTGGAAGCTTCTCCTCCGGGCGGTCTTTCTCTTCCCTGTGTGCGGTCAGATCCAGGCGCTGCTCCAACAGGGCTGACAGATACTCGTGGTTGTTGGCGTCTAATTCCAGAGCGCGCTCATAATTTCCCACAGCCTTGCTCCGATTGCCCTCAGCTCTGGCCACTGCTTCCCGGATGCCATAGGACGCGGCGTCTCTGGGATTCTTTTCGAGGCGTCCCTCAGCTATCGTCGTCAGTTTCTGCAAAAGAATACCTGAAGGTTACTTCCTGTTTACTAAGATCAGGTTGAGTTTGCATTAGTTTTGCATAAAGCAGAGTGAGAAGCTGGCCAACCTTCACACAGTGCTTCCAATGTGATGTGTTGATGCAGAACTCCAGAGCCTGTTGGATGCAGCACAGGACACGTTAGCAGACGGTTAACTGTCCACAGCTCGACTTTCCAAATGTCCGTCTGCCTCAGAGGCCTGTTCGCTAATACTGGTTGCACCTGGCGTATGCACCTGGCATGCACACCTGCAGTCTGAATGCAGTTTTGGACGATCCGTACCTTTTTGTAATAGGTGAGTCCGAGGTCTTTCTGATTGGTGTGATAGAAGCAGAACTCTGCATAATACCGGTAGATGTACTGACGGATGCCTGGAGGTTCATCCTCTAATGTCTGCAGCACATCATCAAACATCTGCTGAGCTCTGAAGCAACGATCTGATGACTGTCTGTAGAAACATCAATACAGTCGAGTAAAACTGTCCAATCTGACATAATGTTGGTGTGACCACAGGGGTCAAAGTTTCCTTCACACATTTGTTTCCAGCTTTGGTAATATGATTCAACACTGTTTTATTCCATAAGTGATCACGTTGGTCAGGTTTAGTCCAACCGTTCTTCTACCTGTGTCATTACTACCAGCTTTTTTAAATAAACATAAAACCAACACTGAGAATATTTCATTGGAAACAAACTGACAGGTAAACAGACCTTCTTTCAAAGTTCTGTGCGTACTGCAGAGCCAGCAGAGCTTTTGCAGCATTGAAACCCTTCTTGAGCCTCACTGATTCCTCCAGATGCTGAATACAAAGACGTCTCCAATGCTGCACCTCTATTGGATAAAAACAGGTGTTACTGGCTGAAATATTAAACACCCCCTTGTGTCCAGTCTTTGAGTGATGACGTATGAACACTGCTCCGGTCCAAACTCCTCTGTGTTTAAGGCTGTTGTGTTTTTAACATGTTTTAATATTTTGTATCTTGTTCTATTTAATCTGAAGAAGCCCCTAAAATCAGTCGGTGATCACTGTCGGCCTCTCTCTGTTTTTATTACCACTGTTCATTTTAAACCCTTATGATGTAACTACAGCCCATGCAGCAGTATATTAATGACTAACCTCGTATTGTGGATGAATTATCTCAGTTGTTCTCCTGACTGAAGTTTGTCTCTAACCATCAGGAACCTTCACGTTAACTTTTATCAAGTGGAAAAAAGTTAGCTTTCATCCTCCAGCTTCACTGTTTATGCTATGCTAACATAGCTGTGTCGCTAGCGATCACGTAGCACATCATTATATACCAGCTATTATACCATGTTGGAAGTGAGCTGTGCGTTTGAATTTGTCAGAAATCTCTCAGTCAGAACATGCTATATCATGTTTAGGTGGAAACTGGTGTGGGAAATATATTAGGTGGTAGTGCTTTAATTAGTGACATATTAATCCAGAAGCTAATGAGCATGCACAGCATAGAGCCTTAGAAGTGTTTCGCTTGTAACTGCATATGTGCCTGCACAGCCACGGTTATAACAGGATGTACTCAGGATGTGCTATATACAATCATGGGCCCCCTAACGAGAACAACAGGAAGCAGCTGAGGTGAAAGGCAATTGAGACACCTTTCTAAGTGTTATAGATTACCAAAAAAGGAGTTGCATTTAACTGTTACTAACCATAATTGACTATGTGCACGTTAGCATATGCTACTTCCGGTGCGGAAACTCCTGTGGGGAGCTTTGTTTCCGGTGTCCTATTCGCGCCTGGTTTACGGTCCAAAACAAGTTAAGCAAATGAATGAATCAAGCGGCGATTTACATTTCTATAGATGTCTCGGGCATTTACCCAATATATCTGTAAATGATGTTCATCGACTTGTCGATATTTTCCCCCTGCGCCTCAGAGCAAAAGAGAAAAGGATTCAAATGTTATATTTCTCAGCTGTCCCTCGTTTATCGTGGATGTTATGTTCTAAAAATAACCAGCGATAGGTGAAATCAAGTAGCCAATTTTATTTTTGACGGTGCAAAACATTTCGTGGACATCGTGGACATACAGTACTGCACTGCAGAGTCACACTGCTAGCGATCGATGCAGCAATTCTGTACTGTACAGGAGAGACGTCCCGGAGGAAAACTTGCACTAAAAAATCTGTGAAACAGCGAGGTGAAAGGTGAACCGTGTTATAGCGAGGGGCCGCTGTAATTTTGAAGGTAAGTCACAACATACCCTTCGTACATACTAATGTATAGAAACCCTTACCAGCAATCATTCATTTTTTGTGTGGCTTTTTTCACGGGTTTGTTAACATGCTGTGTAGGTGTGTACTTGACTAGCTGATCTCGACATAACGGGGAAACATCTGGTTTGACTATTCTTCACCTGTAGTTTGAATGCTGAACATTTGCCTGTTTAAATCATAAGACCAGTCACTATACAGAGATGTGCTTCTGAATGTGGACGATGTGTCTTCTGCTGCAGTGATGCAGTTCTGCTTGTGTTGAGTGATGTAAACAACTGATCGATCGAAACGCTTTAAACGTCAAAATTGATCATTAGATTTTTTATGACACAACAGCGGTGAGTGTTCCCACCTTCTGCTCTTTGTAACTTAACGCGATCTTTCCGTTTTCGAGTTTTGGACATGATTTTGGAGGATATCTTCGCAGTAGCGATTGACCGCAAAGTAAAGCTACCGGAAATGTACAACCCCACATCCGGTCTCAAACCAGGAAGTTAGCATTTTCTCGTGCACAGGGTCAATTGATGCATGTTATGTTATCTGCTTACGCATGAGGGGTCGTGAACACCAACATATAAAACTGTATATCGAAGGGCTTCCTTTTTGAGATCGACACAGAAGGTGTTATTGTGTAAATCTCCCATACATGTATGCTTAATAAATAATTGTTGATTGACTGGACCTGCTCTGAGTCTTGGTTGTTTGTTCTCAGCACAACATCAGAGAATTCGGGACACTAGCGAGCTAACTTCCTGCTAACTTCTAACTCCGTTAAACATCATAAATCCTGTTTCTCATGGATGCCTGGATGTTAAACTTAATTGTTACACCTGGTAAAGCAGCAGCACATTTTATTAAAGATGAAAGAATTTAGACCGTTTGTAACTCTTAGTGAAGCCGCAGTGTCCTGAAGCATAGTTTGGGCCCAGAAACAGCTAATGATGTCAGACTTAAAGACTGGATTAAACCTGAAAATGTATTCACATGTTGATTGCTTTATTTGAGACCTGCTGTGGTGTGCAGAGGCACAATAATAAAGATGGTATCTCTGTCCAAATACTTACCCGACTGGAAGGAGTTTTAACTTTATACCAGGTCCTACCTGCTGATGAGAGTATAAACAGAGTACAGTGCAGTACCTGACTCTGGTCGGACTCTTTTCCCAAGCAGCTTAATCTTCTTCTTCTCATAACACAGAGCAAGCTGGTGATGAATGAAAGATGACTGGCTTTTCTTCTCCAGCATACTCTTCAGCAGATCGATAGACTCATCCAGCTGATCCTAGAACAGGGACGAGTCACGGTAACGTTGGAGAGACGAGACGTTAGAAGCATAAAACCAATATTTTATCTCGAGTCCCTTGATTCACCATCAAGACCAGTATGTTTTTCCTATAAGCTACAGATGTTTTACCTGGTTGCGGAGATATTTTGCTACGTAGCGGGTGACTTGAGTGTCGTCCTGTCCGACTTCCAGGGCCTTCTTCACCAAACCTTTAGCCTCTGTGTGTTTGTTCATGTCGTGGACCAGCTTCAGAGCCAGCAGGGACATCAAAACGCCATCATCTGGATTTTTTTCCAGGGCTCGACGAAGCTGTTTAGTGGCTGGTGATTCCTCGGGATACCAATCATTAACATTCTGAAGATAAGAGCTCCATAAGTTTGCTGGATGTAATTTATTTAATGGGTGTTACCTCTCAAAGAATCAACAACAACACGGCTACAAAGTTAATGACTACAGTGGTTAATACAGGAGAATCCTAAGGACTGTCTGCTTCAGCAGGATAACTGCTTATATGCTAAACCGAAAGGCTGATTGGCTGATAGATTGTACCTGTTCTGTGCGATAGAGGACGATAGCATAGCCAGTGTTCCACTCCCAGTCATCAGGCTGCAGCTTCAAAGCTTTGCAGAAATATTCTTCAGCTTTGGCATAGTAAGAACTGGAGAACTTAAGAAAGGTCCAGCCCTTCTCCCCGTACACTTCTGGATGGAGGTCAGTGGAAGAATCAGGCGGATGCTTCACCTGCAGAGTCACAGTATATTTAACAGAAATAGACTTGATTGCAGCTAATTCTTTGACAGTGTCTGAACATTTATCAACTTTTCAGCCGAGAAGCCACAAATGCACGAACTAGTCTAGTTTGTCTCATTCGTTATATGCAGTTTATGTTTCAAATGTTATAGTTGTCACAGAAATATCCTGAAGTGTTTGGTTGCTAAACTGAAAAGATGGTCTGATATCCATACATATGGTCCAGAAAGGAATCATGCAACACTTTTGAAATTCTCTTGTTTTGTTTGGCAGTGTGCGCTATAACAGGGTCTTCATGTAAGTGAGTGATTGCAGGTTTGGATCCTGTAGAAACACCTCAGGTAACCTGATGGCTGCACACTCTGTGGTCCAATAACAGGTCTAACATGGAGATGTCACATTTCTCTTTATATTAAACTAACATGGAGGTTTAGGTGTTGTCAGTCTTGGCTGATTTCCAGTGTTTATGCAAAGCTAGGGCCCTTTCACAATATGTGTACTTGTGTTCTCGTGGAGTTGTGAAACCTCATCAGTGGCTGTACTGTTCCAGTTCAAACATCAAAGTCAAGTACGCTCAAAGCGCCTCGATGTATTCCCGCTCCGCCCATTCCCTCGAGCAGGCAACGTTGTGACTTGTGTGGGCCTGACACAGCCAAATATCCCAGAATGCATTTTGTCCAAAACTTAGCGGCAGCATCGGAGAAGAGCAGCGAGTAACGTTTGAAATATGACTGCTTCTGTGACACAGAATAAACAGTCGATTTGTAAACATCAAATATCTGCTGCATTTATCAACACAGCACCTTTTTGCTCCGATGGAGCACCAACTGTCAGGTGACCGGAGGTTGAGGCTCACTAGAGCCAGTGAGAACGCCTGACTCCTAGCACTTTGTTTTCATTTTGATGATTTCTAAATCTTTGTGTTTGGATTATTTCAGCTTTTTTGTTGTCTTTTGTTTTCTTCTTTGTTTTTGCTTCTGAGTAAATCGGTTTGACCAAGATTAAAGTTAAACCCCAGAAAAGTTGATTCTGTTCATCTGGACGTTTTCAGTGGGAGAAATGTTTCATCATCATGTCATGCAAAAAATAAAATCTAACATTAAAACTATTTTCATTCAGTTTCTGGAGCAGAAACATCTGGAGCAGCTGTTCATGGATACCCTGACACTCCAGAAATGATGAAATGATGTTTTGAACATGTGTTCAGTGATCGTCCACTCCACAGCTGACTATTATAAGTTTTGAGTGTCAAAGAAAACCAAAATCAAATCCTTCGAACGTCCGACCTGTTTTCGTTCAGTGGCAGCGCAAGCTGTACGTACAATGTTTGTAAGAGAGATGAAGTTTGTGTTTCGGTGACAGTCTTTATGAACATATCAATGTCTGGATATTATAACAGCCATGAAGGCTAAAGGCAGGGGTTCTTTAGATGTAAAGGTTATTATTATAGTCAGCGCCTCTAGATCCATAACAGCGTTTATGTGTGGGTGTTAAAAAAGTGTTTAGAAACAGGTTAAACCAGTCGTGTTTCTGAGGGTGTATACATGCCAGTATATCCTCGACTCTATGACAGTAAGTCTGGGACTGTACGTAGTCTTCGGTGTGGTATTTCAGCCAAGCCAGGTCTCCGTACGTCACAATGAGCCGCGGCTCGCTCTCCCGTCCGTAACACTCCCTCGTCTTCTCCTCTGACTCAGTGAGTAGCGACAGCGCCTCCTCTGGTTTACCCTGAAGATACCTGAGGATGGACAACAAACAGGAATAACTCACTGTGCTCCAGCGTCTTCAGGGTTTTGACACGTCTTTGTACCTGTAAAGCCATGAAACTTTGCGGCGCAGAGACATTATATTATTAAGAGTAATTGCTCGCCTGACTTCACCCACACATGAACTTCCCACTCGTGATCCAAGGGGTTTAATACGATGTCAGCCCACCAGCTTCAGCGTTTCTGGGAAGGACTTCCACAGGCTTCGGAGTGTTTATGGGAATTTTTGATCATTCTTTCAGAAGAACCTTTGTGAGGTCACACTGTGCTGTTGTCCTAGCAACCACCAAACGCAGACTCCTCCATCGGAGAAGCGTGATTGGTCGCTCCAGACAACACGTCTCTAGAGCTCGGCGTGCTTCACGCATCGATGCTTGGTGATGTAAGGCTTGCATGCAGCTGTTCGCCATGGAAACATATTTCCTAAAGCTCTGTACGCAATGTTGACGTTTGGAGGTGTGCAGCGATTGACTCTGCACTATGATCCTCACTGACCCCGCTCCACTTCCTCCCAATCTCCTCCACCTTGTTCTAATTCCACTAACAGTCGGATAAAGAGGAAAGTTCACGACTGGACAGGTGACATCCTATCACGGTTAAAAGCTGGAAATTCACTGAGCTCCAGGGAGCGACCTAGGTGCTGATTTTCTACACCTGTGGACATGAAAGTGAATCGAACATCTGAATTCAGTGACTTGGATGGGTGAGTGAATATTTTTGGCAATAATGTGCATGTAAAAACCCAGCTTCACAGAAGCAACGCCTACTTGCACAGTTGAATCTTGTTGTTTTCCATCTTTGTTGCTATTTTGTGCCCAATTATGATGATTTTATCTTTGAATGTCCCACAAACAAAGGCTTTTAGCTGAGGGTTCCTGTTCAATGTTCTGCACTGCTTACCTCACATAAGACAGGAACCTGTAGGAGTGGGCCAGGGTGCCCCGCTGCCCCAGTTGCAGGTCTATATCATGCTGCAGCTGCTTGCTAAGGTCGTCCAACTCCAAGTCTTCCTTCTTCAGATCCCAGGTGAACCGACTCTGCAGCTGCTGCAGCCTGCGGTGTAGATCTTTACCTGGATCACTGCGTAAGACAAAACACATTCTCAATATAGTAGCAAGTGTTCACAAACATGAACAATTTAATAGTTTCTTAGGAGTATTTATGGTTTTATTTTGTGACACTAAGAAAACTGACGGAAAACAAATGTGCAGCACATGGAAGCAACATAATGAGATTGTGTTAATCTCATTGTTAGTTTTTTAACCTCTTCAGCATGTTTGAAAAACAGAACATGCTGATCAGTCCAAATTCAAAGATCCTTGTGTCCTAATTGTAACGTCATTTGAGGTTATGGATGTTATTTGACTGGAGGCATAACTCACAGACACACGAGACGTGCCATTACTCCAATGAGTGTCCTTTATTATGAGTGCCCCCCACAACAACCCAGCAGAAACGTTCCTACCGCTTAACATTTACCTGATGCTACATCTCCCCTTCTAAATAGGATGTGATGCTGGGATATAACCAAGAAAACAGATTAGACCCGCACGCTTTAAAGTATACTACTGCCTTATGCTTTATCTGGTAACAGCTTGTTTACTGAACTCGTTTGGTTTAAACCCAGACTACTCAGAATGTCCAAAAATAAACTCTCTAAGTATACAACTCTGAACACCAAGCATAAGTGCACATTTCTGAACTATTTGATGCAGCTACAAACAACATGTTTAAACAGTGCAACCATTTGCTTTATTTCTCATTGTCTCTATGAGGGATGGGGTAGACCAGCGGTCTCCAACCTTTTTTGCGCACGGACCGGTTTATGCCCGACAATATTTTCATGGACCGGCCTTTAAGGTGTCGCGGATAAATACAACAAAATAAAAGTAGTACCGGTACCGAAAAAAAGAAAATTTATTCATAACACACGTGAAAAGACCCAGGAAAACCGAGTAAACGATAAAAACGATAACAAAATAACGCTGAAAACCGATAAAAACCCTGAAAACTATACATTTCACACCTGAACCTCAACTCTCGCGGCCCGGTACCAAACGACTCACGGACCGGTACCGGTCCGAGGCCCGGGGGTTGGGGACCACTGGGGTAGACTACCCAGCCCTCTGCCTGAGTGTGGGGATTATTCTGCCCCATTGCTCACTCAGTTCCTAGCCCTATGAGAAAACATAGTCTTTTAGATATGCTGGAGGCCTCCTAGACCTGGGTGGGATTTGGCTCCCACCCCTCAGGAGTCTGCTGGCCTCCTGTGAGATAGTGTCTGGAACCGACACACTCTGTGCAACTGGAACAGAGTTCTCAGGTGAAGCCTCTGGTGGATCGCCAGAAATCTCCGGTGCCCCAGGTGTCCGTGTAAGATGGTAGCGTGCCCTTTGCTGTCTCTACGATGTAGGACCTCGGTGAGCCTGCCATGGACACGACTGAGGTGTCCCTCATGTAGTTTAGACAGAATGTCTGCTCTGAGTGATGTGGGAATCACTATTCTGCTCCCATAAAGAAGCAAACCATTGTGGACTGTGAGGTCACCTGAAAATGGCAGATAAGGCTGGAAAACCCTTTCAATGGAGTACTTATCTGGCCATCCATCCACACAGAACTTCTTCAGCTGGCTTAGAAGGCTGTCATTGTCCTGATGTGTCTGGATTTCTCTGAGTCGTGGCTCTGTGGCTGGCAGACTTGCTATGACAGACTCCACATACAAGTTGATTTCTTCCTCCGGCAAACCCTCAGTTGTGTCACATACAGGAGCTCTGGACAGTACATCTGCTGTTGCAATGTCTCTACCAGGAACATGAGATATGGTATAAGAGAACCTCATCAATCGCATGCGTAGACGTTGTATACGAGGTGGAAGAGCTGCACACTGTCTCTGCAGACATCGTGCTTTTCTTTTTCTTTTTCCGGAATATTTTAGACGAAGGACGCTAGTGGCTAATTAGCTAGTGGGCCGTAAGGGTGACGCTACAACAGCGTCTCTCTGTAGGGGCCCAAAAAAAGTACTGACAGCCGAGGAAGGCGACAATATTAAGAAGTCGCTGGAGTTTATGACAGAGGAGATTTCTGCTGTCAAACTGCAGCAGAAAGCCATCCTGGACCTGTTCGAGGAAGTTGAGGCTCTCTGCATCCAGAACGCAGAAGAGGATCGGCGGCTGGCGTACCTGGAGAACAGAGTGGCGGATTTGGAGCAGTACACCCGGATGAACGATGTCATCACGGGGCTTTGCATCAAACCCAGGTCATACGCCCGGGCAGTCGCAGCGTAGGAGGGCCAGGAGAGGATGGTGTCAACTCCACGGAGCATCAAGTGATTTCAAGTGGACCTTTCTACGGTCCAAAGGTTGGAAGTGGATTATAACACTGAGGCTTGCCACCCTCTACCCCGAAAAAATGACAGTGACAAACCAGCCATCACTGTGAGATGTGCTAACAGAAAACACAAAACAGCACCGTTAAGACAAGGAAGTGAAAGGACCCGACATCTTCATGAGTGAACATCTGACAAAACGAAATACCGACATGACATGTGACGTGACACACAACACACGGCTCAGTCTGAAAGAACTGATCTGCATTCGGCAACAATATCAATATAACTCATTGGAATTCTGTTTATGATAATCTGGAACTGAGAACATTTCAATACACAGACCATAATGTTCTAGACTTAGAAAAGGACATAGACCCGGAAAATAATTTCTTCTACAACATCAGCAATAACTGCTGCTACTTCACTGATGAACAGCTTAAACACACCATCAACACGGAAGACAGATGATCAATAATCCATTTTAATAGCAGAAGTCTGTATGCTAACTTCAACAATATAAAGGAATATCTAAATGAGTTGACAAATCCATTTGGAATTATTGCCATTTCTGAAACATGGATCAATGCTGAGAAAGGACTTTGGACTGGAGGGATGTGAAGTCAACTTTGTAAATAGAAGGAACAAAAGTGGAGGGGGAGTAGCTGTGTATGTGGATAGAAACTTAAATTATAAGGTATGACAACTGTGATTGCTATATAGCAATTGAAATTTACAAGGAAAAAGAGAAAAATGTAATAATTAGCAGTATATATAGAACACCTGGCTCTGGTATTCAAGTATTTAATGACTTCATAGAGGAAGTATTCTCTAAAACTAATCAAAAAGGTATGTTTATCTGTGGTGATTTTAATATTGACCTGCTGAATCCACAAAAGCATAAAATGACCAACAAATTTCTAAACACTGTGTAAAGTTGGAGCAGAATTACACCTCACCGTGCTACATTACTCCACAATATTTTCACTAACAATATGGAAAACAAGATTGTGAGCAGATTATTGATCAATGACATCACCACCAGTTTATGAGAACCTATCTCTTTTATTGATAGGTATGTTGTTTTATTTTTATTCTATTGCATTCTATTCTTGTGCACTCATTTTGATCTTTTTCTTCTTGCTGCAGTGAGCATGTTCATGACAAAAGAATTTCCTTCGTGATAAATAAAGTTTTTATCTTATCTTAAATATAAAACATACAAAAATAAGTTGACCAATATTATACATGTATGTAGAAAGGAGTATTATAGTAAAACAGGGAATATTGGATATTTTAAATACTATCATTAAAAATAGTTCTGGACAACAAAGTTATCCTCAATATTTTATTGACAACTGCAATCTATTGGAAAACGCAGCTGGTGTAATGAACAGCTTTAATCCCGATTTTGTAAATATTGGACCAAATCTGGCAGAACAAATCCCTGAGTCACTGCCATCAGCAGACTGTAGTCAAAGCCTGATGGGAACCATAACTCAATGTTTCTCACAGCAGTGGAGGAAAAAGAAATAACTGGTATTATCCATCCATCCATCCATCTTCATCCGCTTTATCCGGGGCCGGGTCGCGGGGGCAGCAGCCTGAGCACACAATGCACCCGACCCCTATGGCGCCTCCTGCGGGTGGTGGGCCTGCAGGAGGATGGGCCCATGTCCCCTTTTCGGGCTGTGCCCGGCCGGGCCCATGGACTAAGGCCCGGCCACCAGACGCTCGCCCTCGGGCACCCTCCCCGGGCCTGGCTCCAGGGCGGGCCCCGGTAACCCTATCCCGGGCAGGGTAAACTGTTCCCTCGATGTTTTCTTCATAAGGGTCTTCTGAATCGCTCTTTGTCTGGTCCCTCACCCAGGACCAATTTGCCATGGGAGACCCTACCAGGGGGCAAAAGCCCCCAGACAACATAGCCCCTGGGATCCCTGGGACACACAAACCCCTCCACCACGATAAGGTAGCGATTCACGGAGATATTATAAATGTGTAAATACAAAATATTTACTGATTGTAATGATATCGACATGAAAATTGTCAAGAAGGTCATAGAAGGAATCATAGGACCTCTAACGTACATCTGCGACTCGTTTCAGACTGGAACAGTTCCAAACACAATGAAAACAGCTCAAGTTGTGCTGCTGTATAAAGCTGGGGATAGACGCCACTTCACAAATGACAGGCCTGTTTCTTTACTACCACGATTCTCCAAAATCCTAGAAAACCTGTTTAATAAACAACTAGACATATTCTTAGATAAATATAAATGACTCACAGTCAGTATGGATCCAGATCGAAAAGATCAACTTCACTGGCATTAATTGGATTGCCAGGGGCGGCATCGTGGTGGGGGGCGGCATCACGGGCACCGGCAAAAAAAACAAAAAACAAACATTGCTCGTACTCATGCTGCCCCGACATCAGCCAGCGCATACTGGGAATGTCGTAGGCACCGATCGGTTTTCTATCGCCATTTGCTGGGAGTAAGGGCGCCCTCCGTTTGCGAGGTGCACCTGCTGATTGCGGCACAGGGAGGAGAGGGCGGCGGGGGATTCTCTGGCTGGCTTGAGCAGCATCTAATAACCATCCATCCATTCGCTTCCGCTTATCCTTTTCAGGGGCGCGGGGGGCGCAGGAGCCTATCCCAGCTGACATAGGGCGAGAGGCGGGGTACACCCTGGACAGGTCGCCAGTCTGTCGCAGGGCCATCTAATAACCAACTCGCAAAATAAAACAAAATAAAAACAAAACAACAAACACAAAAACACCAGACATCATGATACAGACAGACTAATTTGCACCAATGTCTTTTCGAAATTCTATACACGAAAAGTGAGCGCGAGAGCCCTCGGTGCGCCTGCTCGCTGCTGAAGTCAAAGTAAACTTTATTGTCATCTCCGCTACATACAGTCCAGCATATAGAGACGAGACGACGAGGCTCCAGTTACAGCAGTGCAAGGAAACAAACAATATATATAAGAAGAGTAAGAAAATAAATATACTGTCGCGGTCCTGGGTCATTTTGACCAAGCATTTTCAGTTCTTTTATTCCTTTGTATTATGGTTTGTATTCTGATCCTTTTGTCATGCCTTGTTTATTAGTATTCTATGTTTCAGTTATTCTTCGTGAGGGATTAGTTCTTAAGTTGTGTCTCTCGTTTAGTGTAAGTTCAGTTCAGTGTCAAGTCTGTGTCTGTTTCTTGTTTCCTGTTTTATTGTGAAAGGTTGTGCCTCATCTCAGTGTCTCTAGCTTTGCTCCCCATGTCTCGTTAGCCCAAACCCTCCCAGCTGTGTCTCCCTCCTGTTTTCCATTCCCTGATTACTCCCCTGTGTATATAAGCCCTGTGTTTTCCTGTGTTCCCTGTCGTGTTGTACCCTCAACTAGCTGTGTGTTCTGTTTCTAGTGTTTCGTCTCCTGCTTCAGTTTAGTATTTCTTTTCCAGTGTTTCAGTCTTCGGTTCCTCTGTTCAGACTTTTGTTTGTCTTTTGGTATGTTTAGTTAGTACGAGGTTTTTCCCAGCAATAAAGCTGCGCTTTAAGTTTCACTCCGTGTCTGAGTTCTGCATTTTGGGTCCACCACTCCTGCTTGCTCGCCTGCCACACAGCCAACCATGACATATACACTTTAGGACTCAGGGTAAAGGGATCAATAACAATTTAAAATTTATAATTTACAGTTTGATGATTTAAAGTCTCACACACAACCTGCTGACAGGGGCGGGGGCCGGCTGCTTCCAAATAGAGCACATTTCATTCATAATGATGTAAATCCAAGCCCATTATGTATTCATGATCTGAATCCTGGGTTTTGTGAAATCCCAGAAATAAACCTTAGACAAAGCAAATCTGTGAACTAAGGTGTAGGTCTATGTGGTTATGTTGTGGTGATCCTCGGGTTGGGGGATTTGTGTTCATACTGGAGTGCAAAATTCAAACCAATGGAAGATGGACAAGAAAAGTTCAAAGCCATCAGGTGCTCAGTTTAGAAAAAATAGAAAAGAAGAGGAGGAGAAACAAAAGATGCAGGTAAGCAGATGTGTGATTGGATGATGGCAGGTCATCCTGAACCAATCAGAATACTTTATTAATCCCTAAGGAAATTATGTGGGTTACAGTTGCTCCAAGAAGAAATGGTAAAATTGGACCAGTCACAGACTAAACTCCAAACAATACATTATGTTACAGATTTTAATATTAATTAGTCATTGTCAGTTGTTGATTTGACCTGTTCTCATTGTATGACGAATTATGATGGTTGTTTGCATACTATGCGCACTCTCTCTCTCTTCATATGTGTGTGTTTCTCTGGTGAAATTCAGTATGGTTCTGACAACAGTTTTATGTTAATGTACAACCCTTAATATGTTTTGTGTGTGTGTGTGTGTGTGTGTGTGTGTGTGTGTGTATGGGGGGGGGGTGCCAGAGGGAGTGTTCGCCCGGGGCACCAAACAGGCTAGGACCCCTACTGGGTGCGGGTGGGTGTATCTGGGAGCCCCAGTCCACAGGGCTGGTGGGTGTGTCCTGCCCATTTGGCTGGCCACACCTGAGGAAGATGATCACACACACCTGCAGCTCAAGCCTTGTCGGGGAGCTGCGGTGGAGCTCTCTCTGATGCTGGATCGTTGTGCGAGTCAGTTTCCCAGCTACATGTCTGTGAGCTTGCTGTGTGAAGTACTAACGTCTGTCTCTGTGTTCTTCCTGCGGGAGTGTGGAGACGAGAGGGCAGCGAGCACGGATACACGGACACTAGTGTTAGGAAAATACATTTTCTAGCGCTTATTTGCTGTGCATTTTGTTTTATGCATTTAATAACAGACCAGTATATTAAAGGCCACCTTTGAGTTATAAAGGTCATTAGATTGTTTAGCAAGACTGAAAACTGTGCAGTACAGGAAGCTTTGTGCAGAGTTGCAGAGAGCATCGCCTACGTTTGTCCTGGTAAAAGAGAACAACAGGAAATGACCTTTGGGTTGTAAAAACTAGACACGAGTGTAGTTGTGCAGATGTTTTTGCAGCTATGTAGCAGACATGTTGAATTAAAATCGATAAAGTGACAGTTTGGTAGGGAAGGAGGGAGCAGACTATATTATACACATCTGGCCTGTAATGCTTCAGATCTGCAGATGCTTAGCACCGTGCACATCTCCCTTCCGGAAGGTAATGATTGAATAAAATGATTATAAATACTCTGGCCACTCTCACTCTGCGTCTTCTCTGTCCGGCCTGAAGAATAAAAGAACCTGGGACAATACTGGGAAGCAGAGTTTTGGAGCACAGACACTGGGAGAAAACACTGCACAGGAGTCAGACAGCGCACGGGGATTTATTGTTGTGGTTTAACTTTATTTACACTGTAAATAAAGACACTGCTTCATTGCAAGAGTCCTGCATTTGGGTCCTCGTTCCCCACATCAATCATCACATATTAATTAATAAACTGGAACGGTACGGGATCAGGCGGGTTGTAATGCACTGGGTGAAAAATTAGTGACAGGAAACAGAAGCTGGGTGAATATTTCTCATCATGCTTGGACTTTGCATGTGGTGTTCCACAAGGCTCTGTACTGGGTATTAAATGATTTATTATTTATATAAATTATACTTGTAAGGTATCTGATATATTAAAATTAGTATTATTTGCAGACGACACAAATATTTTTTGTTTTGGGAGGAATCTAAAGGAGCTGCTGGACACAAGAGTAACAAACAAACAAATCTAAGTAAAACTGAAATCGTCTTATTTGGGAAACACACAAGTGCAGATTCATGTAGATGGTGTGGAAATTGAAAGAGTTCTTGAACAAAAGTTTCTTGGTGTGATAATAGATGATAAATTAAGCTGGAAGTCTCATATAAATAATTTACATAACAGCATTTCAAGCAGTATTTAAATTTTGAGTAAAGTAAAAACCATTCTGGGCCACAGATCACTCCACAGTCTCTACTGTTCACTGATCGCACCGTATTTGCATTGCTGTGCAGAGGTTTGGGGCAACAAATGTTCGCTATCATCAATCTTTATATTACAAAAAAGGGCCATGAGGATAATCCATAACACCAGTTACAGAGATCATACAAATCCACTGTTCTTAAAATCAAAAATACTAAAATTCACAGATCTGGTTCATTTTTTCACGGCACAAATTATGTATAAAGCAATAAACAACCTACTTCCTGACAATATTCTAAAACGGTTTTCTAAAGGGAACGGGGAATTAAATTGAGAGAGACGGAGGTCTCAGAAGCTCCTGTATCAAATATGACACAAAGGGAATCACAGGGTTAAGTTCCATTTCCATGAGTTTGCACTTGGGTCCTTTTCCTGCCTGCACACACAAGACACACTGATGGTTTGGAGGAAGTAATTACTGATGCATGTGGTTAGTATTGAGCTGTAGTGTTATGTCTTGGCTGAGCAGTACAATGACAGACAGCAAATAAAACTGGTTCCTGAGTTTTTTAAATCTCAAAAAAAGTGTTTTGAGGATTCTGACAGTTGGAATCCCAACATCAAAACATCCTGATGATTTACGAGCCGGGCAAGCTGCAGCAAGAAGCGGCCATATCTGGGCATGCCTGCCACACCCACACTGATGTTCCAGCCTGGGAACTTCTCTCACTGACACCTCTGCTTGTCATTTAAATGCATTTTTTCTGCATTTAAATCATTTGTGAATAATACAGTTCCACACATTTGTGTGCATGCAAACCCTCATATCTATGTATTATTATTTCCTGAGCCTGAGGAGTTTTCTCTCTGTGTTGGATATCGTGAGTATATGTACATAACAAATAAATCCTGAAATAAAGACAAAAACAAAAACACTCACCTCATTTTAATTATTAAGGGTCAGACACGTTGGCACAAAGCGTACTGGATGTGCAGCAGTTTGCAGCAATATGAAAGAAATAATGGTGCGTTCAGTATCACCTCTGACAGGACAATGGCAGGATAATTCATCATAGTGAAGCAAACAGCAACACAGCAGGTTTTTCTTTCAGCTGTGAGGTCACCAAAGAAAATTCAACATTTAACCCATCAAGGTCCTGAGGCCCGCAGACACTTCCTGTCTATGACTGAGGTTTGGGTTGTGCTTTGAAGATCGTTTTTTTCCTACAACACCCGAATGCAGCACCACAGTCTGCTTAGCTTTCGTTTCCTCTTCATCACCACACAAACATAAATGTGAGAAAGCTGCTTTCAAAGACACAGAGACATGAGGGAAAAATCAGCATTTAATGAACCAGGAGCAGCCACGGTGGTCCTGAGCCTGCAGTTCTAACTCAGCATCAGCGCTTTCAGCGATTCATCAGAGGATGCTCACTGCAGCTCCAGGCGCAGCTCGCACACAGCACACAGGTACTCTTCATTGTCCTCGTCACAGTTCAGAGCTTCCTCATAAAACTCAGCAGCCTTCTTCCTGTCGCCCTCAGCTCTGGCCACCAGACCCAGCAGAGCGAGCGCCTGACCATCACGCCGCGTCTTTGTCAGACGTCTGTCAGCGATCTGCTTCAGTCTCTGCAAGAAAAAACATGGAGGAACAAAGAAAGATGGATTTCTGTGTATTTAAAGTAAGTGACTACTACATTCAGTGTCTCTCTGTGACCTGCACCCTGTGACCTGTGGAATCTGTGACCTGTGGATTGTGTGACCTGGAGTGTGTGACTTGTACTCTGTGACCTGGATCTGTGACCTCCATGTTGGGAAACAGCAGGGCTCCACCTTCTTCTCGTTCTTCTGCTTCTTCTTCTCAGCTGCCTGAAAAATATTAGAAGTTTCCACAAAGCCAGTTTTCTTCTGCTGTGGCTGAGTTTCTCCTTCTCTTCCAGGTAACTGGTGGAAGATGTTTGCACTACCCAGCAGCCCTCCAGAAGCTCTCAGCCTCTCATCTTCGTTGGGCTAGCTGGTGGAACATCAGGGTTTCTCTGTTTCTACATGCGTAGACTCACTCATACAGATAAAGCAAACCCACACAACAGTGTGGAAGACAGGCTGAATCTGAGACGGACATCACCAACAAGAAGATCCACTTTGTGAAGATGCTCATTAGTTGGCACAAATGATGTAAAACCATTCGTTACTGCCAAGGTTCCTGATATCCAGGTGGGATCAAAAAGTTCAGAGACGTCCTGAAGACCGGCTCTTCTCTGGAAGCTCCACTCTGACCCTTCAACCGCTGCACGCTCTATGAATTCAGCACAGACCTCAAACACCAACGTATGCTTCGACCTGAGCTGAACTTCACGTGCCAGCGCTGACATCTGCAGCTACGACCAAACAGCTGTCAGCAGGTTTCAGATCTTTACAGCCTTCTCCCCCCCGAGTTGGCTCCTACAGCACGATGTGTCCGCTGGAGAACATCCAGAAGAAACCATGTGAACTGTGGTGATGTTTCACACTGGCTTTTCGACCTCAGTCTTCAGTCACACCAGGCTCTCACCAGATCTGACCTGGCCTAAACCCTCTGATCCCCCAACACCAGACGGACTCGTGACCTGTGCTCACCTTAGCGCACTGTCTCCACTCATACTTGCAGGGTGGTAACAGCAGAGCCTGAAGAGGAAATAAGAAGACACGGAGATAAATCAAACCGACTTCATTTTTCTTCTAAAACAAAGGGGCCCTAGCAAAAAAGGTTTGGGAACCACTGTATTGAGTGGACCTCCAGCTGCTCGTGGGTATTAAAGCACACAGCATAATGAAGTGTGAAGCCATGACCTGAGAGTTTATGACAGCTCCTTTCACCTGTGGTTTGAACATGGTCTCTTTGGATTGGCTGTGAAACGGGCTCATTGGCATCGACCGCTGTTGCACCCCAGCTGACCCTCCCTTCTGACTCCAGTAACGAGCATCATTTCCATGAACCTCATGCTGTCTTCAACAGGAGCTCCTACACAACAGCAATTTGCTTTACGCTGAAAGAGTAAGGCACTTCTACAGTGGCTTTGCTGTTCAGACGCAGATGCATATTGTGTTGCTGTGCTGGGTGATGTACGTGGCCGGGTTTGGTGGAGGCGCATGTTGTCATAAACTTTCATTGTACTTTTACAATAAATCATTTATGAAAATGCATTTCTTATTTTGTTTCAGCTGTGATGTTTTAAAGCGCAGGCAGTGAGCTCATCGATCGGTTTTTCTAACTTGTGTATTTCAGTGTAACAAACACCACAGTTACCTACACTTCATCTGTAACTTTTCTGTAACTTTCTTATGGACACACATGAGTAATAATGACATTTTTCAGATGTTGTTCTAAAATATATTTTAACTTTACGATCTGACCTGATCGTGGCGCTGTCACAGCTCAATCTCAGGACCTTTCTGTGTTAGTCTGCATGTTCTCCTCGTGTCTGCGTGGGCTCGCTTCAGCCTCCACCCACAGTCCAAAAACAAGGTGCCCCCCACCCCAGGCACTTTTAGTATCAATGACTGACTGACGTTCATGATTTGAAATGTAAAATAAATGTGACATTAACAGGCCGATGCTACAGTTCAGTGGAGTGTTGGAACAGTGCTCTGGCCTCCAGTAAGCCAGCTGCACATCACCAAGAGTCTGGGAAACTACACCCAACTCACCTGAGTGTAGTGGGCGATGGCTTCAGCCTCGGTTTTTTTGTTAAAGTAGAAAAAGTCACCGTAGCGCTGATGGACAGTCTGAAAAAGGCTTTTCTCCGACTCTGCTAGCTTCAAGCACTGCTGGAAAATCTCCTCAGCCCTGAGGAACCAGAAACGATGATGATGATGATGATGAATTTAGAGCCAAAAACAAAAGAGCGACTGCACTGCAGCTTTGCACAGACCAGTACCTGCTCAAATCCCTTTGCTCTGCATACAGCTGTGCCAGATCAGTCAATGCCAGGACAAAGGACGGCCTTATCTCCACGGCAACTTTAAGGTGATGGATACAACGACGCCTCCAGTACCGCACCGCTCCTGTGGGGCAAGAAATCACGGTTAGATTTGAGCTGTGTTTATTGAACTGGACTGGAGACATGCCGTTTGTTACTCTGGTCGCTGTTGGGCCGACGGCTCTGCTCTGCAATTTTCTTCATCTTGTAGCACAGAGCCAGCTGGTGGTGGATGAAAGGTGATTGATCGGCCCGCTTCAGTGCTCGCTCCAACATATCAATAGACTCATCCAGTCGATTCTGAAACACATTGAAAGAGGTGAAACTCACAGGATCACCGCAGCCTCTAAAGGCAACCACAGCCTTTGAGAACTGGCTCCAAGGAGGAAATTCAGTGAATTAAACAGACACAGGATAACCTCCCAGTCAAAGAAGAATATGGTCAAATGAAACTTTAGAGGGGCGTGGCTTACTCGGCTTAAGTTTTTTCAGAAGCCCGGGGTCTTTTCGAGTGTAATCTTTTTTCAGTTAGATGCCTGACTGACAACTGTATAAAACAAAAACTACACACAATATTCGAAGCACATAGCGCACAGTCCTAAATTCCCCCTAATTTTGGTATGATCCGAGCTCAGGCACTGGGCGACTGAGCACAGCGCTTACACATGTGAGGGAGGGGGGAGGAGCTGCTGCCTGCGAGTTTGCTGCAGACAGTCGTGATGGGATTTGCTCTTTTTAGAGAGCCGGCTCTTTTGGCTCCCAACCGGCTCTTCAGGTTGTTTTGTTGCTTTAATTAATTTATTATCAACAACAATATAAAATTATGCACAAAAGAAATTACGAATGTAAAAAAACCCGTGGTTTTATTTATATATGTTTATATATAAATATATATGGTGGCTCCTAGAGACAAAACACGTAACTCCAAACTCCAAAAAACTCCAAAACACATTTCCAGCATTAACTGAACTTCCAAACAGAGCTGCCTAGATCACTTAAATTACACAATTGAAAGCATATGTGTATTGTTTGTGTATTTATACACAAGCACTCATATATATTCAAATAATTAAAGAAACTGTCCATTTACCTGTTACTACCACACACCAAATCCGGTCGTTGGTACTTGCTGGCTTGTGTAGCCACGAGGTAACAAAAGCTCAACACTGCCCCCTATCATCCTGGAGCACTTCTGTTGTGTTTTTACGTGTTTTGGAGTTTGTACGTGTTTTGTCTGTAGGGGCCACCGTAAATATACTTTTATTTATTCACTCCACATAAAATGTAATAAATAATATGTACATTTCAACTTTTAACTATTTAAATTTTCAGCTTTTTCCTTTTAAACAAATTTAAAGTGAAACAACACAAAACACTGCAAACCACAACACAATTAAACATAAATTATAATATGAAAACAAAAAGAAGATGCATGTTCTCTGTCATATGGGCCCGCATGAATAAACTTTCTGAATCCTTTATCATCTGCAACTGAAAATAGTTGTGGATGATTACTATACCTTTCTAATGTGACGTTGTTGTCCCTGGCTCTCTCTCTCTCTCCCTCCCGCTCTGTTCCTGTGCTACTGAGTGTAACTACCGCCCCTCCCCCCTCTGCTCAGCGCAAAGCACAAGGCTCGCGTGCGGCGTGAGAGAGAGAGAGAGAGAGAGAGAGGGTGAGAGAAAGAAAAAAAACCCACGGCTCGCGATAAGGAGCCGGCTCGCGTCGTTCACTTCAAAGACCCGGCTCTAAGAGCCGTTTCGTTCGCGACCGACACATCACTAGCAGACAGAGGAGAGCTTAAGTTTGAGCAGGTACCAAAGCAAATCATTCGTACTGTACAAATAATGTGAATATGACGGTGAATCACAAAAGATATCAAACTGATCACTTGACCCATATTACAGTACTTGCTGTTCGAGTGAATCAACAAATGGTGAAATGAAAAGCCGAACAACAACAATGCTGCTTCTTTACAGAGTCTTAGCTCACACATGTGTTTATTTCATATTTTCAGTTGTTTCCCTCCACGGCTAAACAAACTCTCTAAATCGGTTTCAGTTGTGTACTGATGAACACAACAATGGACATAAGGAGCTTCTTTCAAAGAAAAAACTCTGGTAGATGTTATTTTATATATTATGCTTTGTATGTTGTTCAGCATATTTCTATGCAAAACAAGAGGGATTTCAATACACAGCAGTATATTCACAGCTGAAACCAGATATTTACACTTTAGGGAGAAAACACAAGAACATTTTTTTACTGTACAACATCAATTTAGAGTAAACTTGTTTTGTTTTGGATAAATAAATATTGAAATATCTTTTGAATTAGTTAAATGTCAGAATAAAGAGAGCAGAGCTTCTATTTTTATCACTTTCATCAAACGTAGGAGCACATGTACATTAAGTTTATTGTTAATTAATAAGAAACTCCAGACGATTCCATTCTGAGCTGAAGAAGCTTCTGATTGGTTCGTAGAGTCCATGTGAGTAAATTGGTGGCACAGCTGTGGATGCATATAAGGCAAAACACAGAGGCTGTTTCTGTGACATGGGAAAATCAAGAGATGTCAACCAAAACACCAGGAGAAGAACTGTGGAGCTCCATAAGTGTGGCTCAGTTTGAATACAATTTGGTGCCATTTGCAATTAAGAAATACAGACAATTTATCTCTTTACTCTTAAAGTTAAGAAATTTAGGAACAGAGAGGGAGCAAGAGCAGGTGAGACACACCTGTTAGTCACATGGTTGTTTGCCAAAACTCATCAGAACATGTATCCAGTACCTAGTGTAACTTTTTAGACACCATTTGTTACTTTTCAAATTCTATATTTATTAAGTTCTGCAGGCTTGTTTGCACAACAAGGCTAAATAATTATATAAACTTTTCTGAATCTAAATATTGTACTTTGGTAGAATTAAAAATAAGTGTAGTGCAGGTCTATGATGATTTTTAGTTCTACTATCATCTAGTTCTGATTCTGGTTCTGTCTTGGTTAAGTCCTAAGTAGTCCTGATTTTGAACTGTTGTAGTCCTGTTTTAATTCCGGATCAGTTCTGGGTCTGGTTGAATTGGGGTTTAGTCCTCGTGTCTTGATCCAGCCCTGATTTGTTCTGTCCTGCATATGTGATATATATTTTTTCCTATATGAAGTCATTCTTTTTTGAACAAAACTGAAAACACAGCCTAATAAATCTTCCAGTCATTTCTAACCCCCCCTCCCACATGCATACTACCCTTTAGGGCTAAGCCCCGGGTGTATAAAATGCCTGGCTCCGCCTCTGCCCTGGAACAGAAGGACCTCGACTTTCTTTGTAAGTTCTCTGTATGAAACAGTTATGATGATCTATCTCTGGCTGCTTTTTATAGCAACACAATACTTTCAACTGAGCCCAAGACCGGCCCTGAATGGTGGATGTCTTTGACAAATGAGTCTACACTCAGACCTACCTGATTACGAAAGTGTTTTCCTATATAGCGGTTGACATGAGGATTATCAGGATCCGTTTTCAGTGCTTTATTCAACAGTTCCTCAGCTTCTTGGTATTTCTTATAGGCCCCCAGCTTCACAGCCAGCATGGACTGCAGAACTGCATCATCAGGGTTGATCTCCAGGGCCAAGCGAAGCTGTGTGATGGCCGGAGACTCTTCACCTTTCTTTAAGTTTTCCAAAGCCCTCTGCAGATAAGAAACCCATTAATGTACCCTGTTGAAATGTTCTTGTTTTAAACTGTCATTACTGAGTCTTCTGAAATGTACACTGACACTGAACTGACGGATTCCTTTTCTGCTATTTACCATTCATTGAGTCTTCATACTTCCTATAAAACTGACCTGTTCTGTGCGAAAGAGGGCGATGGCGTAGCCGGCGTTCCACTCACTGTCGTGAGTCTGTACCTCAAGTGCTTTACGGAAACAGTCGATGGCTTTGGAAAGAGAAGACCTCGAAAACTTAAGATAGGTCCAGGCTTGTTCTCCGTACACCTCTGGAAGGAGCCTTGTTGAGGAACCAGTGGGATGGTTTGACTGTAGATACAGAAGAACGTGTCAGAGATTCAGCAGCATGTGCTCATAATGTTTGGGCTGGATGGTATACATACAGTTCAGTGACCCTTTATCTTATTGTGAAAACTGCTCAAAGAAGTCCTGCCATTAATTAATTCTTCGATCTTAAATATGATCAACCTATCTCTAATAATCAGCTATGTACCACAGGCCTTCAAGCTGGCTGTAGTTAAACCTTTACTCAAAAAGCATCTCTAGACCCAGCAGTCTTAGCTAATTACAGGCCAATCTCCAACCTTCCTTTATATCAAACATCCTTGAAAGAGTAGTTGTCAAACAGCTAACAGATCATCTGCAGAGGCTTATTGAAGAGTTTCAGTCAGGTTTCAGAGCTCATCACAGCACAGAAACAGCTTTAGTGAAGGTTACAAATGATCTTCTTATGGCCTCTGACAGTGGACTCATCTCTGTGCTTGTCCTGCTAGACCTCAGTGGGAAGGAAAAACTCCCTTTTAACAAGAAGAACCCTCCGGCAGAGCCGAAGAGGGGTGGGGTGTGGATGGGGTGAGAGAAGGAAGACAGGATAAAGACATGCTGAGGAAGAGAGACAGAGGTTAATAACAAGGATGAGTCAGTGCAGAGAGGTCTGTTAACACATAGTGAGTGAGGTAGAAACACCCAGTGCATCATGGGAATCCCCGGCAGCCTATTGCAGCATAACTAAGGGAGGAGTCAGGGTCACCTGATCCAGCAGTAACTATAAACAAGCCAGTTAAGGTAGTTCAGGCATCTGAGCAGGAAACCCTTTGAAGGCCTCCTGGTGCTACATGTTCTATTAGAAGGAGGTCCCAGGAAGGATTATATCTGGAAAGACCTCAGTGTCCCCCCAGATGAGTTAGAGGAGGTTGTCTTAGATTGCTGCCCCTACGACCCAAAAGAAATAAGCAGCAGAAATGGAGGCTGGCTGGCTGGCTGGATGGACGGGTGCTGTACATACCAGGATGTCCTCAACTCTCTGGCAGTAGCTCTGTGACTGTGCGTAGTCTCCGGTGTGGTATTTCAGCCAGGCCATGTCTCCATATGTCACAATGAGCCGCCTCTCACTCTCATCACCATAACTCTCCCTGATGGTCTCCTCTGATTGGTTTAGAAGTGACAGCGCTTCCTCTCGTTGGTCCTGAAGATACCTGAGGACCAACAAGTCATCACAACTGATGTTTAAGTAAGTTTTGTCAGATCTTGTCTCATCAGACTGCTCACCGCAGAGGAAACTGTACCTGACATAAGCCAAATAGCTGTAAGATCGAGTCACTGCCCCGCGCTGCCCGAGCTGAAGTTTTATGTGCTCCTGCAGTCGGGTGCTCAGGTTTTCCAGGTCCACGTCCTCCTTCTTCAGATCCCAGGTGAAGTGACACTGCAGCTGCTGCAGCCTGCTGAGCAGAGCGCTGCTACCTTCACTTTAAGAGAGTCACAAAGACAAAGCCTCTCAGCTCTCTGTGTTCATGTTCACACATGGTCTAAAAATGAGTCATTACAGAGCATAGACGTCCTGGAGACGCAACGTAGAGCTCCCATGGTGTCACAAACAGCATGTCAGTTTATCACAGCTGAAACAACCATCCTAAGAACAGCACTTTTTATTTGAACAACGCTCCTGTTTAATACACATACAGTTTCTTCAGAAAAACAGAGTCACAAACGTAAGGAGAAAGAAAAAAAAGGCAGAGGACTTAGAAAGAAAAAGGAACGAACAATGTATATATATATATATAAAATATATATACATATATAATGATAATTAGAAAAATAAGATAAAGCAAAAGAAGAAGAAAAAGAAAAGGAAACATGCCTGCGGTGTCAAACATTTCAATCATTCATTTCAAATTCTCTTTTTTCTGTCCATCTTCTTTTTTTTGTTGTGCGTTAACTATTTTCCTCAGTCCTTCAAAAAGCGTTCTTCCTTCAATTTCAGTTTATATGTGAAGTTCTCCATCTCCATAATGTCCTCCACAATTGCCACCACTGCTGCTTTCCTGGTGTTTCTGTCTTAAGCCGGTTTTTGGTGATGGCCTTCTTTGCTGTCAAAAGGAGAATCTGAGCCAGGTATCGATCCTTTACATCTACAGTGCCTGCCAAGTATCCAAGATACAAAACAAGGCAGGTTCTGGGAATTATATAACCTGATATGTCACAGAGAGCTGAGGGAATTTTGACCCAGAAAGTGTGAATTTTCCTGCATTTCCAGAAAATGTGTGTGTGGTCTGGTTCATCCCATCCACACAGCTCCAACATTGTTGTTGTGTATTGGTTTGTTTATTTTCAATCTGAGGTGTAATAAAGTAGCGAATTTGATTTTTCCAGATGAATTCTCTCCACTTTAATGACTGAGCTGTATGCTTATGTTCTTTCCATGTTTCATACCACACCTCAGTGATTTCTTCACTCAGCTCTCTTTCCCATTTGACTTTAACATATACAGCTGATTCCTGTCTCGATTCCATCAAACATTTGCAGACACTGTTCTTGGAATAACACTTTTATATGCCAGTATAATTATTTTTATAATAGGATGGATTTTGTCTTCCTTTAATTTTATGTTTTTATTAAGGTAATCTCTCACCTGTAAGTATCTAAAAAAATCCTTGTTTTTTAAGTTGTATTCCCGTTTTAATTCTTCAAAACTTTTAATTTCTCCTTTTTTGATTAATAAACAAATTGCTGTGATTCCCTTTTCATTCCAATTTTTAAAACCAAGATCCAGTTTCCCTGGTCTAAATTCTTCATCGAAGGCTCCCCATTTTAGCAAACCAAGCTCTTTACCAATTCTGAGCTCCTTTACTGTATCATACCATATATTTAATGTAAAGGCTATTATCGGGTTCCTATCTTGGTCTTCAGTTATGTATTCAGGGATCTTTTTATACCCATGTTTGTTTGAATTGGGACATTGAGTGTGGAGAGCTCCACATCCTTCCAGCGAGCCCCGTAATCATCACTACACCGATATGTTATCTGGCGTATCTGTGCAGCACGAAAATATTCTTTTAAATTAGGAAGCGACATTCCTCCTTTCTCCTTAGTAAGCTGTAAAGTGGTGTATCGTACCCTTGGCCGCTTGCCTTCCCAGACAAATCTAGATATATACTTTCCAGCAGTTAAAATGTTCTTGCTTGTACAGGCTTAAAGCCTTTGTGTTTTATGTTTGTAGTTTTCACGGCGTTCAATAAATGCAGCGAAGCGCCCGTCTTGAAGAAGCCGTGCCTGTGTTGTCATTTCGGAGTGACATCATCATCATTTCCTGTGCATGTTTGAGCTACAGGAAGCTTAACTCAACTCTAACAAAGAACTAAAATATTTATTATCACGGTTTAAATGAGAATTTCTGGACGACCGTCCCCTCTCAGACCCAACAAGGAAAGTCTCCTCTCTGTCAGCAGGAGGATGGGTAAGGACGACTTTCAGGCTGCCAGCAGCTCACACAGGCTTCCTCCTGAGCTCACGGCCCCTCCCACTACAGCTGGATCCCAAGATGACGTAAAATAATACTTCAAAATGACAGCAGTACATGTGATGTGACACTGAAGCTAAGTGTACATTACACATCAGACACACTGAGTTACATGTATGTGTTTAAATCTGTTACCTTGTGTCTGAGTAGCACCTTCAGACCAGGCCGCTGCGTCACCTGTATGACGAGCACAGCGGCTCGCTTTGATCGCATTACTGTCCAAAGATGAGCGCGTGGAGGAGGACGTCACCCTCTGGAAGTACAGCTTCACTGTTACAAACTGTTACTGTGACCATACTATCGGTGTTACTACCTTCTTCTTTCGCGGTCTCTGGAGCACATCATCTTCCTCCATCTTCTATCCCATCATCCTCCTCTGCATGTCCTCCTTCACTACGCCACCTCTGACTCTGAGCTGTCCCTTTGACGGCCTCGTGCCCATTATATCTGAACATCTTCACCGTCTCCACCCATCACAGCAGGTCTCACCTCCACCCTGCCTGCAGCCTCTTCCTCTCCTCTCTGTGGGTGGCTGACCTCAGGTCACTGTTCTGCTCCTGGCAGCTTCGACGCATTTTACTAGAGTAATACTTCAGGTTTGAGTACTGTGAATGTTGTCGCTACACATTTACTGAGAAACAGTTGGTGACTTCTCTGGAGCCACAATTCATAGCAAAACATCCAAGACACCGACTGACAGAGACAACGATCACAGACATGTTCACAACCGACCTGCGGCCTATTTGCAACAGAGACGGAGAAAAGCAAACAAAAGCAACGTTGTAGGTGCGGCAGGCCGGACGGTGACTTCGCATCGCCGCGGTTCACGCATTCTCAGTCATCCAGGTGAGGAAACAAGACTGAAGAAGTCACCTGGATGACGAAACGTTTCGCCCAGGTGAACAGAATCCCCTGCGTGGGCTTTACTCTGCTCTCTGCAGATTTCACAGTAATCTGATTACACCCTGGATCCAGATCGACTCGGTTAAAGGTTAAAGGGAGGCCCTGAGCTGACTTCACTTTCCAATAAGTGATCGATTATCAGAATGATCGGAAGTCTCAAACACTCACCTCATGTTGCCCTCTTCCTCCTCAGAGGGAGCAAAGTGATGATGAAGATGAGGGAGAGCGTGAGCACCGAGTGACCGGTCCGTGCGCTCCGTCACAGAACGGAAACTTAACGTGAGGCCTTCACGGTCCGCTCTGAATGCATGTACAGCAGAGAGCTCAGCCGGGTGACGCAGACTCACACTTGTGACGTGAAACGCCAAACTTGTTCGTGTTACACAGTCATTTCCACGGGTCACACTCCCAGCGTGTCCCCTCTGACTCCATGCTCAGCCACTCTAACGTAGCTTATTTCAGGTGAACTGCAGCGCCAAGCGTCCTAAATGATGTGATGACGTGTGAAGGTGGCTCACAGGTAAGCTGCACAGCCTTGTTCACATGGACAGGTTTACATAAAGTTACGTGAAGCACAGGTGGAACATCTGGAAAGGAGTCACGTGCTCTGTAATCACAGACCTCTGCCTGCAGGAACACAAACACAGTTCCTGTGAAAGCACCTCAAAGCAGCTGCTTCAAGTTCCAATGTTATAAAGTCACTTATTGTAGTGCCATGTGATTTATTAACATCAGCATATTTTAAAGAACAGGAATCGTGAAATAAACTTGTGTAACACACACGTGGCATCACTGAAACCACGGATGATGAAAAAAGAGACAAAACACAGACAGAGAGGAAGTGACATCATAGAGCACGCCATGTTTGAACCAAAGGTCTTCGATATGTTTCGTATTTTTGATCTTTGTGCCTGGATCGAGGGTCTGCAGCACAGCTTTGCTACCAAAAGCACTTTAATATCAGAGTTTTTAGAGGTTTTGGCGTAACGTGTTCTCCATCTGTGGAAGGACACGGATACCTGCATCAGCATCACCTGAGCAGGTGGCTACTGATGAGGACATCGGATCAGCTGCTTGTTGCTCGGTAACGTCCAGACTGAGCGGGCTGCAGTAAGTCCGATGCACCAGCAGGTGACGCTGTGTAACAGTGATAAAGCAGAAGATGGTCACGGCAGCTCGAGGCGCATGCGTGACTTTTCAGCGAGCCCACAGGCTGTTTCAGCATAAACCGCTGTACCCCCTGTGCCAGGCCCAAGGCTGAATCACCTGCAAATCATACACGCTGTATATTAGTATAGTGTGTCCTCTGGGCCGACGAAAGAGGAGACTTGGTGGTGGAACAAGGAAGCACAGGAGAGTATTCACAGGAAAAGGTTAGCAAAGAAAAAGTGGGACAGGTGAAGAAAGCAGACAAATGTCGAGGGAGAGAGGCTTAAAGCGAGCTTTGGATATGGACACGAGGACAGAGAGACGGTGGTGAGGTGTATGGTAGGGGTTACAGGTGTGACGTGTGCAGAGGAGGGAGGGTGGATATATCGGACATAGGATGAGGAAGATGGAGCTGCCAGGTAGGAGGAGAAGAGAAGGACCTCATGGATGTAGTTGGTGGATTGGTGTGAAAGAGGTGGATGCTGGGATAGGACGAGATGATCAGCAGCGGCGCCCCCTGAAGAGAGCGTCTGGAACAAGAAGAAGAAGAAGCGAGAGTCACAGAGAGGAGCATTATTTTACTTCTGAGAAGCTCCGCCTCTCTAAGATGCTGTCTAACCAATCACGATACTGACGTGCTGAAGCTCAGTTCAGTTTGATTTATAGAGCACCGACTCAAACAGCAGTCGCCTGACGGCGCTGTGTGCTGTAAGGTGAAGAGCCCACAGTGATACACAGGCAGCCCCTAACTCCGGGGGCGTGGCTGTGAAATGGTCCTCCACTTATGCTCCACCCTTCTGTCGCCCCGTTCTGACTCTGAGTTCAAAATGAGCATTTAATCATTTGATTCATTATGTACCCCACATTATACTGTGGTGGGAGGAGACTGGAAATACAATGCCAGCCTCTGAAACAGGGGCGGATGTTGCAATAAAATCAGACTTATATTCAGACATATTGAAGATAATGAATGAGTAGAGGGTAATATACAGAAATGGGAATTTGTTGAATCCAAGATCAGAGAATTTACCATAAAATTTTGCAAAGAGCCGAACAGAGAAAAACGAGAATATGAAAGTAACTCACTCTGGGAAATAACTCAGCAAAGAAAACCATGCAGGAGAAAAATAAAGTGATGCAGTTACAAACTCAGTGAGATGATCTTTACCTGGAGAAGGCCCAGCAGGCCAACTGGACTGAGGCAGGTGGACACAGTTCATCATATTTTAGTGAACTGGAGAAATGTGGACAGATGTAGCCGGTTATAAACAGGTGGCTGCAGAGGGACAGAACTCTGTTTGGGACCGTTCTGCTGCGTCCACACTAATCTGTTTCTCTGCACATGTCTGCAAAACTAGTTAAATCTCAGTTCATACGGAGGAAGAAATGTCATCATATAAGGAAGGATCACGTGGTTAAAAACTACTGTGGTTGACACATAAAGTTCATTTTTAAAAAAAGAGGCACGTGGACGTGATGTGAAACGTGACTTCAGAGGGGTCCTTGAAGGCAGCACGAGGAGACTCTAAGTTTCGTTTCTGTGAGCCAGCTGAGAGCCTCGAGCTCAGAGATCACTGATCAGCTGGTAATCTGTAACTGACTGATCTGGGATCAGTCAGTGGATTAGCCAATTGATCATGATCCATATTGAGGGGAAAAGGAACGCGATTCGTCCCGGACTTCAGCTAGAATGAAAAAAAAGACACAAAGCTGGAGTTATTCTGTCTTTACGCTGCAGCTGCCTCTTCTCTCATCCTCTCCCCTCTCTCTCCTGTTGCTCCTTCAATCATGAAACTGATCAATGATCAGCTGATCGTCTCTCTTGCTTGTTTATCGCCCACTTTGCGCCAGAAAGAGGAAACCAGCGGATGTTGCGCTAAAGCAGCACGTTTAAGCTTGATCAGCTGTTAGAATTTATTTAATATTAATTTCTAGTATCAGCTGATGTTTGCTGGAGCCACAGCTGTAAAGCTGCTGGTGATGATGTCGGTTTGGAAACATGAAGGTGATACAAATCATACATATATACCAACAAGACAGTGTACATGGTAAATGGTAAATGGCTTGTATTTGTATAGCGCTTTACTTGGTCCTAAGGACCCCAAAGCGCTTTACACTATTGTGGTATCGCAAGAAATTAGTAGGTTATATAAATATATGAGTATGCATAATAGATACCTACATCCTAAGTTCCTGTTATTCATCTGAAAGAAACAGAATGAGTGTGTCGTTACAATGGTAACGCCAGGAGAGGCAGTAGTGGTTCTGTGTTACATTTATGTTATAAGGAAGTGGAAGAAGAGTGTGTCCTGTAGGAGGCAGTAAATGGATACTGATGTTCTGTACATGCACTGCAAAGAAGGTTCAGTAAACCAGTTGCAACGATACTCCATTGTAAGTCTCAGTTACTTTATTTTTATTTTTGAAGATGAGCATGAGCATCCTCTGATGAATCGCAGGGGCAGGAAACGCTGGTTTTTCCAGCATGTTCCTGTTTCTTTGAATGCAGCTTTCCTCCAGTCTCTGATGTATTTCTGTGCTTAGAGTTAGAAATGTTTTTGTTTGTTTTTTTAGTTGTTTAAAGTAAGAACTTCTTTGCTCAGTGTAACCATCTGTGTTTTGCAGTGTAAACGTGATGAAGAGGAGCACTTTATAAATATGCCAGTAAACATTATTCCTGTCTAACGAGGTCGTAATGAGTCTTTCAGAAAGGCTTCGTGCTTTTCTCTGCACACACAACTGTGTCTGCAGCTTTCCTCGTATTTACCTGCTGCTCGCTGCTCGCTGCTCAGGTGTACCTTACCTGTCTGTGGCGTCTGCACACCATTTAATGAAACAGACGTTGAAACAGTTCGAGCTGTTTAAATAAAGTTAATGAATGATTCCATCACAGATTCACTCATTTACTGCAGCAGAGGAACGTGAAGCACAGCTGGAACATCTGGAACAGACCCAGCTGAACAGCAGCTGTGGTTCAGAGCTCCACGTCCACACCTGAAACTCTCACACTGCAGTGAGGCTGAAGCACCAGCAGGTGTCACCGTAGGGCTGAGTGTGAAGCTGTGACTCTTCAGCACATCTCTAACAGCGAGTCAGTGAGCACGCTCAGACCAGCACTTTCCACCATCACCGCTTCTGACACGAAGAGAAACATCAGCTCAGTCTGAGGACACCTGGCACCTCTGAGGCTCCGCCCAGCACAGGTACAGGCTGGCTGGACTTTAGTGAGGCTTCACGTTGATTCTTTCAGAGAGGAAGATGGAACTTTATTTAGAACAGCACCTCACCTCATGCACTCCTACTCTCTACACCTGACCCCTTCTTCGAGCACTCACCTGTCATTAGTGCGAGGGGCCCCGGGCCCCGCTCACAGTCACCACGGTAACATTTCAACAGAAATCCTCGAAATGTTTTGGAATTCAGATTTTATTGTTCAGCTCATGTTTAATCTAAAAAAGCTGAACACACAAGATAAGCAGAAAAACATGTTTTAAACCTCTTTAACGATTTTAATCACCTTTGAGGAGGAACTCACCGGGGGGGGCGTGGCTTTGACAAACTTGTGTGAAGTGTCCCCGACAATAACACGTTCAAAGACAAGCAGCAGTTTGTGTGTGGAAGGGAGTTTTCCATTTTCCCTCCGGCAGTAGGAAACATCCCAATAAGGACGGCAGGGCGGGTTCTTGCCGCTGACGCTGTGTGGGCGGGGCCTGCTGCCTGATTAAATGGAGCAGTGATGATGAAGGCGAGCAGAGCTCCGACTGTGAGACAAACTGAAGGATGGCGATGCTGCTGCAGCCTCTGTGGGCCTTCGTGCTGGGACACGCCCCCCTCCTGCGCTCGCCCTTCTTCCCCGTGCTCTTCTCGCTCTGCGTCTACCTGTCCTTCTGCCTGCCCTTCCTGCTGCTGGACGCGCTGTCCACCAGGTGGGCGTGGGTGCTCAGGTACAAGCTGCAGCCTCAGAGCTCCGTCAGCTGGTCGTCGGTGCGGCGCTGCCTGGCTCTGACGCTCTACAACCACCTGGTCTTCATCTTCCCGCTCACCGTGCTGCACTGGTACCTGAGGCCGGTGCACCTGACCGAGGAGGCCCCGCCCCTTCCGCGCCTGCTGGCTCAGGTGCTCGTGTGCCTGCTGCTCTTTGACTTCCAGAGCTTCGCCTGGCACCTGCTGCACCACCGAGTGCCCTGGCTCTACCGCACCTTCCACAAGGTGAGTCCCCGAGGACGATGGCGGTGGTGATGAAGTCACGCCTTTGTTCTTCCTCCACCTCACGCTCTCTCTCCTCCTCCTGCAGGTGCACCACACCTACACCTCCACCTCCGCCCTCACCGCCGAGTACTCGGGCACCTGGGAGACCCTCAGCCTGGGCCTGTTCGCTGCCGCCAACCCCTTCCTGCTGGGCTGCCACCCGCTCACCGAGCTCGCCTTCTTCGTGGTCAACATCTGGCTGTCGGTGGAGGATCACTGCGGCTACGACCTGCCGTGGGCCACGCACCGCCTGGTGCCGCTGGGGCTGTACGGCGGGGCGCGCCACCACGACCTTCACCACCTCAAGTCCAAGTGCAACTTTGCGCCGTACTTCACCCACTGGGACCGCCTGGCCGGGACGCTGCAGACGCAGGGCTGAGCCGCCGTGATGGCGAGGAGCTGATGTAGAGACGTTTTCTATTTATTTATTTCTTCCTGTTTTTATTTATTATGCCACTTCTGAGCCCACCAATCACAGCGGGCTCTCCTCGACTCGCTGCTCCTCTCTGACGTAGAGACGGAGCGCCGTGAGCCGTCGACGGCGTGAGCACGTTAACTGATACCGGACAGATGTGCCGATGAGGCAGCTGGCTGCGAGCGCGGGACAGACGAAAGTGAAACGAGGGACAGAGAAAGAGATAAGCTGGCGAGGAAGACGAGGAGTCGCGCCGCCGCTGAAGGAGAAGCGCGGCGTCAGAGGGAAACTGGAAAGTTTGATTCTGAACTGGGAAGTGAAAGTTTGAGCACTGACGACAAAATGAAGCTAAAATAAAGTTTATGAAGAGAAACACACAAGTCTGTTTCCTGTTTGTGTCCAAAACACACACACAGACACACACAGACACACACACAGAGACACACAGACACACACAGACACACAGACACACACACAGAAACAGACACACACACACAGAGACACACACAGACACACACACAGAGACACACACACCTGTGCGTCTGTGTGTGTGTCTCTGTGTGTCTGTGTGTGTGTGTCTCTGTGTGTCTGTGTGTGTGTGTCTGTGTGTGTGTGTGTGTGTGTCTGTGTCTGTGTGTGTGTGTGTGTCTGCGAGCTTCAGCAGGAGACAGATCGTTGGTGGAGACGATCTCTGAACGTCACGATTCAAACAGAATCTGTGAACATTCAGCAGGAATAAAGTTTATTGTTAATAATCACAATTATTCAGCACGTCGTCTGCAGAGACGTCGTCATGTTGTTTAAGTAAAAATGGAGGCAGAGCCTCCAGTTTTTAGGCCCCATCTCATCTTAATGACCTTATAGTACCATACCACCCCATTAGAGCACTTTACTCTCACAGAGCAGGGGTCTCAAACTCCCGTCCTCGAGGGCTCCTGTCCTGAAACTTTTCCATGTGTCTCTGTTGCAACACACCTGAATGCAGTTAGTAGTTCATATGAGCCGCTTGATTCATGTTACAGCAGCTCATGAGTGAATGAGTAGGGTAGGGGTTGCCACCTCAGCATGCAGTCAAGTTCTAGTCTTTCTAATGACCTACTAATTGTATTCAGGTGTGTTGCAACAGCCCTCGAGGACTGGAGTTTGAGACCCCTGTCCTAGAGTATTTAAAAGTAGAATGGGAGGCAGAGCCTTCAGTTTTCAGGCCCCTCTTCTGTGGAACCAGCTTCCAGTTTGGATTCAGGAGACAGACACTATCTCTACTTTCAAGATTAGGCTTCAAACTTTCCTTTTTGCTACAGCATATAGTTAGGGCTGGACCAGGTGACCCTGAATCCTCCCTTAGTTATGCTGCAATAGGTGTAGGCTGCCGGGGGATTCCCATGATGCACTGGGTGTTTCTTTTTCAGTCACTGTGTGTTAATAGACCTCTCTGCATTGAATCATATCTGTTATTCGGTCTTTAAGTGACGACGTGACGAATCACACAGATTTGTGTGTATTGTTGTGTTGATGTACTTCAAAGTTGATGAGTGAACGAGGTGGTAAAAGTACACGTTCTGTACTGAAGTATTAGTACAAATACTGCTGTTTAAAACTACAGTAAAAGCTGAAGTACTGAGTCTTTACTCGAGTAAAATTGAAACGTTACCTGAAGAGTACTCAGAGTACAAAGAACAGCTCTGTTTGTGCAAAGATAACTGAACCTTGTGTCATCTGAATGTTATAATACAATAATATCAGCAGACAGGATATAGATGAATCTACTTCCTGTTGCCTCCATGTGGAGGGTGACTCTAAAGAGGAACATGAGCTCAGTCAGGGTTACACACCACCTCCTGAATCCACTGTGTGTGTGGGTGCAGTCATACACAGGAATGTGACACTGCGATGCTCCCACACTAATCAAACTCACAGTCATTTCTACTGAGAGCTGCACTACATTTCCTTGGTGTGCAGGCTGTGATCAGCTGACCTGCTGCTCCCTGTGTTCGTACACGACAGATGTGAGCAGATGTTTGATGAGTGTCCTGGCTGATGTCTCTACACTGACACTGTTTATTCTCCTGTCTCCATCTCTGAGTGAACGTAGCTCTCTGTCTTTCCTCTCCCTGCCACACACAGCAGCTGGACTTTATCTGCAACACACTGTGAGACAACCTGCACACAACAGTTTGTGTGTTTGCTGATGTTTGTAGAGCTGCCTTGCACATTTCCCCACGTCACTGCCTTTGCGCTCGCTCCTCTTCAGTCGGGCTAGCTGGATGCTGATGTACCGCAACTGCAACTTCCAGTCCGGCAGTCGTTGCAGCGTGGTGCCGAACGTGCTCACGTTCAGCCCTGAATATGGAGATTGTACGGAACAGGACTTCTCATGTGTTTGACGTTTGGAGGCTGTGACGAAATATTAGCTCCCCTCGAATCAAACCAAGTTTTGAAGTAAAATGTTCCTAAAAAATAAATATTCAAGTAAAGTGCAGATGCCTGAAAATTCTACTTAAGTAGAGAAACAGTATTTGTACTGTGTTACCTCCTGCCTGTGCAGAGTGAGCATGCTCAGTCCACAGCGACGCTGTCCTTCAGTTCGACACGTTCTCAGGTGCATGTCACACCCATGCCTATGCTACAGCTCACTTTATTAGGTACAGCTTGCTGGGACCGGGTTGACCCACGTTTTCCTTCAGATCTGCTGCTTGGTGGCTGAGATTCAGCTCGGTGCTGGGAAACAAATCGCTGTGTGAGAAACGCTTTCTCTGTCGTGTCCCAGCAAGTCAGCAGGTTGTGAAACCCTCAGATCAACAACCGTGTTCAGTCATCTTTCTTCCCGATTATGATGCAAACCCGCAGAAGTGGTTTCACAGCCAGTGAACGTGGATCAGATCTGCTGTCCAAGTTTTAAAACGGGGATGAAAACTTTGAATTGATCAGAGTTGAAGTGATTTGAGTGAAAAGTTTTAATGGCTTTAGTGCTGAAACACGTGTGAACTGTTCTGAAAGCTGCAGTGTGCTGAGAATGAGATAAAGAGATGTGATAAACATGTGTTCGGGGGTCGGGAAGCTGGTGGAGCGAGGCCAGAAAATCCCGATGTGTGTTTCAGGATGACATGAAATCTGCCCGCAGCAGGAATCTGACGTCACTTCAGGAGAAACGCTGGTCCTTGCAAAGGCTGTGGAGCGCGTGGGAGACCGAGTGAGTCAGAGCCGCACAAACATGCTGTTATCCTTTCATCTTCTCTTTGTCCTGTTGCACTTTCTGTTTCAAGCAGCGCACACACATTCATAGACTTCCTGCCCCCCCCATTCACTTTGTGCGTTCTCGAGCAGTAACGCCGCCGTCCTGTGATTACAGCCTGTGACCTGGAATCTGGCCAAATCATTTTCTGACTGAGTTTCTTGGTTTTTTATTTCTGTTGCATTTTATTTGAAATTCTTGCTTCACATTTCTGAGGTGAAGGAAATATTTGTGTGCTGTTTTTATGGAGGCGTGTGTTTGCCTGAGGGGGAGGGTCTTCATCACAGCGAGGGGAGGAAAAAGCAGTGTGTGTGTGTGTGTGTGTGTGTGTGTGTGTGTGTCAACATTATAAGGAATGTGTGAGCGTACAGTGGTTCAGACTCACTGAGGATGATGATGACAGGCTGTGTTTCCCCTGATGATTCCCGAGAATCAATCCATCGTGCACAGAAACTCGGTTTATAAGACAAACATCTCTCAAAACTGAAAACCTGCTGCTGTTAACGTCCCACCCCTCTGTGGGAGCACGTGTACATATATTTTTATCTATATATTTCTTCTATGTGTATATTTTTATATTTTCTTCTGTTTTTGGACATGAATGTTCCATCTATGTATTTATTGCTGCCTGTCTCCTTTGCTGCTGTAACAATGGGAGCTTCTCCTCTGTGGGATTAACAGAGGCTACGTCACCTCATCTTAATGATGTGATCACAGTGCTGAACTACAGCATTGCTACAGTTTGCTTTGCTACATTTGTCCTTTAAATCCACTTTATGACTTCAGATGTAATTTCACTTATTAAAACAAAGAAATATTTAAGCTCCGCGGCTGAGCAACGTAAATGACAGAAGGATGAGATTCAGTGTCAGTGCCACCTCTCAGACATTTAGGACACACTTATTTCCTTCATTTATTGTGATGACAAAACAAATAGTTGTGTTTCTAACAGCTGGTTATAAAATCGGACGTTCTCGGTGTCAGATGGCTTTTGATGAGCGAACACAACAGAAGGAAAATGAAGGAGCTGCCTTTGCTTTTTGCTGGAGTGTGCGTCAGAGCTGGGACCATGACACAGTTTGTGAGACCAAATTATTTTTGTGTTAACCACAGTCGCTGCCACCTCCCCGGTGTTCAGAAATAAACATAATAGCTGCGTTTTGTCGTCACTCGGTTCACACTAAAACCGCTCTGTTCTCTCTCGTTTCTGGCTGTTTCGTTCCCAAAAGGCTGAAAAGTCCACGCTGTGCGTTTGAAGCGTCCCACACTCTGTAATGTCCTCTCCAGCGTTTCCGCCATAAACCACTTCCTTCTGCTCAGAACGAAGATCTGACCTCCAACTGAAGTACAACACAAACTGATGGTTTTGTTGTTACATAATTAATCTTATGTCAGTACTTATCTGTGAAACACTAATAACTGTTACTGTTACATTTGTGACTGCATGTGATTTAAGTTTATTCACAGTTTTACATTTAACATGTTCAGGTTTTGTCATTTTACTGATGTTTCTTGTCAATAAATAGAGCAGATATTTCCCCACGGCGCGGCGCCCTGCGGCAGGCGGCTGCGTTACATCATCGTTACTTCCTGATGATTCAGTGAAATGAAACTGAAATGTTTTATTGTGATTCTGGAAAAATAAAGTTCCAAATGTTTCATCAATAAACTCAGTTTTTTATCACGATGAAGAAGGAACGCCTCCTTAATGAAGATGTTATTATTTATTATTATTTGTTTAACAGCGATCAAATATAGAAAAGACTGAGAACAGCAGAAGAACCTGTGTGGCTAAAACTGGCACAATGTTTGAATCCCATCAGCTCCTGAGTCGACAGATTTATGCAGTCAACAAATGAAGAGCCGACATCCTTACACGGACCGGAACCACCTACCGCCATTTCTCCAGTTTTCAGATCTTGCAGACTGGCAGCTGTAATTGCAGCAAAAGGTGGTTCTACAAAGTATTGACTCAGGGGGCTGAATAATTACGCACACCCCACTTTGCAGTTATTATTTGTAACAAATGTTTGGAATCATGTTTGATTTTCGTTCCACTTCTCACGTGTGCACCACTTTGTGTTGGTCTTTCACGTGGAATTCCAATAAAACTGATTCATGTTTGTGGCTGTAATGTGACAAAATGTGGGAAAGTTCAAGGGGCCCAATACTTTTGCAAGCCACTGTTTTTCTCAACCTTATGGTTTTTCACAGTGGTGGCTGGTTTTACATGGAAAGTTAAATGTTAATGTTACGCTAACTGCTTACTTGTGACACTGTGGTATACTCACCATGCTTTTACAAATAAAAGCATATTTTCACCTAACAGTGTGCTGTAAGACTAACTAACAGTAAGACTGTATGTTACATGCTGTTTCTCTCTCTGGTCAGCGGTTGGTGTCGGTGGTTGGTGTCAGCGGTTGGTGTCGGTGGGTGTTGTCTGCGGTTGGCGTCAGTGGGTGGTGTTGGTAGATGGTGACGGTTGGTGGTGTCGGTGGTTGGTGTCAGCGGTTGTTGTCAGTGGGTGGTGTTAATGGGTGGTGTCGGTGGATGGTGACTGTTGGTGGTGTCAGTGGTTGGTGTCAGTGGTTGGTGTCAGTGCGTGGTGTTGGTGGCTGGTGTCGGTGGTTGGTGTCAGTGGGTGATGTCAGTGGTTGATGTCGGTAGTTGGTGACGGTGGATGGTGTCATTGGTTGGTGTCGGTGGGTGGAGCCGGTAGTTGGTGTCAGTGGGTGGTGTCGGTGGTTGGTGTCGGTGGATGGTGACGATGGGTGGTGTCAGTGCATGATGTCAGTGGTTGCTGTTGGTCTCTCTGGTCAGTGGTTGGTGTCAGTGGGTGGTGTCAGTGCATGATGTCAGTGGTTGATGTCTCTGGTTGGTGTCAGTGGGTGGTGTCGGTGGTTGGTGTTAGTGGTTGGTGTCAGTGGTTGGTGTCGGTGGCTGGTGTCGGTGGCTGGTGTCGGTGGGTGGTGTCGGTGGTTGGTGACGGTGGATGGTGACGATGGGTGGTGTCAGTGCATGATGTCAGTGGTTGCTGTTGGTCTCTCTGGTCAGTGGTTGGTGTCAGTGGGTGGTGTCAGTGCATGATGTCAGTGGTTGATGTCTCTGGTTGGTGTCAGTGGGTGGTGTCGGTGGTTGGTGTTAGTGGTTGGTGTCAGTGGTTGGTGTCGGTGGTTGGTGTCGGTGGCTGGTGTCGGTGGGTGGTGTCGGTGGGTGGTGTCGGTGGTTGGTGTCGGTGGATGGTGACGATGGGTGGTGTCAGTGCATGATGTCAGTGGTTGCTGTTGGTCTCTCTGGTCAGTGGTTGGTGTCAGTGGGTGGTGTCAGTGCATGATGTCAGTGGTTGATGTCTCTGGTTGGTGTCAGTGGGTGGTGTCGGTGGTTGGTGTTAGTGGTTGGTGTCAGTGGTTGGTGTCGGTGGCTGGTGTCGGTGGCTGGTGACGGTTGGTGGTGTCGGTGGCTGGTGTCGGTGGCTGGTGACGGTTGGTGGTGTCGGTGGTTGGTGTCGGTGGTTGGTGACGGTTGGTGGTGTCGGTGGGGCTTTGAGGATGAAAACGATGGTAAAACTGTTTGATTGTGTCGTCACTCTTTAGATTTGTTCTGTTTATATTTGACTCCAGTGGAAAACGTTCCCTAAACGTCTCCGCCGTGTGTCACTCGTCTCCTGTCATGTTCCGTCACATTTTTATCATTTTTTTTATCATTAACGTTTCTCTGTGAAACGATCACACAAACTGTTAACGATGAGCTCGTGTTTCGTCTCTTGGTTCAAACAAATGACTCGAGGGAGGAAGTCAGTTATAAAAAGCTGATCGTTGGATAGGCGCTGCTCCTATCTGAGCAGATAAGGCGTGTCAGGAGACGCACATGGGCACAGGGTGGAGGTATTTAAGGGAAAAATGTTCATCTGTTAAAGTAAATTGTAAAAATAACTTGAGTTTCAAATTACAAACTGACCCAGAGAAAACTAAATGTGGTCTTTATCACCTCCACCCACTGACACCACCCACTCAGTTTCAGAGTAACTGAGCAGTCATCGGGGTCGATTCTGGTTCATCCTTCAGTGGCAGTGTTAGCGAGCGTCACACTTACTGACACACAGATATGTGTGTGTGTGTGTGTGTGTGTGTGTGTGGGTGTGTGTGGTTTCTGGGAATTTAGTGTGTGTATTCTGTGGAGCTGCTCCTTCAGCCAGGATCAACATAAACATCAGGAACTCTGCAGACTTCCTCCAGACTCACATCAGTCGTTTGTCCCTCATGTAAACTTTACTTCAGTGGAATCACAGCTGCGTCATCCTCCCACACGTGCATACAGCGCTTTACTTTAGCCATCAGGCCCACCCACACGGATTCCCCAGGGGAACTCCAAGGACCCGGGAACCAACTCTGTGATTAGCAGAAAACTCCACATCACCAAATTCATCCCGACTTTATTTGGGAAGCTGTGAGTTTGTAGCTGAAACTTCATTTTTCTGTTTCATTTCACAGAGAACGTGAATTTTAACAAGCAGCAGTTAGAAACACAATTTAAACTTTTGTCATCGCAAATGTTTTGATGTTGTGGTTTATTTTTAGAGGATTCGATGTTAAGACAAATGTCGAAGAGCTGCTCTGGTAAATCTCATTCTTCTATCGTTTATGTCGTTCAGAGCGTGAATATCTCTCTGTAGGTTTAATAATTATTTCTGAATAAATTGGATTTAAAGGAAAAATACAGCAAATCACACTGTAGGTCAGCACTATGATGACATCATTAAACAAAGTTACATTTCATATTTGTAATATTAAACGTTTGCATTGTTATTATCTTAAATCAAATCATTTATTCCAATATGATCATCGATCATTAACTTTTATTTTTAAAAAGGTAAAGCCAAGAACTTCCTAATGTTTTCATAGTGAAGATTAAATATATACGATTTTTAGCTTAATAATATTACATAATAATATTTGTGATTATGAATCCAGTACTGACTCCGCCTCCTCGCCCGCTGAAGACGCAGCGTCCAGGTGAACAGAGCATGCATCAGTGTTTGGACATGTTGTTATTTTAAACATGTAAATACTTGTTTATGTTATTTATCAAGAAACATCTGTAAAAATATAAAAGATGAACTCTGAGTTTGTAGAAACACGTAAACTTTGATAAAGCTTTACGGCACATTTGAGATGCCTCGCGACGCTCAACTGACACGTGACGAGAGGAGACGGCGAGGAATGTGAGCCTTCATCATCAGAGGAAACAGCCTGTCGTCATCATCCTCAGTGAGTCTGAACCACTGTAAGCTCACACATTCATTTCTCATAATGCTGACACACACACACACACATGAGTACACAAGTACACACTTTCTGTACTTCAGTAGAGGTACAGACTCTCACGCACCACAAAGCTGAAGCACAGCTTCTTTAGTGTTCACTTAGAGCCTCAGGTGTGTGAACCTGCACGGCTCAGGTGTGGCAGCGTAGGCTAACACTGCAGCTGTAGCTAAAGGTTGCTTCAGCCCGTGTAAACATCACACACGTGCTTAACCTGCCAACAATGGAAGCGCGTGAGCAGCTCTCACAGGGACAATCCTTAGTGCACAGTGAACGAGCCTGCTGTGGAATGTGTATGTGGGAGTGTGGAAGGGAGAGTTTTCCATTTTCCCTCCGGCAGTAGGAAACATCCCAATAAGGACGGCAGGGCGGGTTCTTGCCGCTGACGCTGTGTGGGCGGGGCCTGCTGCCTGATTAAATGGAGCAGTGATGATGAAGGCGAGCAGAGCTCCGACTGTGAGACAAACTGAAGGATGGCGATGCTGCTGCAGCCTCTGTGGGTCTTCGTGCTGGGACACGCCCCCCTCCTGCGCTCGCCCTTCTTCCCCGTGCTCTTCTCGCTCTGCGTCTACCTGTCCTTCTGCCTGCCCTTCCTGCTGCTGGACGCGCTGTCCACCAGGTGGGCGTGGGTGCTCAGGTACAAGCTGCAGCCTCAGAGCTCCGTCAGCTGGTCGTCAGTGCGGCGCTGCCTGGCTCTGACGCTCTACAACCACCTGGTCTTCATCTTCCCTCTCACCGTGCTGCACTGGTACCTGAGGCCGGTGCACCTGACCGAGGAGGCCCCGCCCCTTCCGCGCCTGCTGGCTCAGGTGCTCGTGTGCCTGCTGCTCTTTGACTTCCAGAGCTTCGCCTGGCACCTGCTGCACCACCGAGTGCCCTGGCTCTACCGCACCTTCCACAAGGTGAGTCCCCGAGGACGATGGCGGTGGTGATGAAGTCACGCCTTTGTTCTTCCTCCACCTCACGCTCTCTCTCCTCCTCCTGCAGGTGCACCACACCTACACCTCCACCTCCGCCCTCACCGCCGAGTACTCGGGCACCTGGGAGACCCTCAGCCTGGGCCTGTTCGCTGCCGCCAACCCCTTCCTGCTGGGCTGCCACCCGCTCACCGAGCTCGCCTTCTTCGTGGTCAACATCTGGCTGTCGGTGGAGGATCACTGCGGCTACGACCTGCCGTGGGCCACGCACCGCCTGGTGCCGCTGGGGCTGTACGGCGGGGCGCGCCACCACGACCTTCACCACCTCAAGTCCAAGTGCAACTTTGCGCCGTACTTCACCCACTGGGACCGCCTGGCCGGGACGCTGCAGACGCAGGGCTGAGCCGCCGTGATGGCGAGGAGCTGATGTAGAGACGTTTTCTATTTATTTATTTCTTCCTGTTTTTATTTATTATGCCACTTCTGAGCCCACCAATCACAGCGGGCTCTCCTCGACTCGCTGCTCCTCTCTGACGTAGAGACGGAGCGCCGTGAGCCGTCGACGGCGTGAGCACGTTAACTGATACCGGACAGATGTGCCGATGAGGCAGCTGGCTGCGAGCGCGGGACAGACGAAAGTGAAACGAGGGACAGAGAAAGAGATAAGCTGGCGAGGAAGACGAGGAGTCGCGCCGCCGCTGAAGGAGAAGCGCGGCGTCAGAGGGAAACTGGAAAGTTTGATTCTGAACTGGGAAGTGAAAGTTTGAGCACTGACGACAAAATGAAGCTAAAATAAAGTTTATGAAGAGAAACACACAAGTCTGTTTCCTGTTTGTGTCCAAAACACACACACAGACACACACAGACACACACAGACACACACACACACACACACAGAGACACACACAGACACACACACACACACACATACAGACACACACACAGACACACACACACATACAGACACACACACAGACACACACACACACACACACACAGACACACACAGACACACACACAGACACACACACACATACAGACACACACACAGACACACACACACACACAGACACACACCTGTGCGTCTGTGTGTGTGTCTCTGTGTCTGTGTGTGTGTGTGTGTCTGTGTGTGTGTGTCTCTGTGTGTCTGTGTGTGTGTGTCTGTGTGTGTGTGTCTCTGTGTGTGTGTGTCTGTGTGTGTGTGTGTGTCTGTGTGTGTGTGTCTGTGTGTGTCTGTGTGTGTGTGTGTGTGTGTCTGCGAGCTTCAGCAGGAGACAGATCGTTGGTGGAGACGATCTCTGAACGTCACGATTCAAACAGAATCTGTGAACATTCAGCAGGAATAAAGTTTATTGTTAATAATCACAATTATTCAGCACGTCGTCTGCAGAGACGTCGTCATGTTGTTTAAGTAAAACTGGAGGCAGAGCCTCCAGTTTTTAGGCCCCATCTCATCTTAATGACCTTATAGTACCATACCACCCCATTAGAGCACTTTACTCTCACAGAGCAGGGGTCTCAAACTCCCGTCCTCGAGGGCTCCTGTCCTGAAACTTTTCCATGTGTCTCTGTTGCAACACACCTGAATGCAGTTAGTAGTTCATATGAGCCGCTTGATTCATGTTACAGCAGCTCATGAGTGAATGAGTAGGGTAGGGGTTGCCACCTCAGCATGCAGTCAAGTTCTAGTCTTTCTAATGACCTACTAATTGTATTCAGGTGTGTTGCAACAGCCCTCGAGGACTGGAGTTTGAGACCCCTGTCCTAGAGTATTTAAAAGTAGAATGGGAGGCAGAGCCTTCAGTTTTCAGGCCCCTCTTCTGTGGAACCAGCTTCCAGTTTGGATTCAGGAGACAGACACTATCTCTACTTTCAAGATTAGGCTTCAAACTTTCCTTTTTGCTACAGCATATAGTTAGGGCTGGACCAGGTGACCCTGAATCCTCCCTTAGTTATGCTGCAATAGGTGTAGGCTGCCGGGGGATTCCCATGATGCATTGGGTGTTTCTTTTTCAGTCACTGTGTGTTAATAGACCTCTCTGCATTGAATCATATCTGTTATTCGGTCTTTAAGTGACGACGTGACGAATCCTGCTTCCGGGCCCAAAGTAGTCTGCATTTAACATGGCGTTTGTGTTTTTAACATGTTTTAATGCTTTGTATCTTGTTCTATTTGATCTAAAACGCCCCTAAAAACAGTCAGTGATCACTGCCGGCCTCCCTCGGCTTTTATTACCACTGTTCATTTTAAAGCTCAGTGTTTAAACCCTTATGATGTAACTCCAGCCCATGCAGCAGTATATTAATGACTAACCTCGTATTGTGGATTATCTCAGTTGTTCTCCTGACTGAAGCATTTGTCTCTAACCATCAGGAACCCTCACGTTAACTTTTATCGAGTGGAAAGAAGTTAGCGTTCATCCTCCAGCTTCACTGTGTTTATGCTAACATAGCTGTGTCGCTAGCGATCACGTAGCACATCATTACATACCAGCTAGTCCAACTTCAGTAACCCTGCAAACGTCACTGCTGTTTAGTTTCTGTCTTCATTTATGTTGGAAGTGATAGCAGAGCTGTACGTTTTAATTTGTTAGAAATCTCTCAGTCAGAACATGCTATATTGTATTTAGATAGAAGCTAACTACCTGCTAATTTCTAACTCCGTTAAATGTCTTAAATCCCGTTTTTATGGATGCCTGGATGTTAAACTTAATTGTTACACCTGGTAAAGCAGCAACGCTGATGATTTTATTACAGATTAAAGAATTTAGACTGTTTTTAACTCTCAGTGATGCCACAGTGATCGTTTGATTTATGGACCTGCAGCAGAGTTTGAGCCCAGACACGGCTAATGACGTCAGACTTAAAGACCGGATTAATCTCCGTCTCTCTTCCACAGCATGTCTTTATCCTGTCTTCCTTCTCTCACCCCGACCGGTCGCAGCAGATGGCCCCGCCCCTCCCTGAGCCTGAATGAGGTGCGTGCAGAGAGCCGTCACTCAGACCTGATCTCTAAACATTTAAAGAGGATTTTTTTCAATCATATCAGGCCCTTGTTTCCCTGATATGATTCACCAATAAAGGAAGAGACAGGTAAGCGCAGGAATGTGCTGCAGCATGAGTAATCGCACACTGAACCGAGCGTGCTCCTCTGTGACCTGCATCGACCTGCCTGCTGTAACACTGACTCCTGAAATGTCAAAGGTCGCCCTCTGCACACAGTGACGGACCAATCAGCTGGTCAGAGGACAATGATGAGAGCGATGAAGGCGTCTGCAGAGTGACAAGCACCAGGTTACCTGACCGTGAGCGTGTGTGTGTGTGTGTGTGTGTGAAGGTTGTGTAACTGTCCTCAGTCGTGTCTCGGCAGGCCTCTTTGTGCTTCTCTGCAGAGCACGTACGCCATTCGTTACCCATGTGGAAACTCTCTGACGACAGCTGAACGGTTGAATCTTGAATTGTTCCACTGCTCACCCCCGGGCTGCTGTCAGAGGGGGCGGGGTTTGTTAGAAGATGCCAGGTATTTTTAGCTTTTTTTTCCCAGCAGGTGATCGAGCAGGTTTTTAGTGTCTCTTCTCTGGTTTTTTTTTAGCTTCTTCCCATCGTCCTTTGTCCTCGTCTTTCTCTTTCCCGTCCCCCCGTCCACTGTCCTGCCTTTTCTGATTTTAAATAGATTGAAAATAAAAATGTAAAAAATAAATAATAAAGATCAAACAAACTATGACAATCAGGTGGACCAGTATGGCAAAGCCGCAATGATGCAATTGGGGAAAAAATCTGTTGGGCGATTGCTACAGTCCGGACAGATGGCAGTTACTGTGATCATTTTCCGCTTCAGTGTGAAATATCTGATGAATCGTTGAGGGTTTTGGGATCAGCCCCGGAGCAGGAACCAGTTCACATGCTGGCAAAAGGACGCACTGTCACTACCCGATCCGCACCGGCAACCCGATCGGTACTACGCATGCACAAATCTTACGTCACTTCCTCTCTTTGCCAACATTGCGACGATTAATGTATTTGAGTGACACAGTTAGCGCCCAGTTAGCTCCTAGCATTTCTCAACAGCTCTGCCTCCTTTTCGACATTTAAACAATGGATAATCCGTTTACAAACAAATTCATGCTTTTCTCCTCAACACAGAGCGTCCCCCGATTGAACAACAGCGCCGTAAAATAAGAAGAATGGCGCCTAATTACAGACTTAATAATACAGACTTAGTAATGTGTCACGTGAAGATTCAGCAGCCAGATGAAGTGTTTACTGACAACTGACAGTGATAGCGGCCATCATCATCACTATTCCAACAATCCTCTCCACACAGACAAGCATAAACACATTCGACTATCACTAAATCAAATTTAACACACGTTTGTGATGACGCTAATTCATAGGGCTCATTCACTCGGTCAGCAGGGGGCAGTATCCTCGTACACTGGGGAGTAAACTGCCATTAAACGAAACAGAAGAAGAAGAAAACATCTGCACATGCGCGATACGGATCGGGGAGTCCTGATCCGTAACTATCTTTTTATTTTTTGTTTTTGTCTACATTATATTGAAATGCAAAAATTTTCCGAGATACTTATTATTCTTAACATCTTAACTGATACTCTGACCTGTAACTATCGTAAAATGCTTTGAGCGGAAGTAGTGGCCTTTTGCACATGCGTGGTACCGATCGGGTTTCCGGTACGGATCGGGTAGTGGCACACACCCTGGCCGTGTCCAAATTCATGGGCTGCATCCTCCTGAGGACCCGGCCTTCGCGGTCTACGTGGGCCGGGTCCTCAGAAGGTCGGGTAGGCCGGAAGTAAAGGGCTGGGGAAATTGGACGGTCTAGCCTTCAGATTAGCGTCACCGCTGTCTCGGTGGAGTTTAATAAACTCGGCCGTCTGCTCCTTGCTATCTAAAATATAACAGGACACTGGTGTAAATTCTCGACCGTCTCACACTTCTGTTTAATCAGTTTTCTGTTTGACATTTATTCAGCTGTGTGAAAACAAAGGAGGAACCCACCCGGGGGATTAATAAAGTTTTATTTTATCTAATCTAATAACTTTAATCTCAGCCAAACCGATTTACTCACGAACAAACACAACACTGAAAAAAGCCCAACAATAACATTTTTAGGTTGTCTTAGTGACTTATATATTAAGTTTAACCTGAGTAGCGAAACTCCGCGGTGATCTGAAAATGATGTGCCGGGAGTTGTGCCGTTCTCGGCCGCATCAGTGACCCTCGAGCTCCCAGCTAGCTATCGAGCTGGTGGGTAACAGACGTCTCCGAAAACGTTGAAGCACTTTTGCAAATATGCGACGTCTTGATAAACCGAGCAGATATTTGATGTTTACACAGCTACTTTCTCGCCTGAAAATATGTTAAAAGTTTATTTTGTGACCCAGAAAGATTAATAAAAGTAATTTTAAAACTTAGTAGCAGCCGCCATTGTTGGAAACTGGAGTTTGGCTGGGCCACGCTATGAATTCTGGGATATGGTAGGCCACGAAGGACACACCCGACCCATCCTTCAAATTTGGGGAAAAGGAGGACGCATTTGTTGGCTGCATTCAGAGGAGTCTATGAATTTGGACAGCCTTCGGCGCGTCGCTGTGACGTAATCGGTCTACAAATGCGGCCTCAGGAGGATGCAGCCCATGAATTTGGACACGACGACTGGCTGTATCCCAATTCAGGGTCTGCAGCCTTAACGGTCCACAAGGGCCGCGTACTCAAAGACCGCTAAGGCCGGAAGTGCGAGGCTCGTGAAATGGGCGGTCTAGCCTCCGTCGCGCTGCCCAGGTTGCCTAGCAACCATGATACTAACAGCTGGAAACGTGTCATACAGCTTTGTTTGACAGAAATGAAGGAGAAAATCTTTTGTTCATTTGTTTGTTTGTTTTTACATGAGCTTTGATCATTCTCTGTAAGATTAAGCTCAGCTATTGAACGGCGTATATTTTAAAGTAAAGGCTTTAAAACCAAGTTAGTACAAACGTCACTAATGTCACATAACTTTGCCGACATGTGGCCAACAGGAATGTTTTCATGTTCTTCGTTATTAAACATTTGCACATAAATAAGTGACATAATATTCAGTACTTACTTAAAGTTTACTCTTCGGGCGCCCCTCTTCCGCCGTTATTTTTCGGCAAAATTATCCACACCCACCGCCGCGCTATGAAGTCTGAGATATGTTGGGCCATGAAGTCTACACCACCACATCTTTAAAATTCAGGGAAATGAAGGACGCATTTGAGGGCCGCATTTTGAGCAGCCTTTGAATTGGGACAGCCTTCGTCGCGTCGCTGTGACGTAATCGGCCTTAAAATGCGGCCTTTAAGGCTGCAGACCCTGAATTGGGATACAGCCAATGAAGCCTTTGACAGTTCAGAGTGCGCCTCCTTAAAACCTCCCCTGTGGAACCACAAAGCACGGATCCACACAGTTCCACCTTTGTTCCATCCCAGAGCTCTGGGATCTCGCTGCTCATTCTTTCAGGCGATTACGGCTGCCCCTGAGCTGCTCCGTCCAGAGTGCTGGAGTCCCGCTATGAAGGCCTCGCCTATAACATGACCTTTAAATGGTTTGTACTGACGGCTCACACTATGGCTCAGTGACACGACCGTCGAGCTCCACAAACAAGAAGCTCCGAGCCTGCAGTTCCTCTACCATCCAGCAGAGGTGCTCACTTCTCCGTCGTAACAACTGTGAGCGCTTAAACTCTGTTAGAGTCTGCATGACTCTCTGACTGACAGGGAGCTGAACGGGACCTGTGTGTGCATTTACCGGCACGCACACAGTGACAGGTGATCACGCCACATTAAACTGCAGCCAGCTGTCAGAGGACTCAGGTCACACCTGCACGCTGTCCACCCACAGGACGGGAAACCTGCGGCTCTGAGAGATGATGCTTTTATTCAAACAGCCACAGCTGCCTGCAGCTGCTTTCCTCGGCCAGGTAAACCCTGACAGCCCAGCAGGTTAAAGCCTTCAGTCCAGCTTCCTGTTTGTGAGTATGCTCAGAGTGACGCTGGTGTGGAGCGCTTTCGGTTTCAGCAGTTATTTAAATCCTCTCAGATTCAGTGCTGCCTCTTACTTCCTGTGGAAATCCACAGGAGAAACACCAATTTTCTTCTCTGACCAGAACTGAGCGACTTCTTGGAAACCACCCATGGAAAGTCCACTTGTCCGTTACGACAGCGTGCCAGGCCATGAGGTCATCTTTCTTTCAAAACACAGTACAATGTGAGGCATTTCGTCCACGCCCAGCCTTATCCCAGCGCCGGAACTAGAAGGAACTAGCTTCAGTTTTTCACCACAGCAAGCGTGGGAGTTCCTCAGGAAGCTCAGATAATCATCATAACCATAACATATCCTTCCTCTAACAGCTCCTGCAGCAGCTCGTCCACTTCCTGTGTGGAAACTCAAAAACAAGCTTCTTTGCCGACACAGAGGCTAAATCCAGCCCAGCGAGGCCTCGGTCAGTTTAACCCATCTTCATCATCGATCTTCATCCTGACTTCCTCTGTATGAAGCTCGAGTTGATCAGTGATGATGATGTTATGATGTGATGATGATGATGAGGAGGAGGAGGATCATGAGGATGAGAATGATGAGGATGATGTGAGGATGATGATGATGGTAGTGATGAGGATGAGGTTGATGATGATGGTGGGGATGAGGATGAGGTTGATGATGATGGTGGGGATGAGGATGAGGTTGATGATGATGGTGGGGATGAGGATGAGGTTGATGATGGTTTTGGTGATGAGGATGAGGATGATGGTAGTGATGAGGATGAGAATGATGAGGATGATGTGAAGATAAAGATGATGATGTGAGGATGATGATGAAGATGATAAGGTTGATGATGATGGTGGTGATGACGTGAGGATGATGAGGATGGTGGTGATGAGGATGATGTATAAGTTGTTCAGTAACTCAGTAAACTGAGCTCACAGTTAAAATCTGAAGTTGTGTCACAGCACTCTTACAGCCAGCTGTTCCAGCTGTTTTCTATTCAGTTTCTATTGTTGGGCATCTGATGAATGCGCCATCTCCAAATACTCGAGGTAATCCAAGTTTGCAGCTCTGTAGGGAATGTCTCGTTTTCATGTGTGTGTGTGTGTGTGTGTGTGTGTGTGATTATGTAACTTCCTGTGTTGTGAAACTAGAGCAGATTTGCGGGAAATTCCTTCAGGATGTTTGATCACCGGTCACATGACCATCACATGACTCAATTAATAACTGAGTAACTCATTTCAGCTAAGGCAGGAAATGAGTTACTGTTCTTTTGTATTTCCACATCTAAATGCCCCGCCCACCTCCACTGCACAATGACACTCCTCTGGCTGCCCCTGCTGGCTGAGTGCAGGCAGTGCACAGTGAGGGCATTAATGGTAATATTTATCAGTTTACCAGTCAGCTGTTAGAGAGCGAGCCATGACAGTGGAAACTAAACGTGTTCACAGTGCCTAACCTCAGGGGTATTAAAGCTGTGTGATGCTGGAGAACATCAGCGACGGAACGTGATGAAGAGCGGCGAAGACAGTGGACAGGTGTGCAGCAATATCAGGTGATCTGTCCACAGATTCACTTCCTCAGCCTGGATTTCATTTCCTGCTCCATGCTCATACCTGCAGGCTTGGCTCTGTGACAGAGAGGGGGGCACTGGCTGTCCAGAGGGCGAGGCTAAGAGGACAAAGCAGAAAACTGCAATTCTCACCTGCCAGATAAACTCACAAGGCTTTGGAGATCATTTTGAGTCCAATCAGATTTTTATGCTGTGGTCAGAGCAGTGTTAAGAAGGTTACTTTTAAAATGTGTTTCACTGCAGATTACATGGCCCAAAATGTATTTTGTAACATATTCCGTTATGTTACTTAATGGGAGTAATGTATTCTGAATACTTTGGATTACTTGATATATTGGCATAGTTTTTACAACTACATGAATGTACTATTACTGTGTGATTTATTTATGTATATAGATGTAAGCGTGTATGTGGAAATATGTGCGTGTATGTTTGCAGGTGTATGTATAACTTGTACATATCTTTCTTGTGTAAATGTAAATTTGTCTGTTATTGTGTAAATACTTACACTATTGTGTACTTCACACACATGGAGAGATGCCAAACTGCCTTTCATTGTTCTTGTAACAGAGACAATAAAAAGCTATTCTATTCTATTCTATTCTACATTGTTAGCTGGCTTTAGCTGAGGTTAGTTCACAGACTGCAGACTGTTAGAGTTGATGGATAGCAACTAGATTTTTAAATCTTAATATAAAATGAGTAACAATAGGGTGGAGATTAGGTAAGGCTGCACTTTTTACAGTGAGCTGGTATAGAAAACTATTTCTGTATCAGCAATAAGTTTCCTATGGGTCTTCTTTCAGAACAGCACATTACATTAAAAAACAATAAAAAAGTTTCTATTCCTATCTACTAATGTTATTTTTATTATTACATTCATACAAATGTTGTATTTGTTTGTTTTTCTGTGTGATTTTGTTGAGTTTCATTCAGAGTTCAGGATGAAGGCGTTCTCTTTTCCTGAAGGAACACATGCAACCACAGGGTGGCGCTGCTCTTCCAAACAGCTCAAGTTACACCTCGGTTTCAAATCTCTGCCAGTTTATTAGGTATGCTAGTTTTCACTGCACAGCAAGAAGCTATTTGCTGCTGTCTCAGCTGCACTGCACTCATGGCCTATTAAAGTAGCTGCCCTTGTGCTTATGAGCCATCGTCCTTTGACGTTGTTAGCCAACCTGTATCAGATACAAGCTACAGACCATCCAGCAGGAGCAACAGTCCCTCCACAGTTACTCCAGAAGCTGCAGACTAGTTTGATTTGTCAAATCCTTCCTGTGTAAGAAATGCATGCTGGTGTACATGCATCAGGCGAAGGGTCCAGAGTAAGCATTATATTCTCTGCATCTATTTTCTGCAGAGTCATTGCATGAAGGCAGACATGAGGAGAGGTGAGATGGAGCAGCTGATTGTAGCAGGCTAACAAAAGTAAACTGCTAACCCTGCAGTCGAGTTATTCACCCCACTGCCCACGGCTCACTGCCTTTTCGAATTCAAATGTAAAAAACTTTATTGACTGCAAATATGTGTGGACAGAATCTGGGTCTGCTACACTGAAGAAGAGCCACACATAGTATGGCAGATGTAACTTAGTTCGAAAACAGCTTAATGAATTTCCTAAAAATTGGTGTGCTTTGTGAATAGTTGGAGACACCTACTGGTCAAATACCGCACCTGCATTGTTAGGGTTCCAAATCGCTACACAGTGCATGCCTCAGCAAAGGAAAATAATCCCTAGATGGATGTAGGTGCACGTGAGCGATGCTGTTGTAAATTCTAAAAGTTGAAAAACTGTCTAAAGTCTTTCATCTTTAATAAAATGATCAGCGTTCTGCTCTACCAGGTGTAACAATTGAGTTTAACATCCAGGCATCCATGAAAACGGAATTTAAGACATTTAACGGAGTTAGAAGTTAGCAGGAAGTTAGCTCGCTAGCTTCTATCTAAATACAATGTAGCATTTCCTGACTGCTTTAGAAACAAATTCAAACGTACAGCTCTGTTATCACTTCCAACATAAATGAAGACAGAAAGCTAAACAGCAGTGACGTTTGTAGGGTTACTGAAGTTTGGCTAGCTGGTATATAATGATGTGCTATGTGACCGCTAGCAACACAGCTATGTTAGCACAATATAAACAAGCTAACTTTTTTCCACTCGATAAAAGTTAACGTGAGTGTTCTCGGTGGTCAGGAACAAATGTAATCGCATGGCAGGATGCTGTAAAAGGACCAAACTTCAGTCAGGAGAACAACTGAGATAATCCATCCACAATACGAGGTTAGTCATTCATATACTGCTGCATGGGCTGGGCTGTAGTTACATCCTAAGGTTTTAACTGAGCTTAAATAAATGATTAGTGGTAATAAGAGCCGAGGGAGGTCAACAGTGATCACTGACTGTTTTAGGAGCTTTTTGAGATTAAATAGAAGAAAATACAAAACATTAAACATGTTAACAACACAAAAGCCATATTAAACGCAGACTACTTTAGGCCCGGAAGTAGGATTTGTTGCGTCATCACTTAACGACCGGATAGTAACTTTATTCATGAGTAGCCTTTTTGGTTAGGATGCTACGCTAATACTAGTTAGCTAGTCAGGGGCTTTCTGGCACACACCTAGCTCTATTTCTCTATGAGATTGTAACTGTTCTAATCCTTGTTAACAGAACTGAATGTTGCAGTTGTATGACACACTGTTGATGACGACTGTGTGCTATTACCTTTGTATCAGTTGGAAGCTGTTAAGTACAAGTTTTACTTGATGTTCTTGCATAAAAAGAATGATAAAAAAATGATGTTTGTTTTCTAAGATAAAAGCTCATATTTTTACATTTTATTGTTGTTGGTGGTTAAGAAAAAGGTAGAAATAATAGCGCTCATCTCTCAGTTACCAAAAGGAGGAAAAATAATAAATAAATAACACTGCCACTATATGATCACACACTTGGTTTCAACTAGAACTTTTAAAGAAAGACTTTGACAACATTGTGTTGTAGAAATGTATATTAGCCTCTTGTTAAGTTAAACGTTTGCTAAAGGAAAAAAAGGAAAATAATCCCAAGCTGATAAATCACATGTTGCAGTTGCATGTGTACAGAAGAGACACTGATACAGATGTTCAAGGAACAGACGCTGATACAGATTTGATTTGATTTGATTTGATATACCTTTATTAGTCCCACAAGGGGAAATTTCATGAGGCTGCCGACCTATTGCACGCAATGGCGGCGCCATCTTACCCTCCGACCATACATACATTACACAAAACATCACATGGGGAAGACAGGTCAGAGAGGTATAACAATGAGAACAGAAAAAAAACACCTCTGCACATAGCACATGAAAAAACTCTTAATACACCAAAGAAACACATGACAAGCAACAGGGGTGGGTAAAGGTTCAGTGGTGTACAGAACAGATGCTGATACAGATGTTCAAGGAACAGACACTGACACAGATGTGTGCAGAACAGATGCTGATACAGATGTGTACAAAACAGACACTGACACAGATGTGTACAGAAAAGACGCTGAGACAGATGTGTAGAAAACAGCAGCTCTCAGTCAGGCTGCCATAAACACATAGGAGGCAGAAAACACTCACTCACAGACACACACACACACACACTCTCACACACACACACACACACATACACTCACAGACACATTCCTGAGCTGGTTGTGTGTTGATGTTAGCCGACCAATAAGAAGCAGCTTCAGTCCCTGTGAGGAGTCCAGCGGTTTTCCCATTTTCGGTCAAAGTCCAGGCAGGGTGTGTGTGTGTTTGTGTGTGTCTGTGCTAGTGTGTGTGTCTTTGCGTGTATGTGTGTGTTTGTGTGTCTGTTTGTGGATGTGTGTGTGTATGTCTGTGCGTGTTAGTGTGGTTGTGTGTGTGTGTGTGTGTGTGTGTGTGTTTGTGTGTGTCTGTTAGTGTGTGTGTGTGTGCTAGTGTGTGTGTCTTTGCGTGTGTGTTTGTGTGTGTGTGTGTGTGGTTGTGTGTGTGTGTGTGTGTGTGTGTGTGTGTGTGTGTGTGTGTGTGTGTTGATCACTTGAGTCTGACACAATCAGAAATAATGATATTGATGATGATGATGATAAAGGAGCACTTAAGCTTCCACACTGAGGTCAAAGGTTGCCGTTGTGCTGAGATGGGATGAAGGTTGAAGGTCACGTTCACCTGCAGTCCCTCCGGCGTCCAGCAGAGGCTCCAGCAGTCGCTTGGTCCCCGTGCACTTTTCTTTTATTGTGACGATGATCTCATTCGACAGCTTCCTGTGGACCTCTGCAGGGTTCACCTCCACCATCAGCAGACCTTTTCACAATAAAAGCCTAATGCTCTAAATGTGCCATGAGCTCTGCTCCTGCACTGACAGTGAAGCTGTGCCGGCAGAA
>NC_140468.1:760000-965000 GCF_051167445.1 Perissodus microlepis | reverse complement strand
CTTTAAATGAATTAGAGAAACCTGTGGACCATTCCAGCCAGCAGGGGGCAGTGACTCCCCCCACAGAGTGAAATCGGTGAAAACTAAAAATACATGAAACATTTCTCATGCTTCAGATGTCCCAGAGAAATTTGAAGAACATAAAGAAAAAAAAATCAAATGTAGGCTGAAAAATATATATTTAAAAACTGAAATATTGATTAAATACAAAAAGAAAATCAAATATTAACTTGTACTTGAACACAGGTATGGGGAGTCTGTCTGTGTTTTCCATATCATTTCTGAATTTAGTTTTTTGGCACAAACAGGCCTCCGTAGCCTCGTATGAGGACGAGTGACGTCTTTACTTTTGCCTCTCAGCCGTGTGTGTTTAAAGTTTGAACACACACGGCCTCGTGTGCTTACAGCACACCTGCGGCAGCACAGAGACGTGAAAACACAGTTTTTATGATTTTAGCTAAAGATTGAACTAAAATTAGAAATCGAAGAATCAAAGCAGATTTTTTTTTCCTTAAAACTTTTTCTACAAATTGAAGAAAGGGAAAGACGTGAAACACACACGTAGTTGTAGCTGTAAAACCTGTCAGGCCGGTGCAGCAGCGCCCCCTGCTGCTCACAGCTAGTTTGAAATCTGCAGAAAAAATGTTTCATGGTTTAAAAGGTAAATTTGAAAGGTTTGTGTTTCATGCAGCGTGCAGCTGTGCTCGCCTCTACATTAAACATCTGGATGACAGTTAGATGAAATCAGCTGATGCTGCAGGTTTAGTTCGGAGTTCATACCACAGATGTCGAGCAAAGCTGGCAGGCAGGACTGAGGGCAAACTGAGCCCACGAGCTCTGCTGGAGGGAAAATCAGAAATATTCGATTCCCAGATTCATGACTAAATATGGACAGATGTGAGGTGAGGAGGCGAGGAGACGATGAGGGACACATGGGGAGGGGAGGGAGGCAGAGAGAGCACAGGGAGGGAGAGAGGGCGAGTGAGCATACCAAACACAGGCAGGACTCTGCTTCATGTCCTAATTAGGAAGTTTTCCCAGAGTGCCTCATGTTTGGGGGGGTGCTGCAGCTGGATGATGTGAGGTCCTCAGGCAGGTTTCCCTCTGTGCGGACGATCCATTTTAACCTCACTGCTTCAACAGGAGCGTCTTCTTACCTGCTGAAGGTCATGTCGGCTCACTGCGCCATCTTGTGGTGGAGCGCGGTACTGCAGGGACCTTCAGCCCGGCTCGGTGTGACCTTCAACACGATGTGTCGAAGTTGCCTTTGCCTGCTCACTTCCTGCTGAAGCTTTAAACTGTCTCCAAAAGCACAAATGAACAAAAACGACGAGTGGCTGGATCTCCGTCAGAGCCGTGAGCCCTCACAGGCCGCCATGGCGCCGAGGGCTCAAACAGAATAATGTTGGGATGTGACACATGTGGATGGTTTGAGTGGCGAGCGCTCACACACGCCTGCCGATGATAAGTAATTGAACCTGCGTCTTCTTCTGCCTGCAGTGTGACTCGGTGTCGTAGTGTCGTTGCTCGTCTACAGCGCCCCCTGCAGTCATGTGTGATGACGAGGAGAGCACCGCTCTGGTCTGCGATAACGGATCCGGTCTCTGCAAAGCCGGATTTGCCGGAGACGACGCTCCCAGAGCCGTCTTTCCCTCCATCGTGGGCCGGCCCCGGCACCAGGTACAAACACGCACACACACAGGGACATATGCATACAAATGCACAGAAACAAACACACAGAAACAGACACACACACATGCATATACAGATAGACAGACACACACACAGGGACACACGCACAGAAACAGACACACACACACAGAAACAAACACACACACAGAGAAACAAACACGCACATCGAGTTACAAATGTCGGGATTATGAAAGTAATATATTATTGAAGAATCAGGGGACAGTGAGGTTAGTGGGCACAGGTGAGTACCAGACAGTAAACTGAGCGCGCTCTGTGTGGTGCAGGGAGTGATGGTGGGCATGGGGCAGAAGGACAGCTACGTGGGTGACGAGGCTCAGAGTAAGAGAGGAATCCTGACCCTGAAGTACCCCATCGAACACGGCATCATCACTAACTGGGACGACATGGAGAAGGTGTGTCTCACACACACACACACACATGGACGCGCGCAAACACACACACACACACACACACACACTTGTGTGACTGCTGCTCTGCTCTCTGATTGGTCAGATCTGGCACCACTCGTTCTACAACGAGCTGCGAGTGGCTCCAGAGGAACATCCCACCCTGTTGACTGAGGCGCCACTCAACCCCAAAGCTAACAGGGAGAAGATGACACAGGTACTACACTACATGTACCACAGTAATGCAGTACTATAGTATAGTGCTCTACATGTACTGATAAAATATATATATATATATATATATATATATATATACATAATGTATTGCAGTATGAAAGTACACTAGAGTACACCAAACAACAAGATGAAGCAGGTATCCCACAGACTGTAGATAAAAAATGGACATCATGACATTACCCATTAATTTTTTTAAAGTCAGATTTTAAATCTTAAGTTTATGATTATGGGTACTGCCCATAAAGGAAGTGAACTTATTTGGTCAGCGGGTGGAATGCTGAAAGTTATAAGCTAATGCTAGTTTTCTTGGCTATCAGTCTGTATCCACACACTGTACAGGTTTATCACACAGACGCAGATACCTGCTAATCAGTAACATACACTCAGCAAACCTGGATCTAAGCCTCCTTGGATTATCTGTTAGTACAGTGACCTTACAGCAGCCATGTTACTGGTCACATTACATCATTTAAAATGCTCCAAAAAGCTCCACCAGCACAACACTGGGTCCAGAGGCCCAGTTCATGGACTCCAATTAGCTGAGGCAAAGCCTAGCAGGCAGCTAGCAGCTACAGCCACCTGTGTCACTATCCACCTGTCAGCCAAAGTAACCACGCCCCTAATAATGCAAACTTAATATGATTTAAACAGGTGAGGTCTAAAAACAGATGTTAAGACGGGCAAATTATCTACAGAGACCAAACAGTTTGTGCATCAGGCTTTAAAAATGTTTATTTTTGGTGTAAAGTTTCACCGTGGAAGTCTGTGGGCGCACAGCTGCCTCTGCTGGATGCTAAAGGAACTGCAGGTTTTGGATTCTTCTGTCTGTTCCTGGAGGAACACAGATTGATGGTTAAGACTAAATATTTCCACGATTTTTTTGTTTTCAGATCATGTTTGAGACCTTCAACGTTCCTGCCATGTATGTGGCCATCCAGGCCGTCCTATCACTGTACGCCTCAGGACGTACCACAGGTTGGACCACACCTCCTACTTTCTCCTTAATCATAATCTCATCTTATTTTTGGTGCTTTACTCCTGGTCAAAAGCACCTCCAAGGTTCCTCACAGTGTTACTGGAGGCCAACTTAATGCCATCCAGAGTAAGAATCTGGTTAGAGACCATATTTCTAAGATTTTCAGGGCCGAGTGCAATAACCTCAGTTTGATCTGAATCTGCATAGCAGCGAGAATGGCTGCACTGTTTCTAATTATATTTGTTGTCACGGTGACGGATTGAAAACTGTGGGTTTAAAGGTTAAGGTTAAAGGTTATTAATCAAAGTTGCCCTGTTTCTCTACCCTCAAGGTATCGTCCTGGACTCAGGTGATGGCGTCACCCACAATGTGCCGATCTACGAGGGCTACGCCCTACCTCATGCCATCATGAGGTTGGACCTGGCGGGCCGCGACCTCACCGACTACCTCATGAAGATCCTGACCGAGCGAGGCTACAGCTTTGTCACCACCGGTAGGTCACGCCCACTTCCAGGTAATGTCAGAGTCACCTGTGATGATGTTTCTGACCCGGTCTGTCTGTCTGTGTGCCTGCAGCGGAGAGAGAGATCGTGCGGGACATCAAGGAAAAGCTGTGCTACGTGGCTCTGGACTTTGAGAATGAGATGGGGACAGCCGCCACCTCGTCCTCGCTGGAGAAGAGCTACGAGCTTCCTGATGGGCAGGTCATCACCATTGGCAATGAGAGGTTCCGCTGCCCTGAGACGCTATTCCAGCCCTCCTTCATTGGTCGGTCCCTCCTGCCTGTCTGTCCCTGTACCTGGTTAGAGTAGAACTCTGCTACTTAATAAAACACTTTTTTTGTTTTATTAATCTGTTGAGTTTGCGCTCCTGAATACTTGATCTGATGTGTCCAAACATCTTCAGACCCAAAAAACAAAGACAATCAGCAGATTCTCCAATGCTGACGATCGAGAAAAGCTCAGATTCGACTGATCGCTCCGTCAACGGGTCTTTTGTAACACTGATGGCTGATTGAACCTCTCTAACCCAGCATCTGGTCCTCGGTCCTCCTGCAGGTATGGAGTCGGCCGGTATCCACGAGACCACCTACAACAGCATCATGAAGTGTGACATCGACATCCGTAAAGACCTGTACGCCAACAACGTGCTGTCTGGGGGAACCACCATGTACCCGGGAATCGCAGACCGCATGCAGAAGGAGATCACCGCTCTGGCCCCCAGCACCATGAAGATCAAGGTGAGGCTTGACGACCTCACTGAGGCTCACTCACATTCAGCAGAACATTAGTTAACTTTTGACCCCTCTCTCTCAGATCATCGCTCCCCCGGAGAGGAAGTACTCGGTGTGGATCGGCGGTTCCATCCTGGCCTCGCTCTCCACCTTCCAGCAGATGTGGATCAGCAAGCAGGAGTACGACGAGGCCGGACCCTCCATTGTCCACCGCAAGTGCTTCTAAAGGCTGCGCCCGGGCCTTCAAGCCCCGCCCCCTCGCCTTTAGCACAACGTTATTTTAGCCTGCACTGAGCACCCGCTAACAGACCCCAGATCAGCCACCAAAATCAGGCCCGCAGGGACGACAGGAAGTCAGAGAGCGCTCGACAGCGTTAACTTCAGAGGACAGAAAGTGATGTCATGTTTGTTTTTGAAGAACTTCCAGAAAGTCAAACATCCTCCCTCTCTGCTCACCTTCAAACTGTGAATGTGCCGCTTGCCCTCTGCAACCCCACCACCCCACATTCCACCTGTGGCCCCGCCCCCTCTGAGCTCCATGTTGGTGCTGTTTCCTGTCAGAAAGTGCGTTTTTATTTTTGATGAATAAAGCTTGAATGTTGCCCGCTGGTGTCGTCTTCTATCGATCACATTCACGCGGCGCTCTAATGATGTCACACGGTGTATGATGATGTCACTGCTGTTGACCTGTGGGTGGGTGTGACCTCATGGTGCTATCTGTTTTAGTAACATTTGACAAGGTGGTGATGTGAACGTGGAAGTGACGATTGAATGAACCCAGGAAGACAATAAAGCGCTCTCATACCTGAACGGCGTCGCTCTTTTATTTCACCTGAGCTGAACTTTGTTGTCATAGCAACCAAAGCTGATTAAGAGTGAAGCAGAAAAAAAGTAAAACTGAAAATAAGTGAACATTACTGAACTCAGCAGTGGGAACAAGTCCTGGGGGATGTACTGCCACCTGGTGGTCCGTGCTGGAACTGCAGCTGCTGACTGTAAAGACTTAAACATTTCAATATAGCTTTATTAAATAATAAAGATAAATCAAGTGGACCAGTGTGGCAAAGCCGTAATGATCCGTTTGGCAAAATAAAATCAGTTGGGCATTTTTATCGGCCTTCAGACAATAATTGTGATTTCTACAGTTCCGGACGCGACAGGCATGAACAAAAAAGCTTTATTAGTGTAAACATTAACGACCAGCAGACTACATAACCCCTTCCTGCAGACTCACCCAAGACAGGTGTTCATCCTAGAGTGCAACCAGGGTGGGCGGAGCCTGAGACTGAAGAGACGAGACCTCATTCAGCTCCGACATTACAATCTTCGGTAAGCAGGACTCTGTTAGTCTCAGAAGAAACAATTTGGGCCCATTATCAGCTAATGTACATCCCTGTGTAAAAAATCTTGGTTTCATTTTTGATTCCACTCTCAAGCTGGACAACCAAATAAATTCAGTCGTTCGTGGCAGTTTTTTCCAACTCAGGAGCATTTCTAAACTCAAAAATATCCTGTCATCTAAAGACCTGGACACTGTTATCCATGCTTTCATATCGTCACGTCTTGACTATTGTAACTCTCTCTATTTAGGCATCTGTCACTCAAGCCTGTCCCGCCTGCAACTTGTTCAAAATGCAGCCGCAAGGCTCCTGACGGGTACTAGGAAGAGAGAGAGTATTACCCCGGTACTCGCATCTCTACATTGGCTACCACTTAAACATAGAATCGATTTTAAGGTTTTACTATTTGTTTTTAAAGCTCTCCATGGTTTGGCTCCAGGTTACATTTCAGATCTTCTTAGCCTGCACTTACCCACTCGATCTCTGCGCTCCTCCAGTCAGATGGTTTTATCAGTTCCACGCTCCCAGCTCAAATCTAGAGGGGACAGGGCTTTCTCTATTGCCGCCCCGAGACTCTGGAATAGTCTTCCCCCCTTCATAAAATCCTCTTCATCCTTGGAAGTCTTTAAATCGAATCTCAAGACCTACTTATTCTCCAAGGCTTTCGGATCTCTTTGATATCTTTTTTATTCTGTCTATTTGGTCTCTCATCTTATTGGATGATGTTGTAAGTGTATATACGTTATGTTCACATATGTGTGCTTGTGCGTGAATGTGTACAGTTTTGTATATGTATGTGCATATTTGCATGTACATTATATGCTATATACTTTTACATGTCTTACAATTCTTTTTTAAAATGTTTTCTTTCTACTTTAATTCTTTTATTATATTATCCCTCTGTTCAGCACTTTGGCCGACACTTGATGTCTTTTAAATGTGCTGTATAAATAAAGATGACTTGACTTGACTCCTAACAAGACCAGGTTTCCTCCAGAAGGTTTGCCAGTTATCTATGAAGCCCACATCGTTTCTGGGACACCACTCAGACAGCCAGCAGTTTAAGGAGAACATGCGGCTAAACATGTCACTCCTGGTCTGATTGGGGAGGGGACCAGAGAAAACTACAGAGTCCCACATTGTTTTGGCAAAGTTGCACACCGATTCAATATTGATTTTAGTGACCTGCGATTGGCGTAACCGGGTGTCATTACTGCCGACGTGAATTATGATTTTACTGAATTTACGTTTACCCTTAGCCAGCAGTTTTAAATTTCCCTCAATGTCGCCTGCTCTGGCCCCTGGAAGACAATTGACTATGGTTGCTGGTGTCTCTAGCTTCACATGTCGGGGTTGCTGTGGCTCAGATGGTAGAGCAGATCAGCTACTGATCGGAAGGTCGGTGGTTCGACTGCATGCCAAGCATCCTTGGGCAAGATACTAACCCCAAATTGCCCTCCAGGTTCATCGGAGTGTGAACGCGTGTGCAGGTTAGTTTGCACTTGTATATATGAGTGGGTGTGAATGGGTGAATGAGGCATGTTGTATATGGCGCTTTGAGTACTCCGGGAGAGTAGAAAAGCGCTATATAAGAATCAGTCCATTTACCATGTCTGAGAACAGAATCACCAAATGATGATGATCCTAACACAGATGCTCTCATACAAACTCATCTCCGTCTGCAGGACTTCCACAGGTCCCACTGTTGATCTCCTGCAGAGGGAGATGAGTTTGTACGAGAGCGTCTGTACTCGCTGCTGCAGCGCTAAGAACAGTGTTTTTAAACAAGTGCAACCGACGCTGCTCACAAACACCCTCTCCACTTCCTTTCCCCGTGTCTTCAGATTGGAGGACCTCCTTGTCACGCCTGAAATCCATTGTGGGCTCTTGTGTCTTTGAGTATTAGTGTCAGGTTGCTGCCATCACACCCCTCAGTCACACACCAAATGCTCGAATACTTCGTAGCAGGAGGGCTCCAACCATCGCCACCGTTTAGTTTCTGTCCCACAGAGCCGCAGTTAGAGTGCAGAAATCCTCCAAACATAAAGTGAAGCGTCAGCCTGCAGATGGTACTGCGTCTTTCTTTTTCCTCTGAAAGCAAGTTTGTGTGAGAAGTTAAAGCTCTGAGCAGTCTGTGGGTTTGAGTGGGTGGAGCGATCAGTTTCAGACACTTTTAATCAAAAAACAGACGCATACGGGTGCTGGAGCAGCAGAGAGTGTTTTATTACCAAAAAGTTAAAAACAGCAGTCAGGTCACAGTTTGTCAAAACGTCATCAGCAAAAAACAGTCACACAACAGCTCAACAAGAAAACATCTGCTGGTGCACACACTGAGAAGTCCTCCAGCTGCGGGGCGCTTTGAACGCACCACGAGAGAAACATCAGAAAATAATTTCATCTGCAAGAAGGTAAAAGGGCCCGCTGTGAGCGCCACGCCAGCCAGCTTTACACGACACACACCGCCTTCACCTGAGCCTGCAGCGCCCCCTGCTGTCTGCCACCCCTTACATGGCACCCCACTCCAGGTCAAAGGTCAGAGTAGCTTATGGCGTGAACGGTCTCGCCTAAAATGACAGAGTGTTAAGAGTCTCCTCACAGTTTCACATCTGCAGCAGCGAAGAGCTCAAAGAATGACTTTCACCTCTGACCTGAGACCAAACCTCACAACACTGAACCGCCACAGCCAATCAGAGTGTCAGGGAAGCTGCCTAACAGGAAGTAAGGTCACAGCCAAGCTTGGTGGATATCAGCTGACTACCGGGGGCGCCTTAGCGCTGCGATCAGCGGCCCAGCAGGACTGGTGCGGCCTGACAGGCAGGACTCGGGGCAAATACTGCACAGGTGACAGCGCAGCTTCAGGTTTTATTCTGAAATCCACATCAGGATTTCCTGTCTTTAAGCTCAGAGGTGGACGCGCGAGGCGTTCAGGGTCAGAGATGGCAGCAGGATTTCAGCACTGAAACTAAGCTGTGGCGGTTAAAGGTCATTTTTAGTCTGAGTGAAGCGTGGAGAGACTTCGTCCTTGAGAGCGCCAACGCTTCAACGTTCACGTTTTCCAGGCGAGGCACTCGCTCACGTCTGCTCCCAGTCCATCTTCCATTTAAAACATCAAACTGCGTCTCAAACGGCTCGCTGGCAGTCGCCTCGACGGGAGCTTGGCCAACGCTGTAACTTGGCACAATCTGGGTCTCTGCAGACGCCATTTTCACAGCGCTGCTGTGACGGCAGCATCAGCTGAGGTTAGGTCTCAGTAAGCTTTTTATTAACTGCCCAATCAGAGCAGCTCACTGGCCTGAGATCACCCCCCCCCCCATCTGCAGTGGCTCAGCAGCAAAAAAACAAAACAAACAACAACAAAAAAAAACACCAAAAATTAAAAGTGTTAAAAGTTTCCTGTAAATTCGACATCACAACGTGTCAGCGAACACCGGCGGTGCGTTCACAGTTTCCTCTTCAGAATAAAAGCCTGCCAGTGCTTCCTGTCTAAACCCTGAAGTCCAGCAGGTTAAGCCGCAAGTCCCTGAACACGACGTGTCTGCACACCTGAGGGGACAAAAGAGGACGGGTTACAGGTGATTCAGAGTCGGGGCCGAACACAGGACGCGGTATCCTGACGATGAGGTCGACCTCGGCGAGGGTCTCACCGTGAAGAGCGGTGGCTCCTTGGAGTGAGGATGGAAACCTTTCAGCTTGCAGGCAGAAACTTCGGACATCCCCAGGTCGGTCAGCCTGAACACACCTGTGCTGGGGGGGGAGACAGGCGGAGCGACGTTAGCGGGCTGAAAGGCCTCGTGGGAAATCGGCATACATGCGTGCTCCAGTGACAGACTTACTCGTTGTGTTTTGGCGCGCAGACGATGGCGACGGCTTCCGGCAGCATCAGCTGATATGAGCAGTGAGTGTGGAGGTCGACGCTGGACAGGAAGGCCGTCTGAGTGGGATGAGTCTGAACACAGAGGTCAGAGGTCACACACACTGAACTACAACCCTGACTGAGAGAGTGCAGAGTGAGAGAGTGCAGAGTGAGACCTCTCCCTCGCTCTGCTCATCTGTTGCTCAACCGCAGGCACCGTTTCCATGGTGATATTTGATCATGTAAATGAAGGAGAAACACTGGTTTTCTCAGGAGCGTGTGCTCGCTTACAGCACTTGTGGGGACTTGATACCAAACCACTCACCAAAAGAGGCCCAGAGTGAGGCGTTTGTGAGGACATTAACCAGACAGGTAACCTTACAGATTATTTTAGTGTCGCACTGTTTCTGTTCTCACAAACTGCTGTTGCTACGAAGAAGGTTAACTGCATCTCTACAAGAGCCAATCATGGAGCTCCAGGACCTCCTCCAAGCCCCTCCCCCCAGCTTCCATGCTTACGTGGATCCAGCCCAGCGTCAGCAGGTGATGCTCATCCTGGAAGCTGAACAGCTCCTCCACGTTCTCCATGTCGCAGAAATCCGGGCCGGCGGTCTGTTTGGGGACTACGACGTGAGTCAGCGTGAACTCGTTGTGCGTCTGAGAATGAGAGAGAGGCGGGGCTTGGCTGGTGGTATATGACTGAAAATGGGTGAGGGCGTGACAGGACGTGCGTTTCGCTCACCAGCTGTCCGCAGAGGACGCCGCAGGTCTCGATTCCTCTGGCCGTGTTTGACCGGGCCAGCGAGAGGAAACTCTGAGTCAGCCCTTTGGGAATCAGGACTCGCCTCAGGCCCTCCACCCTCTCACCTGTACACAAACACACCTGGTTTAAGAGGGCGTAACGTCTGTGTGGAGGTCAGATTGAACCTTTTGCACCGCATACGACAGGTACACAGTACACGCAGGTATACGGAGTGACTGTGTACTGACTCTGTACTCCAGCCAGCGTGGCGGCGGGTTGGCTCACAGGGGCAGGCGGTCTGTTTCTGTTAGGGTCTGCCCCCTGGGATCGTATGCTGTTTTTGATTGGCTGCTGGGACAGACGGGAGCCGTCCGTCACCTCAGGCACTTTGGTCTGAACCTGCAACACAAACATGAAAGACACAGTCAAACTACACAGTACTCAGTAGGCTGGGCCAGTATTACAGTACACCAGTACTTCACAAGCTAATCTGTTAGTAGGCAGGCTAACGTTAGCTCAGGGTCAGGTTAGAGTTTAATCCTGAGAGTGTAAAGCTGGTCGACCTTAGCTTCCCTGCTAACACCAGCTAGCTGGTTAGCTTTAGCTAGTTCTCTAACGTCAAAATGAGACACGAGTGTTAGTTTGTGTTGAGCCGGTCATTTACTGGACTCTCTTTGTAAGCTAATGTTGGCTAATGTTAGCTAGTGTTGCTCCCTGTGGACGAGGCAGGTCCGTACATGAACGTTGTCCTGCTGCCAAAGGCACTGCAGTATGAAACAAAACATCGACGCAGCTTCCGGGTTGAGAAGACTAAGCCAGCGAGAAATTCCTTAAACCTGTACTATGAAGAATACGCTACCTTTTGCTCCGCCTCCACTCCTCTCTTATTGGCCAGCTCCTGGCGTCTCAGCTGGTCCTCGAAGTAGCGAAACTGTTCCGATTCAATCTGCATGCGTCGCAGAGCGGCGACGCGCTGCCTCTCCTCCTCCAGCAGCAGGAACCTTCTCCTGTCCTCATCCAATAGGGACAGCTGCTGCAGCTGCTGGCCACACCCGTGCACCACGACCGCCGCCTGGCTCTGAGGAAACAAAGAGGAGCTCGTACAGGTGGCTGCGGCGAGTTTACCTAAAATAAACGACTACTAGTCTGAACATCACTGTAGGAGGTCACCTGACAGGCGTGTCACACGCTAACCTTCACCCGAAAGACAGGTGGGATGGACTCACCGCGCAGAGGCCGTTCCCCTGGATCGTTCCCATACCGAGCGCTCCTCTGATCAATAATCAATACTGTGAAAACTCACTCACCTGGGCTCTGAGGTATTCGCTGTGTTCCCTGCTATATTTCTCCTCCAGGCGCTTCTTCAGCTCGTCTTTACGGGGAAACGCCACCTCCTGAAGTTTCTGCACAGACAGAACAGGTCACAGCGCCCTCGCCCGCCATCTCACAGACCGATGCCCAAAAATTCAACTTTTAAAGTTCAGTGAAATCCAGCTGTTATGTTTCTGCTCTTTAAGCTCCAGCTGTGGCAACTGCACGAGTTCCAGATGTTTCCTGATGTTTCTGCTGCACGATTTCTAGAATCTTCCAGGGATGAAAACTTTCGTGTTTCTACCACGATAAAAACGGTCGTGACTTTTCTGACGCAGCCGTGAAAGCGTGAGCTCAGCATCAGGACAGATGTTTCTACACGACGGCGGCGAGCCTGCTCGCAGCGACCAACACGGCACTTTTAAGCCAGCTGATTAACGAACAAGTATCTGTTTCAGCTGCAACCTGCCAGACACTCTCACCTGAACACTAACGCCCCGCCCACCAGCTTCAGCCAACAGGATCTCAGTGAAAACATCCCCGAGCACAAATCAAGCAGGAGATCTGGAAACTTGTTCATGTGTTAAACATGTGGAGTGACATCTCCATCATCCTGCTAACCACAGACTCGATGTATGAGCCAGATCTGTGTCAGCAGTGCACAGCGTTTAATCCTGGTTCAACTCTGAGCCTGACTTTTTTAAACTCCACCACATCCCAAGATTAAAAAAAATAAACAGTCCATGGTTAGTCCGGCCTGAAGCCTCAGCTGAAGCCTCTTCATGGGCAGATGCACCAAAGGTTGTTAAGTACTAACAAGAAACAGGCCCATAGATCTGGAGATTTGCTAGCGTGGAAAACAACTCAGACAAGAGCGACAGACTGAAGGCTGCTCTGAGAAAGACGAGCATCATAGCGCTAACAGAAGCTAACTGCCACTGTGTTGTCCACAAACTGCTAACGACAAGCAGCCTGGAGAAAATCTACCGACGTCTGAGGACAAACCACCACATCTCAAATGATGAGTTACAACCATCGAGCCAGATTTTAAACCAGCGTGGCAGCAGGAGCTAGCTGGATTTAGCTGGAGCTACCTGGAGCCATCAGAGGCCAAAGGAAGCTAACAGCTGCTAGCTGGAGCGACCTAAAACACTTACAGGAGGAGGTGAGGGGAAAGCTGCAGCACAGCGAGCAACAACCTGAGCAGCAGGAAGCTGGGAGTGATAACACACAGACTGATTGGGTGATTGTCTGCAGCTGGTGGGGAAAACAACAAAGACAGGAAGTAGAAGTGGCTCAAGAGCAGGCAGGTGAGCGTCTTCAAAATAAAACAGGAAGTTCATAACGGTTGTTACCTTCATGATGAAGTGTTTCTCGGGGATGGCAGTGCACTGCTGGTAGTCTCTGTGGGCGGGCAGCTTCTCTACAAATAGACTGAAAGACAGCGGCCGTCACATCACATGCTGTGCGAAACACCAAGCAGCCCCGCCCCCAACGCCACTGAGCCTCACGTGATAAACTTGGTGTAGAGGACGTAGGCGTTCTCCAGGCTGCCCTCCTCCAGGTAAACCGCCGCCATGCGCTCCATCTCCACACCCGAGCGGAAGTAGCGTCTGGGCGCAATGTCCTCGTTGATCTCCACGCAGCATCCCATCTTCCCCAGCGCTCGGACGCGTTCCGCCGCCGTCAGCGACACGTCTGTGTAGTCGGGCTCTGCTGCCAGCTTCTTCTGTGGAAGAAAGTGTTTGTCAGAGAAGAGCAAAGATGGCAGCAGCCTCTAAAAACATCAACATGAGCACCAATGATTTCAGTTTGGAACTGTCATCGATGCTCAAAACGACCCTTCAGAGACCCGTGTCCCTCAGAGACCCGTGTCTCTCAGAGACCCGTGTCCCTCAGAGACCCGTGTCTCTCAGAGACCCGGGTTTGAGGAGGCTTTCTCTACGGCTCGAACACTAAGTAAAATAAAATATCTCAGTGAAAGATTTTAAAAGTGTGTTCTGTTTAATAGCAGGTGACGAGCTTAAGGACGACGAAACTCATTAAAGGAGCCGACATTAAAATCTCTGAATGGCGTCACAGCTGAGCTGAAGTGTTTTTCAGGCAGGAAACTGAGATTTCCCGTCCCCGCTGGGAGCCTGAATGCAGCGTTTGTTGCTCAGCTCATTAAGATGACGGCGCCAGTTGGAGCGCCGAGGATAAGAAGACCTCTGTGCACCGAGCGGACACAGAAACAACCCCACTCTGTCTCACCTTTGATCTGATGTTTTATATAAAACTTTGTTCTTACTGATCAGGAAGCATTTTGTCTTTTACTTCTAATTTTATTCTAATCTGATTCATTAGGATATTTATTTGATACCATTTGAATTTAATGATATAATCATTGTTTAACCCTAGCCTGCCTTTATTAGAACTTTCTGTAATGTCTGATTTTATATGTAATTTAATTTTATTACAACTCTTTTTTTCTTTCACTTTTTTAATCACACTCGTTTCATTTTATTTCATTTTTAGTTAAATAATTAAATGACAAAAATAAACTAAGAGACGTGATTTTCAGCATCCAGGTAAAATGATGCAGTCGTTGTAGAGCTCAGCGCGTGCTTGCAGTCGTGTCACTGTTGTGTTGTAAAGCTGTTATGATGCGTGTTTTTCTGTCCCCACTTTGTGAGTAACAAGAACACGTGTGGGTCCCCACAGCATCAGTAAAACACACACACACACACTCAGTACTTACCAACGTGTTTAAGCTGAAGCCTTGTTCCATTGTGTGTGTGTGTGTGTGTGTGTGTGTGTGTGTGTGTGTGTGTGTGTGTGTGTGTGTGTCTCTCAGCGTGTGCGTGTCACTGGTCGGCCCACGGCCGGCTCGTCCATCTGCCACCTCCCATGATGCTTCACTGCGGGGGAGACAGAAAAACAAGATGAGCAGCTTTGAAACGGCACATATGGGTGAAATGTTCCTTTAAAGCTGTTTTATTTCCCATCAGCCCCTCATCATCATCATCATCATCATCATCATGCCTGCCTGTCCTTCAGCTTGGTCCACAGTTACCATGGCAACCAGCGACTAACCATGAGGTGACTCAGCCGCTCTTAAACCGATGAAGACAAGGCGAGCTCCCACTCCTCACAAGCTTCTGTGTCCAAACAAACAGCTCTGATCACGCCACCGTCACCGTGGCAACAGTTGCACCTGGCTGGAAGTGCTTCGAAAGAACAAACTCGCCCCGATTTTCATTTATAACCATCCACAGGTGAGACTCCACCCCCACCAACTGTCCATCCTACCATTACGCTCAGCAGAAGCTCAAAGTCCTCCACATTGGTCTGATGGCAGTCCTGGATCAGTTCTGGAGGCTCACCTGCAGCAGGTGAACACCTGGAGGAGAGGAGGCCCTGATCCAGGGGATCCTCGTGGGCAGGTATAGAGAGCCTGTCGCAGGTTACGAGGGACTCACCTCCACCTGGGCCAGGTAAACTCGTCTCTGTGTCTGAGGATCAAACTGAACTGCTCCTGACTCCGCTCACATCAGCTGATACACATCAGACCTGTCGGTGTCGTTTCGTGTTTAAAGGTGAACACCTGCATGAAGTCCCCTGAAACATGTGATTTAAGGTGGACATGTCTGTGAGCGCCTTAAATCTAGATGTAAACCTAAACACAGGTTTGCTTTCAGGCTGCTGTGATGTCACAGCTGGACACACCTCAATTAGCAGATCAATTAATTGATTTATTTTTCAAAATAAAAGCTTGTTTTAAAAAAGCTCAGTGACTGAAATTAAAAATTAAACTTTTATTTCTTTGGTTTGGGTTCATTGAGTCTCTATTTTCAAAATAAAAGTTGACAGTCTTTATCTGCTACGTCACAGACTTTCAAACTAAAGTTTGAAGGCTTCAACATGTCATTACAGGATTTATCGATAAACCAAAGGCTGATCAGCAGATTCACTGATTAGTGATTGGTTTAAAAATGAGCTGCTGGGGAACCAATAAACAGCCCTGTTTTAACTTTAGCATGAAAACATCTGGAAACAGCTGCTTTCAGCCACCACACTCACCTGATGATGACGTCTACAGGTCCTGATCAGCTCGATAAAGAAAATGATTGATTTACCGGCTCAGACCCGGTACTACTGGACCCGGAGGATGATTTACCGGCTCGGTGTCGGCGTTCAGCCCGCAGTCCGGCTGCATCCCGCGGTCACACATGGAGCCCGGCGGCGGAGGATGAACCGGATCCAGGGCGGTGCGGACCGGTCCGGTCCAGCTGCGGGACAGATGTGAGAAACGGATGAAAGCTCCGGAGGATGCCGCCGCTCCACACCGACTACCCGCGGAGATGGTAGCCGCAGAGATCGTCTCTGAGATCGAGATGACTCACTCGCACTTTACGGTGTCACCGCGGCGGGTGTGACCTCTGTGCACATGCGCAGAAAGCCCCCACAGAGAGCAGGAGAACAGCGGGAGGTCTCACTCAGACAGAGACCCGGCAAACATAATCAAATGATGTCATCAATAATAATGACGCGAACAGATTGTTTGTGACAGACATCTTCACAGAACATCCGGGGCCTCAGCAACAGAAACCATCCGAAACACCTTCAGCACAGCAGGTGAGACTCTTTCAGAATAAAGGACACCGTTTCAAATGTTTCTGAGCAGAGCTGCTTTAAAGCTCGACATGTTGCCTTTATTACAGCGGGTCTCACCGGAAGTGGAGCGGTGCAGAGCGAGGGTCCGAGAGCACCTGTGATCAGGTGTGTGCGGATGTTTATCGCCCTCTTCTGGACTCTGATAATCACTGCAGATGTTTTCAAGTTTGATTTCATATAAAAACATTCAACCCGCCTCGTGATGCTCTGAGTTTACCTGCCTGTCTGTTCTTCCTGCTCCTCCTCCTGCTCCTCCGGCTCCTCCTCCTGCTCCTCCTGCTTCTCCTCCTTTGTGCCTCGGGCTCTTTCTGATGTCTCAACATCAGCAGGTAAAGTACACAAAGTTCTTTTTGCGGCCTACAAAATAAAAGCACCGGGTCTGACAATGAAGCAAAAGTTCCTTTTTTTTTTTTTTTTCTTTCCCAGTCTTTTTTTTTTTTTTTTTTAACTTTATTTAACAAACAATGAGTATACAACATACGAACAGATGAAGTATACAAAACAACAGAACATGAACACAAAAAGCCAAGGGTAAAAGAAAAAGGTAACAATTATAAGAATACACGCAAAAATTCACATACATATATTGTTTTGAGAGCCTTTTTGTTGGTGGAGTCTGATATTGATTGTATGTACATTTCCACATCCTTAAAATAATGACAGAAATATGGTGTTTTGTTAGTAAACTTACATTTATGGATAAAAAATTTAGCTAAAAGTATTAACAAATTTATCATAAAAAAACATTTATCATACTTCTTGGGGAACTTAAAGAAACAGAATAAAACATTTTCCCATCGTAAAGAAAACTCCCTTAAAATATGGACAATAACAAACCTGCTAAATTCCTTCCAGAATCTCTGTGTAAAAGAACAGTACCAAAAAAGATGTGTCACAGTTTCTGGATGATCCCCACAGAAAGTACAATTAGTATTTATGTCCCTTTTAAATTTTACCATGTAGTGACTGGCTGGATAACATTTATGTAGAATTTTAAATGAGACTTCTTTCACCTTATTTACAATCAAATATTTATGGGGGACCATCCAGACTGTCTTCCAAGCAAAAGTTCTTCTGTTGGGAAGAAAAGACCACATGAGATCACGTGCACGCCCTCCGAGTGTCACGTGGAAACAGGAAGCCGTCCGGACTCAGCTACGTGTTCTGGTGTGTTTAGGAATAAACTGAATGAAGTGAAACAGCAAAGAGACTCTTATTCTGAAAATGGATCCGGATGTGATATTGCTGACGTGTCGGACCGTGACGTGCTCAGGTGTGTTCGTGCCGTCATGGGGGTGGTTTACTCGGAGGTAAGAGCGCGCTTTGTTTCCCTCTTTTCTCTGCTAAACAAACACGTTTAATCCTCGTTTTAACTCTTTACTCCGAAAGGCTCATGCGCGCTCTTCCGGTTCGGGCTGATTTCTCGTGCACGTGCACACACCTAAGTTTCAGGTAAAACTTCACTTGAAACAAACAGACAGGTAGAAGTTTAATGACCTGGCGTGACTCCGACAACAAATATGAAGACAGACACGAAAATGACTGCAGTACTGCAAGGATATCACAGCAAGACAAGTACTGCAACACACTGCGAGAAAATGACTGAAAGTATTACAGAAAACTACCAAAAACAGGAAAATGAGAAGAAATCAAGATCAAGATAGCAAATGTTACACAATAGTTTTATTGAAATAATAACAACAACAATAATAACAATAATAATAATAATGAGAAACTGGTGGGATCTAATTTTTTACATGTTGAGAATCAGCCAATCAGAAGAAAGCGGTCTTAAAAGGGGAGGAGCTTGAGTGAGTGAGATAGGAGCGGAAAACTGGACAGACTGGGCTGTTCCTGATCAGCTGATAAGGAGCTTAACTCATGTAACTCCTCCTCTTCCTCCTCAGCCGGCCTGCCAGGCAGCATACGAGGGCGACGTCCGTAAGTTGTACTTCTTCCTGAAAAATGACCCCGCCCACCTGAATGTTCAGGAGGTGCACACCGGGGACACACCCCTCATTGCTGCCTGCCACCACGGTCACCTGAATGCGGTCACATACCTGCTGGACAACAAGGCCAACAGCCAGCTGACCAATAAGGTGCCTTTCCCTGATGATGTCATCATGTTGGTTAGCGAGCTGTGTTACTGATCTGTGTGTGTGTGTGTGTGTGTGTGTGTCACACATCAGAAACAGAGGACGTGTCTCCACTACGCCTCCAAGAGGACGTTCTCACTGCTGGATTATCTGATGATCACCATCCTGATGCCCATCCTGCTGCTCGGATACTTCATCATGGTACGGCCAATCAGCAGTCTCTCTCAGTGTGACATCATACAGGTAAAGCACAGTCTGATCTGCTCACCGGTGTTTCTGTGTTGCAGCTGCAGAAACAGAGGAAGAACGTGGCTCTGATGGAGGCCGTGCTGAGCACTGACGTCAGCGTCGACGCTGTCGACTACGTGCGTGAACAGGAGCTTAACGCGGTTTAATTTGAAAATCTCAGGCCACTTCCTGACAGTAAAAAGGTGTTTTGTGTGCAGAAGGGGAACACGGCTCTTCATTACGTCTGTGAGAGAAAAAGTCATCGCCTGGTTCCTCTGCTGCTGCAACGAAACGCCAAACCCAACATCAAGAATAACGTGCGTACAGACGCGCAGCACGCCGTGGCGAGACGCTTTCTGTGACCTGATAACACGTGTGTCTGCTTTTACAGAACGGAGAAACCCCGCTGGACATCGCCACCAGACTCAAGTTCCAAAAGATCATCAACATGCTGAGGAAGACCGAATGAAGTTTTCATTCATGCGGACAGCAGGGGGCGCCAACACCTGATTCCTCCGCCTTCTATGCTGACGATGCTAGCATCTCAGAGAGACCTCCTAGCATGCAGCGTTTTCTCTGCTAACCACTCACCTGTCGGGCTACAAGCTAGTTTCCACTTCCAGGTTTTGTACCGAGCTAGGCTAACAGTCATTTTTCTTGTTTTGTAAGACATAAAATTAACTGAATGTTGTAATTTATCAACTAAAAAGAAAAAACAAAACGCAAACTTTAGAAATTCTCGCCCCATCTTTACGTTACATTTTGCTAATAGCTTTGCCTCATTTTTTAATCTTTGTGCTAAGCTAGGCAACAGTATTTGAGAGCTCGCCGTTTATCTGTAGTTCTTATACTGTCAGCAGAGGTGTGCTTTGGGACTGTTACACGAACAGGTATAATAATAAAAGTGTCAACATGAAATGAAGCGGGTGATGAAACATTTCAAAGTAACATTTTTATTTCTGAATAAACTTGTAAACTACATTGAAACTCTCTCCAGCTGTTTGTTTTACTTTATCTTTCAGGTTTTCATGGTAAAGGTCACGACTACTAAAACTTTCAAATTAAGAGCTGTCAGACAAAAAAGGAGGAATGAAAACAAGCTGTGGTCGTAAAATGGTTTTATTTAGGAAACATCATCATAATGAGTAAAAATGGTTTCACAGCAAGTTAAAAAACGCACACAGGTGACTGAAACTGCAGATTCACTTCTTATTCTCACATCCACATTTTCACAGTTTGTCCTCAGGACGAGTGTCTCCATGCTAAAAACAGGAAGTAGCAAAAAGAAGCCGCACTGACCAACACACAGCTCTGCTCCTACAGATTCAACCCGACGTGCTGCTTCTGAGCAGAGCGCCCCGGGGCTCGCCGTGCGACCTGTTCACACGCTGATCGTTAGATTGTGACACAAATAGTTACCTGAAGCGTGACAACGCTGCTTTCTCATTGGTTCCCGGCAGAACACCCGCCAGGTGTGAAGTGAGTCAAACTGCAGGAGAGCGCGGTCCATGAAAACGCTTCAGAGTGACTGTTCATTTAAACATGCAGCAGCGTGCTTCGATTGCCTTCAAAGCTGCAGGTGATATGACAGGTCCAGGCAGGGAGGGCGGGACAGAAACATCCTGCTGCAGGAAGAAGTGTCAAAACTCAGTCTCCATAAAACCATAAACCACGCTGCGGCGGGCGGCGTCCGCTGCTCTCGCCCTCTATCAGTACTCCTGCAGCAGCTTCAGCACAGCAGGAAACATCTGCTCCGGAGCATCCAGCCCCCAGATGAAATCCAGATGTTCCCAGTGCTCAATGTGCTGATGGTACACCAGGTTAGGGACCTGCAGACACACGCACACAGCTGTTATCCGGGCTGGCCCCTCCTCCTGTTTCATTAATGATCAGATTCGAGGACACGCCCCCGCCGTACTCCATCATCGCCTAATGTGAATAAAGCTCGTAGGTAATGCTCACCTGAGTGAGGAGGACTGCCACATCTTTTGGGTCCGCCAGCGTATCCTGTCCCCCTGAAAACAGAGCGGTGGGAACCTTCATGTCCTGGACGCGGTACTCGGGGGGAGTGGACTGCAGAGGGGACACGGGGAGGACACGGAGACCGTAAGCGAGGGACCAGGTGACATTTCAGAGTCTGTAGGAGTCCCTGCTGTGCTGTGGACTCACCTGGTTGTAGTGTTTCATGTTTCCTGCTGCTCCGAAGTCAAACGCCACCAGTCTTCCTGTGTGGACGGCCTGAATACAGGAAACTTTATTAACACCTGCCCCATGTACAGGCACACCAGAGCAGATTGAAAGCTACAAAAATAAGTACCAATAATCCATCCATTCGCTTCCGCTTATCCTTTTCAGGGTCGCGGGGGCGCTGGAGCCTATCCCAGCTGTCATAGGGCGAGAGGCGGGGTACACCCTGGACAGGTCGCCAGTCTGTCACAGGGCCAACACACAGGGACAGACAACCAATCGTGCTCACGTTCACACCTATGGGCAATTTAGATTCATCAGTTAACCTGTCCCCACTAACTGCGTGTCTTTGGACTGTGGGAGGAAGCCGGAGTACCCGGGGAGAACACGCAAACACGGGGAGAACACGCAAACACGGGGAGAACACGCAAACACGGGGAGAACACGCAAACTCCACACAGAAAGACCCCGGCCTGATGGTGGAATTGAACTCAGGACCTTCTTGCTGTGCGGCAACAGTGCTAAGCACCGTGCCACCGTGCTGCAGAAGTACCAATAATAGTGTACTAAATATAAAACAGGGTCATGTGACCCAGGTTCAGCCAATCAATAATAAAAGCAATGAATAATAATCCGTGTGAGCATTTCTCAAAGAACAAAACTAAATATTCAAATGAGCTCTCGTTTACTGAACCAAAAACATTAAACACAAACCAACAGGTGACATGTGGACACACACTGTGGACACACACTGTGGACACACACTGTGGACACACACTGTGGACACACACTGTGGACACACTCTGGGCTGTATTTATAGAGCAACATCAAGGTCCCCACATGTGCTCACAGGCAGGTATGAGTGTGTGTGTTACCTGGGCCCAGTGGATCATGTTCTGGACTGAGGTCCCAGCGGGGCAGTGAGTGGTGTAGACCGGAGTCCGAGTCTGAAACACAGCCATGTGGTCTTCATGACAAACAGCTCTCTGTGACTCTAATTATCTTCAGAAAATTTCAGATGTTTCTGATTAAAGTCCAGGCGTGCCCGTTCGGTCACCACCTGCTTCCCAGCGAGACACGAACCATGTTGAGGTTTTTCTCGTCGAAGCCGCAGAGGACGAAGAAGATGTTCCCGCACAGTTCGTTGAGAAGATGCTTCGCACACACGTGTTCGGCCAACCATTTAATCATCGCACTCTGGGGCAGGAAGTCCCGCCTCCCAAACAGGTCCTGTGGGGCCAACAAGAAACAACAAAACAAAGCTTATTGACTCTGTAAATGTGACGGCGATCAGACAAACGACCGAGAACACGACCAGCTGTTTGGTCACGTGACTGGTTCGTACCCAGATGACGGCGTCGGGCAGGAAGGACAGTTTGGTCATGGGGCTGCCCGTGAAGGCGACAGTGGCCACAGGAGCCAATCCGAAGAACAGCCTGATCTTGCTGGCGAGCTTTGGCAGCGTGGAGAACGCCATGAATGCTGGAAACGAAGAGAAGATTAATTCCATGTACGGAAGCCTGTTGGGGACAGAAATCAGGACCTCCGCAGTTCAAAGTAAAAGCACCTATGGTGGTTCCCTGAGAGTGTCCAATGTAGAAGATCTGCTCCTGGCCCGTCACCTTCAGGATGTGGTCGACCACAGCTGGAAGATCCTTCAGAGCCAGCTCATCGTGGCTGCACAGACAAACACCAGAGCTCTGTCATGTTAATGCTTTCTGACACCTGCGCAGGTGAAAGGATAGCGGGGCGGGTACCTGAACCTCCAGAACTCGTCCTGGTACGGGCTCAGCGTGCGGTGTTTCCTGGACCACGTGTTTCCGCGGCTGTTTCCTATCCACACGTCGTAGCCCGCGTCCGCCAGCACGTAGCCCAGGCTGGAGGTCGGTGGGTTGGTGATCCAGTTACTGCCTGCAGCCAGGAGACCGTGCTGGAGGAAGACCGCCGGCCTCACACCTGCAGGACACCACAAACCGTCAAATCAAACCTGCCGGGAACAGACGGCAGGTTTCTACAGAGCCACATCTGGATTCAGAGCCAGCGTGACGTTAAAGGGAGAAGAGGAAGGTCAAGTGAATGTAGGTGAAAGATCACGAGAATCACTTCAGGACAAAGTTCATCAGGACTGCTGTAAAAAGGAAGTGAAGCTCGATGACGTGGCAAAACTTCCTGTTTGCACTGTAACCAAATGTGCTCACAGAGGAGGAAGAGCCTCCGCCTGACCTTTGGAGGGTTTCAGTCCCCGCGGGATCCTGTTCACGCCCAGGATGTACCCGTCCTCCGTCAGCACCTGGTGCTCCTCTGCTGGGTAACCCCACCTCCGGATGATCTCTGTCTACACACACACACACACACACACACACACACACACACACACACACACACACACACACACACACACACACACACACACACACACACACACACACACACGTTTCAAACAGTGAGGTCAGTGTGAGTGCAGGTAATCCCTGAGAGCCAATCAGAAGAAGGATGACTTAAAAGGGGAGGAGCTGAAACCGGATCATTTCAAACTCTGATCAAGTCTAAAAATAAAACTACAGAGCAGAGAAAAAAAATCGAAATAAACACGACATATCACATGACCTGACGCTGTGCCTGCAAGACCATGATGTGGGAATCAAAGACCAGCAACTGGGACCCGGGGCCAAGTGTATTCTCTGAAAAACTTCCCCTCCCTGTGTGAGGAGGCGGGGCTTAGTAACGTGGGCAGAGATGTTCACTGGATACCAGCCGTCAGCCTGTCTCTCAGACCGTTAACACAAGTGCACCGCAGGACGCTGCTTCTTTTAAACGATGTGATGACGCTGCAGTGTATCCGCTGACTGTGAAATTAGAGTCAGAAACAGCTGAGAGAACCCTGTGAAATTTCAAAATAAAAGACCCTGTGCAATCTCAATGCCCGTGACCTGCAAAGTTTACTTTGTCTAAAATGCAAGAGCTGCAGTCATGTGACTGACCAATCAATGCACAGTCGTAGTGATTAGCAGTGATTGGTTGGTTACGTTCCACTTACTGTGAAACTTTAGTTAAACTTCCTTCAAGCTGAAAGCCCTGCAGACCAGCGTGGCGGTTTGCAGGTGCAAAGTTACAGGTTACCTGATGAAGGCGTGTTTCTGTTGCAGCACAGAGACCAGCTCATTCACCTTTAACCAATCAAAGGTCAGGGAGTCTTCGTCAGGTCTTCCACGCTGCTCTCAGCTCCATCAGCTGCATCTCTCTGATTCTTTCCTGAGAGTTACAGGTGTGTCTGACAGCTGAGGTGAAGGCAGGCTTCAGTACAAACAGCTCACCTGTATGACAACGTGATGACGCCAGGTCCCGAGTGTCCAAGCTACACAGAAATGCTGCGAGCGTTTATCAAAGTCAGCATCACAAACTGACTCTGACATGAATCTGAGACGGCGCTCACACCGAGTCATTTCTGTCAGGACATCACGAGGAGAATTTCATATCCATATCGCTATGGTAACCTAGGGTCACGGGTCAACAGTTACAGCTGATGTCTTCATACAGCCTGATGAGTCAGATGGTCAGAGTTCAGCGACTGCAGTGAACAAACAGTCTGAGCTCATCGCTCAGAGTCCATCAACCGAGGCCACTGTGCGAAGAGTCAGGGCTCTTATTGTGAAAGGACAGAGATGACAGTGACATCCTGGAAACACCCGCAGACCCTTTCCTCACTTCCTGCCATGAAGCTCCCGTTCCTGTTGTTGGCGTTCATATTAAACATGGTTTGTAACGACGAAGTCAGAGTGAGGTCAGAGTGAGGTCAGAGTGAGGTCAGAGTGAGGTCAGAGTGCACGCTGCTCTAACAATTACAGTGTTTCAATGAAGTTTCTGAGACAAACAGCAGCGAGCAGGAGCAGAGAACCCGAACACATCGCAGCATGGCGACTGAAATGCTTCCGGCCAGCACGGACGTCACAGACAGGAAGTAAAGTTTTAACATGGGAGTCTATGAGACTGACTACTGGAGCCTCGGTGCACGCTGGAGGAACTGCAGGTTTAGAGCTTCCTGTGTCAGAGGTTCACTCAAAAGACGTGTCCAAATTTATAGGTGGCATCCTCCTGAAGACCCAGCCTTCGCGGTCTACGTGGGCCGGGTCCTCAGAAGGTCGGGTAGGCCGGAAGTGAGCAGCTGTGAAATAGGACGGTCTAGCCTTCAGATTAGCGTCACCGCTGTCTCGGTGGAGTTTAATAAACTCGGCCGTCTGCTCCTTGCTATCTAAAATATAACAGGACACTGGCGTAAATTTTCAACCATCTCACCTTCTGTTTAATCAGTTTTCTGTTTGATGTTTATTCAGCTGTGTGAAAACTATGACTTTATTCTCAGCCAAACCGATTTACACAGCGCGCCGCTGTGACGTAATCAGATGTGGCTTCAGGAGGATGCAGCCCATGAATTTGGACACGACCAAATGTTCCAAAGGTGATGGAAACTCACAATGTTCATGTCCACTTCAGGGTCCAGCTCCTGCTGCAGGTCATCAGAGCGCCGCGCTCTGCTGACGGCTGGCCCGCTGTGGACGAGAGCCGAGAGAAACAACACACACACACACACACACAGCATGGTCTGACACACACACACACACACACACAGTGTCAGGATGGTGCGTTCGTGGTTCACTGAAAAGAAAGAATTTTTCCTTCTTCTTTGGTTCAAATAAAACTGATTCCTGTTTGATTTGAAAAGGAAGAAGAAGAAGACTCTGCTGTGAGGATCACGTGGTCAGATTCAGTCTGATGACTGTGTGCTGATCTGTGATAATCAATAATCACAGAAGCATGTGATCAGAGAGTCTGAGCTGCTGCCTGCATAAACGGCATTTTCTGACTGGACCGCTGGCTCAGAATGACGTCATATGGACTGCTTCTTATACGCGCTTTTCTACTAGATCGTTATGCAGGTGCAGAATGGAGCAGCTGCAGCCAAATTCATGACGTAATGTTAGCGATCAGTTTGGCATTTACAGCAGTTTAAACACCGGAACTCACTTTCTGGTCCCCATAAACCTCTCGGTCCTGACGGTTGTTCTAATAATCAGGTAACGACGCTAAGAAGCGGTTACACTCACCTGTCCTCGCGCCGATCTCTCTCTGAGGTCTCCGATCATCAGCGGACTGCGCCTTCTTCTGCTTTTCCCTTTTATCTGCCCCCGTGACGTCATGAGAGAGGCTCTCTGTGATTTGCTGGCCAGAAACAGGACTCAGGTGTTAACCGTTTGTGCTCCGACATCAGACCGGAAATAGTAACCTGTGTTGTTTGAAGCTGGGCTGTTTAAAATTCCATATATTAATTCATTTATATTTTACTCTACATTACTTCTACATTTTAAATCACAATAATGATAATGTTGTTTTCAGTCATTATTAAAATACATTATTCTTCATCGTTAAAGAGTTTTAATATGTGGTAACTATGTATTACATGTATTATTTTAATAAAACCATGAACAGTGTTATGGACTGTAAGGATTTTATTTCACGTGAACCTTTAATACACTTTTTGTCGTATTTTATGTCACGTAGATGCAGAAACGCTTTAAACGTTTTCTGTGATTATTTTGAAATTCTATCCGGATGTGCAGCAGTTGTTTCCGTTTGACCCCGGGAAAGTTTTTGTTCGTCCTTCTGTGTGTCGGTTTCGTAACTCGGACCCGGTCTTTGCAGGTTTAGCCTGGCTCGGTTCCCGCGCTAACATGTCCCGGGTTCTGATCGTGGGAGCGGGCCTGACGGGCAGCTTGTGCGCATGTCTGCTGAGGAGAGAGCTGCAGAGCACGGTTCGGATTGTGGTGTGGGACAAAGCGAGGGGCGCAGGTGAGACAGACAGAAGTCCGTTCATAAAACTGCACAGTTTCCGTTTCCGGTGCCGTGATGGGAACACGGACACGCCGCAGAACATCAGTGACGCGTTTGTGTACCAGAGGAGCCTCCTCTGTAACTCGGCTCGGCTGTGATCAGTGTTCATACGTCACTTTGTGCAAATAACGTTATAGCACGAGTTTATCACCTGCTGAGGGCGAATGACGTCAGTGTATATAGCAGAATCAGAAAGGGTTTTGTTGCCAAATGTTGAGCAGGTTTACAACATTAGGAAACTGCTGCGGTACTTAGTGCAAACATACTGTCATATAACGCTTAAATAGACATAAAAATAAGAATTAAAAGTGCTAAGTAGATAAATATATACATGAGTGCAGGTGGTGATCAGTGCCAAACATGCAGTAAACACAGTGTAGGGTCATGTGTTAGTGGTGGGAACAGTCATACGGTTATTGTTCATGAGTCCAACATTAGAGGGGAAGAAACTGTTCTTATGGCGAGAGGTTCTGGTGAGCAGGTAGCTGTCATTCCCACAGACACCCTCACCTGTAACAGAAACAGGAGCCTCCACCAGCATCTGTTTACACTCACCTGACATTTCATTAGGTACACTGGTGCCAGGTCAGACCCCCTGTGATTCTTCCTGTACATCATCTTCATCATCCTGAGGCTCAGTTTGAACAGATGATGAAATTCCAGCTGCCAGATTAAAAAGAGGGCTGTCCCCCATAATCAGGTTTTGTGTAATTTGATTGTGTTGAACATCATAAAACCACCTGTGACTGACTTTGGTTTGGAGACGTTTCCTGATGCTCAGCTTCAGTCATGAACTGTCTGCCATCATATTCACCTACAGACGGGATTCATGTCACGGGATATCCCTGAATAATAAACACGCTGATGACCCCGCTTTACTTTAAAAAACACTAAATTCCAACTGCGTTACAAACCGTAAACACTTTCTCAGAGCTCCAGAGTCACAGGTGAGTAAAGCTGTCTGCAGCCACTACAGAACACAAAGGTGTGACGGGATAATGTTCAGAATGGATCAGCCTATGAATTCATTTCCTTTTTTTTCTCCTTCTGTTTTGTGTATTTTTGTTCTTTATATATTCATCTTTAATATTGCACATAGTTACACCTACACTTTTTTATGTTCAATAAAAGCTTTGTCTGCGTGCACTGAGCTGCTACCACGTGATTGGCTGATTAGTCATTTGTGTTAACGAGCAGTTAATAAAGTGTCTGGTTGTGTCGAGTGTGGTTTGAGAGTAAAATGTGTGGAACAGTGTGAGTCTGTGTGCAGGCGGCAGGATGTCCACCAGCCGCGCTCCCGACGCCTCGTCTCAATCGGCTGATCTGGGAGCGCAGTATATCTCAGCCACGCCCGCCTACGCTCGCACCCACCACAGGTAACACACACCTGTTGCCTTAAAGGGCCAGTACGCCTCTGTAGCTGGGGCTTCAGGCAGGCTGACCGTGCGTGTGCGTGTGCAGGTTTTACTCGGAGCTCCTCTCTGTGGGCCTCCTGCAGCCCCTCGACTGTCCCATCGAAGGTCTGAAGGACCACGAGGGCACCGAGAACTACGTGACGCCACTGGGCACGAGCAGCATCGTCAAGCACTTCCTGTCACAGTCAGGTAAACGTCCACCTGTTGGTCAACTATCCAATCAGATTCACCTAAAATGCACAGGCTGACTCTGATTCAGTTGGAATTAAACTTTATTGAGTCTTCGTCTGTGTGTCAGGAGCCGATTTGTTCCTTGAGCATCACGTGACCGGCCTGTATCGCCGTGGTGCATCGTGGGAGGTCGAGAGGAAGGCAGGAGCCAGCGAGACATTTGACGCCGTCGTCCTGACGATGCCGGTCCCTCAGATCCTGCAGCTGCAGGGAGACCTGGGACAATGTAAGACGGCCAGAACACACAAGGAAACACACACACACTCGGTGTATGTATTATGAGGTAAAAAAATGACGTCTTGTGAAACACGGGACTCAGACTTCATCGACACTGACACGAATGTGAGATCTGAGGTGTGGCGTCTCAGTCAGTAACACCGTTCCGCCACACGGGGGCAGCAACAGCTGCAGGGAGAAGATCCAGCTGTTAGACACGACCCAAGTTCATCGCTGTGATCAATAACTCTGAGGTTCTGATCACAAAGGTCGACCTGGGCAGACGGGACGATCCTTCCAGTCCAGCCGCTGACCTCAGAGCAGCGCAAACACTGGACTCTTATTTTGAAGAGGTGCTGACTGCTTCCTGCTCCCACAGTTCACACACACACACACACACACACACACACACACACACACACGATCAGCACACTCTGATGTTAAGTAACTTTCCAGAGCTCTGATTGGCTGATAGATTCTTCACAACACTACACCGCTGTGTGTGTGTGTGTGTGTGGTCCTCGGTAGTGACTACTGTCCTCACAAAGACAGAAATACAAGCATGTGTGTGTGCGCACTTGCTGCAGAACAGCAGCAGCTCCACGTGTGTCTTTCTAGATGATGATGTCACCTTCAGCTTCTCTGATTGGCTGAGAGCAGACAGCGCCCATTTCCTCTGAGCTGACACACACACATACATCTAATAATAACCTGTGTGTGTGTGTGTGTGTGTGTGTGTGTGTGTGTGTGTGAGAGAGGCAGCAGCCTGTTTCTGTCTCTGAGCTCTAAGCCGAGAATGAAACAGCAGCAGACTTTTCATGTTTGTCTGGAGTGACACACACACACACACACACACACACACACACACACACAGGTGAGTTCTTCTGTGGTGATTCGGGGGTGGGGCTTCCTGCTGATTGGCCCATGTCTCCTTGTCTGTCAGTGCTGTCTGTCCAGCAGAGGCAGCAGCTGGAGGGCGTCGTCTACTCGTCCCGCTTCGCCCTCGCACTCTTCTTCTCCCCCGACGCCGTCGTGAAAGTTCCCTGGGGCGCGAAGTACGTCACGGACAGCAGCTGCATCCGCTACGTTGCTGTGGACTCCAAGAAGCGCGGCGCAGGTGTGTCCGTGATCTGTCTGCTCCCCTGTATGTTCCTCTCACCTGTATCTCGCTCACTGCTTTTGTCCACCTGCTCAGACGCTCCGGGCCGCGGCCCCTCCCTCGTCGTACATACCGGCGTCCCGTTTGGCCTGGAACACCTGGAGCGAGACAAGGAGGATGTCCAGCCAGTCATCTTGCGGGAGTTGCACAGGCTGCTTCCTGGCCTGCCTCAACCAATCAGCATCAAGTGTCAGAAGTGGCGGTACTCACAGGTGAGTCATCTGTTTGTTGTAACCTGAACTCCTCCCCCAATGCGCCGTTTGACTCACGGCCCCTCCCCCTCTCTCTTGCAGGTGCAGACCTCAGTGCCTGACTGTCCGGGTCACATGACCATCCTGGACGAGCCGCTGCTTGTCTGCGGCGGCGACGCCTTCACCCACTCCAACTTTGATGGCTGCGTGGAGTCCGCACTGAGCATGCTCAGAGTGCTGAAGGCCAAATTTGCCTGCTCAATCATTTAACTGATCAATCACAATGTTTCTTTTGTCGATCAATGAACTGCAGATTTGTGAGCTTGTGCTGCGTTCACTAACGTTAGTAAAAAGTTTGTTAAAACCATTTTCAGCTTCAAATTATTTTTTCTTACATTACACTCGTTAATCACTGACCTCCACTGGGAAATAACATGTGCCCCCGGATGGAGCCTTGGAGAACTCCCAGTTACCCCTGTCCTGTAACTGGGATTGGACCAGTTTATCAGCGGCAGGTGTTTAAAAGCAGCACTGAGATACGCTCATGGAAACGCTGTTGATATTTAGTCTCCTGTTGGGTCAGAACGAGTCGAGGAGGGCGGGTGTGTTTGGTCCTACCTCCGGTTTGTGCAGGTCTTTGAACGCCTCAGACCTTCTGTGGGTTTTGGCCGTGTGGTGTGGAGGTGACTGACAGCTGAGTGTCAGTGACCTCGAAGCTGTTTCATGAGCTGAGCTGTTTGGGTCAAAACAAAGCGAGTGAGCGTGGGTGGAAGTTTGCACCCTCCGTGGAATGAGGGTTGAAGCGTTTGATGTGAAATCTGCCACACCTTAAGGCGTCAGGTGACCGGCCGGTTGTCTGAGGTGGAGGCGTGGTGGATGCAGTCCAGCTGGTGGAGCTGCTGCCTGAGCGTCTCCGCTGCTCTGCGCCTCCTTTGATCTTTTTATAGCAGCAGATGAGACAGAATCAGTGATGGCTCGCTGCCCACGAGGCACACTGAGCGCGTGTGACCTCATTTCTCCTCCCCGCTCCCTGCTGCACTGCACGGTGGGGGAAGCGAGCCATTATCATTTCTGCCAAGTCACCGGTTGATCATGCACGTGCGCGCACACGCAGGATTGAGCTGAGGCGCTCCTGTGTGCACGAGTCTGTGCAGCAGCGGAGCATAAACGAGTTTGTCCGAGAAGAAGACGATGATGGTTGTTCACGGCTGGCACAGCGGGTCGTCTACTAAGGTTCCCGTCTGCACAGTGTCCTCCATCCATCACAGTGTGAAACGTGGGCGTTTCTATGAATGACGCGTGTTGAAACACTGTATCAGAATCAGCCCATTAATTATTTACTGGACAAAAAGTGAATTCTTATTTTTAACTCTGAGCCGAGTCAGAGTTAATCAGAACATCCAGCTGAATGTCTAAGTAATCACATTACATTGTCAAACTCAGGAACAATAAAGAGCACTACCACAGCTGTGGGTGTGGGGCAGCTGTGGCTGGAGACGAGTTAAACAGTGCGGTCAGTCACGTCTGCCTCAGCCTCCTGAAACACCGAACGCAGCTTTAGAACTGATCGATCGTGGCTCAAGAGTTGGCAGTTCGTCTTGTAATCGGAAGGTTGCCGGTTCGAGCCCCGGCTACGACAGTCTCGGTCGTTGTGTCCTTGGGCAAGACACTTCACCTGTTACCTACCGGTGGTGGTCAGAGGGCCCGGCAGCCTCGCCTCTGTCAGTACGCCCCAGGGCGGCTGTGGCTACAATGTAGCTGCCATCACCAGTGTGTGAATGGGTGGATGTAGTATAAAGTGCTTTGGGGACTAAGTAAAGCGCTATACAAATACAGGCCACTTAAAACATGAGTTCACCAAGAGTTTATTCAACAAAATGCCCCAAAGCCATTTTCTTCCCTTAAAGCAGCGCACTGAGCACTTGATAACAGAGCAAATGGACCTTAAGAGAAATTCTTTTTCGTACTGGCAGACACCTGAAGCATTATGGGAGTCGTAGTTATAAAACCAAGCAAACAAAAATCAAACAATGAGCAGCTGTTTATAAATAGTTTATTCACCTTTACAGTGTTTTTATTTCTTTATAAAACAAGGAGAGGAGGAATAAAAGAGGTGGGGTCAGATTAACATGTTGCCATGGTGATATAGTTTGTAGTCAGGTGACATTTTTTGTTTGTTGATTGGAAAATAAAATGAACACCTGTGTCCAGCTGACATGTGACACGAGGCTCGGAGTCGGGTACAAAACCACATCTGATCGAGACCACAAACCCCGCCCCAAAAAGGGGCCGTCCTTAAACAGCAAAGCAGAAGGAAAGTTAATGTTAGCATTGTGCTAGCGACCTCGTTTAAGCTAACGTTAATGACTGTTTTTGTCGCCGTGAAAACAAGCTGAGCAGCTGCGTAGCGTCCCACGTTCCTTTTAGTTTTCACTGGTCAAATGCGCCAAGACACGTCGTCAGCTTTAACGGATTTAAGGTGCTCGTGTTTATTTTGTTACCGAGATACCCAACAGCAGGAGGTGGGGCTTAGTGATGACACCACACATCTGTGAAATATAGATTTAAAGGCAAAGAGCGAGCTGCCCGTTAATGACAGCAAATAATTCTGGATGTGTTGAAACAGCCATCAAGTGTTAACAGGATGCCAGGAAGACACGGGCCCACATTTATTTATTTATTAAACCTCAGTTAAAACGTATTTCACCACACCCTGTGGACTGACCAGTCAAAGCTTGGTCCACTGAAGCCTGGCCAGCATCTTCTGTTTGGAACAAACCGTCTCCCTGAAATCACGCTCGCTGTCTTCTGCAAGCCTGCTGAGGGGTAGCACCCGGGGCTCTAGTTTCTGTACTTGGCCTGCAGGTTAACGTTTGAAGCTTTGGCCATGTTTAGACTGAACAGGAGCGAGAGGAGATACACTCTACGCCAATGATGTGTTGTTTTATGTTCAGGACTCAGATCTGGGGAACAGCTGACATCAGCTCATCAGGAAAGCAGAGTAATAAGACAAAAGTAGAACAGATGGCTAAACAGCCTGATCTGGACGAGTTTCTGTTGCTCTTTCTCTGACTGGACCAACAGACATGGTTTGGGTACACAACTCCGAGGAAACGTCTGAAACTACTGAAGGTGTGGGCATATGACAAATCCATCTGATTCACTTGAATGAAAGGAGGCTGAAACACTGACGCTTGTTTGTGAAATGCAGAATCCGTTATTCTAACGAGGTTCTCCGTGAGGATAACACGAGCAGACTATGCCACATGTTTTGATGGGTCCCAGTTCCCTTGTGGGATCAATAGAGCATCTATCTACAGACTGTTGCACAGAGAAACGGTGACACCTTAACCTTACGGCGAAAAACAAACAGAGTGTGAACACAGACTGTAATTACAAACGGACCCAAACTCAACAATTAGAAACACAAAGGCGTCCGAGCTTCATCTTGGCAGGTTTGGTGAAGAGACGCAAACAGCAGAGCTGAAGCACTGTGTGGTCGGGGACAGAAACAGGACGTCTGAGGAAGCAGGAAGTACCGGAGCTTGTCACAATGACCGCTTTTCCACTGGTGCCAGAACCAGCACACAGATCTGAGAATCGTTAGCAGATGTTGGGCTAATGTCTGCGCGAAAAGCACCCCACCCAGAGTCTGCCAATCACTGGATGAATTTCTTGCGGTAGGCCCTCCCGTAGCGTTTGACGTCACGGGTCCTAACTTCAGGAGCAGCAGGCTCTCTGGTGGGGCCGCTGTTTCAGCACCACAGCAGTGGGAAAGAGGCAGGCGCGGTGCATTAAAAGGCAAAATTCGAGGTTCCTTCACACAGAGTTGCCGCAGAATCCCTGATGATGTCAGAATCGGGGAGGAGTTTGACCCCAGCTCTGTTAACAGGTGACCACTTTCTATGAAACTCCAGGTGAGGTGAAGAGCTGAACGGAGGTTTGTATACAACCAACAATGAAAAGACACTGAGCACCTTGAACAGTCAGAGACGTGGACAGCACCTGCCTGGCCTCAAACACCTGAACCTGCTCAGCAGTGGAGAATATTACCAACATGAAATACTACAGCACAGTCTTCCACATTCGGACCCATCTCTGGATCTCTGCAAGCTTCCCTTTGGGTAAAGCGGTGAGGTCTGCTGGAAAATCATTTGGAGAACCACAAAGAGTCAAAACGCAGCTTCTACCCATCGTTCTGGACTCGACCACGACCTGCCCCAAACCTCATCGAGTGACTGCGCTTCAGCAAAACTGTGGGTTTTAAGAACACCTGAATGGAGTCAAACCTTGGACTCTGGTACAGGTCTACACTACACCCTGGTCACTGCTGAACGGGTCAGTGACAGGACGTGAGGCCAGGTCTGATAGCACCTAACAGGACTCGAGACAGGAAATGCTGCTGTAAAAATCCCAGTGGCTGTATGGCCACGCTGATGACACAGCTGCTGGGCATTAGAGATCAGGAGTGGACGAACACGCACGCTGCTGGTAGAGAGCACCACAGATGGACGACCAGTCCTGGGCTCGCTCAACAAGCTGCATGCACTGGCTGTCAGTAGCACCAGGCCACGGCGTTAGACGTGCTCACACAGGATGCCGTTTGTTTGGCTTGATGTCAATCTAACCTAAAAACCCTTGGCACTGCTGAGGAGGCATTAGATCGGTCATAAGAGAGAGCACAAAGGCAGTTGGCAGTTGCTTCAGCATCATCATCACCATCATCAAGAACTCTGCAAACATGTTCAACCTTGGATGGCAAGAACGGACGAGCTCCCAAAGATCTGAGGGTCAAACACACCTTCAGATCTTCTCCTTTTGGGGTCAAGCTCAAGGTTCAGCATCTTATTTATCCTGATTGCAACTGAACATGAGTGATATCATCATTACTGATGCCTCTGCCTTCATTACAGGTCACCAGCTCTTTGACTTTAAACACATCTGGAGATCAAGATGGGAGTTTTTTTACTGAAGGCATCGGCACTACAACTTTGGAGTTTGTGTTTTAGATCCTCACGGTGCATCCTGTGTGACCAGACCTGCCAAGACCAACGGGTTCAACAACAGAGACCCAAGATACCACACCCACGATGAACTATCAGTCATAGCAGGGTCCACGATAGCTTTTAGCACCAAATGTGAGGACGGAAATCAGGCGTCAGGACTAAAACTTCTACCTGTGCCCGACCAGGACGCAGATGACCCTGTAGATGCTCCGGACCATCGGACAGACTTTTTTACGGTGTGACTTGCTGAAGTCAGGCGGTGTTTATGGTCACTGCATTAGGCCTTATTATACTGTACATGTAATATCTTTATGCAGAACGGTGGACGTGCAAGAAGAAGCTTAATGGTCAAAACAGTCGTCCAAGAGCCCACTTTAACTTTACAAATGTTGCATGGCAAAGCCAAACCTCCAGTAGCTGAAATATCTCTAATACTCATTCTGTCAATTTGAAACAAGTCTCAAACCTGCTGTGATGCCAACGTGACTCTCCAGCCATCGTCCCTGGTGTTAAAGGTACAATTTGCAAGAATATAAGTGCTTAAACATCTCCAAGAAGTAGTAGTGAGTAAAAACGATTAATAGTCTATGGACAGAGTAATAATTCTAGAGCGTTACCATTCTGAAAGATCAGAAACCAGAGACACACAGAGGCTGACCATCGTGATGGAGCCGCTCGGTCAGCACAGCGTTTCACCTTTTTTTGGGCAGTGATCCCAAAATCCTCATGACCCCGACGAAGTCCCAGTGTCCATTCAAAAGATGCTCCAAATGGACCTGGCAGATCTTTAGCTTAGAGTAGTTTTACTAAAAAGAAATCCATGACACTGTAATGATGGCACTCCCACGCTGCGGACTGACCTCCGGCTGCAGAAAGCCAAAGCTCACAAAGCTTTATGAGGACTACAGCGCAACACGAGCCGAATCAGATCTCCTGCACAGACGGAGCTCGCCTGGAAATATTTACAAGGCCGTCAAGATCCACTCGAGTGTCCTTCATAAAGTGCATGCCAGACACACCGAAAGCCAGCGCTCTGGAGTCAAAGATTTCTGCTTCAGTCTGTGCTGGGGGGCTAGCCTATATAGGTGTGTAGCTTAAAAGCAGATCGCTGCAGGAATGGTTATACTGTGCAGTAGCTCATTTGTCGTTTAGCTTAATGATTGATACATTTCAGAGTACAACAAAAACAAGGTTCTTTGAAGTGTAGGAGCTGATTGAAAGACTGAACAGAGTCCTTCTGTGCAAAACTGAGGACAGACAGAGAAGCAGTGAAGCACGTGTTCACGCTCGGGTCGCACTCAGAGCGTCCTTCAGCAGATGATTGACGGAGCTGCAGAGGATTGTGAATAATAAAGTTTCTCATCTTCACTGTGACATTCAACAGCAGGTTGTCGCTTCTCTTTGTGCTTTGTCCCAAACTGGGTCCAGATCAGCGATGGGACCCGTCCGGCCGGTCCAAACAAGGCTCGGGGAGAAAGTTCAGACCCACAGCCCAACCCAATTTAGACTGGATTAAACAGGCTGCTGCAAACTGGATCAGGAGTTTCCAGTTGAAGGTGTTTGACGTATTCGGGAGAATAAATAAATGCGGTCACGGTGACCCGGGGGTTCGACCTTTTTCAATCAGCATCTCTTTTTACAAGAACGGATTCGCCTCACCCAATGCTGATATTTTGCCAGGTTCATCACATGACATGACCGTCTGCCATCATCAGCATCGTGGTTTCACATTTTGAGTCAGGTAAATTAGTTTGGTTGTCCCGCAGTGATCCACGTCTCAGATTCAGGTGAAGCACAGGAACTGGCCTTGAAAGCTCCACGTGGGTCCACGCTCGACCTGAATTTGAGTTTTCAGCACACAGAGAGAAGCGTCAACACTGAAAAAGCCTGAAGAGAGCAGAGATGAAGACAGAGTCCAGACCGCTCAGCACGAAACTGAAAGCTGGTCGGGAGGGGATTCGTCCCACAGACACCGCGGCGTGGTCACTAAAGAAGTCTACTCGTCTTTCCGTTTGTCTAGATTCAAGTTTTACTCCTTTAAACTGTGATTTCCTGCGTCACACTGTCCACTCGCCTGGCCCCGCCCACATGCTTACAAATCCATGTCATGTGATTGTCCAGCTGTGAAGAAGTTTGGGGGGTGGGGATGGCGAAAGTTTTCTGATCAGAGCTCTTTGCATCCAGAGTCCCACTGATCAGCTGCGGTCCGCCGGTGATACTCCCCGTTAGCTAACCGCCCGCTAGTCTTCGTCTGGGTTCACGAGTGTATACATACATACATACTGGAGATATATATACACGTATATAGCTGTATGTTTGCGTATTAGAGAGAGTGCGTGTGTGTCAGACTTTTGTGATCTGATTGTGGTCTTCGTCTTCAAACCCCTCGTTCTCAGGGTCCGAGTCCGTCGTGTCCGAGTAGCGGTAGTGATCCGGTTCGTTGTCGCTGGCGTCTGGCGTCATCGAGGACGTGCTGCTCGCGTCACAGTTGGCTCCTTCTTCTACCGTCTTGGTGAAGAACAGTTTCACCTGAAGCAGAAGAAGAAGCAGACCGTCAGTCTGGAGGTCACCTGCCTGCTGCTAACCAACCTCGCTGCTCACGCTTTTAAACTACAGATGGCGGGCAGCGGCGCTCTCATCGCTCTCTGTGCTTCTAACGAGTTTACACGCTAGCACAGCAGAAATCATCTTCCTGGTCATTACAGGCTGGGTTTGTGCGGCTCGTCAACTTAACGAGCCTTTTTCTTAAAGAACAAAACAATCAGGATATTTACTCAGCGCCATCGCCGTCAGCGGCGTCGCTGCTCAGCAGCTTACCTTGAAGTTCGGGGAGAAGTTCCTGTTGGCCTTGTCCTTGTTGGCCTTGTCCAGGTCGTTCTTGGTCAGCGTGAGGACCAGGTAGTCTCTGTCGTTGGTTTCGCTTCCCGGCGTCATCGGGGTCTGCGGCGTCCTGTCAAACAGCTCTCTGGGTGTCCCCGCGCTGCCGTTCTCCATCCTCTCTGGGACTTCCTCCGGACCCGGGATGAAGAAGGTGTTGATCCAGAAATGGAACATCTTCTCCTACAATGAGAAAAAGCAGTGAGGAAACCAGGCCGGCCATGCGCTCTGCCATCGTGGACACGTATCCGTGTTCCACCTCCTCTGGTCCCCGGAGAAAAACCTGTGCTCCTAAAACTGATGCTGAACATCTACAGTAAAGACTAGTTTGAGTTTGGCACTGAATAAACAAGGCTGACCTTTGACCTTTGGCTGTGAGGAAATATTCAGTCCTGCTCAGACACGGGGTCTGCACAAGACTCAGCACTGACCACAGACGGCCCTTCGAGGTGAGCCCAGACAAACTACACCAGGCCACATGTGAACCCCACTCAGGACAACAAAGAGGACTCCATCACCTCCTCACCTTCTTCAGCACCTTGTTCTGCTTGTGGAAGAACTCCACCTTGATGTCTCCACAGACAGGAAGTGGCTGCGGGAACTCAAATAGCATCAGTTTGTCTTCCCTGCGGGTGTGGCCGGGGTTAGAGGTGTGGATCTTCACCTTGAGCTGGTACACGACAAACTGGGGGTCTGCGGGGGAGCACAGGGACACCCGTTAATTCAACTGAAGTCGCTCGAAGCGACGGCAGACTTACTGCTCGAGACTCACTGCAGGTGCCTCCGGTGAACATGGGGATGGTTTCAAACAGCATCTTGTGGAAGAGCAGAGCCACCGGTTTGTACTGCAGCTGGTTCTTCAGCAGGAAGTTGTAGTAGACAACGTAGCGCCGCTGGCTCGGGATGGTCACACCCTGAACATCAACAGATCAATCGTGAGGTCAGGTTATATCAGAGTCTTTCAGCATCCTCATCAGCCGCTCTGCAGAGTTAGAATTCATCCATCCATTCTGTCACGCTCATCCTTGTCAGGGTTGCAGGGGCACCCTGGGAACAGCCGGACGGGCCGCCAGGCTGTGACAGGGCTAACAGAGACAGACAATCACTCACACCTGTGGACAGTTTAGAATCGCCAGGTAACCTAACCCCACTAGCTGCATGTGTTTGGACTGTGGGAGCACCCGGAGAGAACCCCTGCAGACACGGGGAGAACATGCTCAGGGTTTACCGCCCAGTTACAACCTTATTCATCACAACAGCTGCTCAAGGCGCCTCGTATCACGAGGTAAAGGCTCCACATTAACACAAAAAGGTTACCTTCTTGTCGTGGGTGCGGACCTCCCCGTAGAAGTCGAGGGCCTCCTGAGCTTCCTGGAACTTGCCCCGGTGCAGCAGGTAGGCGCAGATCATCACGCCGGTGCGGCCCTTTCCCGCCTTGCAGTGGATGGCGGCGACGTGCTGCTCGTCCTCGCTCAGCCACTGGTCCAGGTCCTCGCAGAACGGCTTTATCAGCTCCAGCTGGGGCGGGTTGTGGTCCTCGAACGGGTACTGAGCGACTGGGAGAGGAGGAGCAGAGCGACGGCTCGTTACCCAACACCAGACAAACACACTGCCTCTCAAAGGTCAGAGGTCACAAGAGGACAGGCTCACCTTGGCAGTTGAACTTTGATGCGTCGTAATGTCGCTCCGCACATCTGTGGACAGACACACAGATGTTAGGACTGGCCGCCTCGCCGGCAGCTGTCGGCGCCTCTGAAGGAATGTTTAGCTCGCTGACGTAAGGAGCTGCGGTGAGAGGCGGAGTCCACCTGACAGACGCTCACCTGAGTACGTTAAAATGAACCCCTCACCCACTTCTCTGTGCTTGACGTCACAGTATTATCCTGTTTGTTAAACCTGCGCTGCTGTCAGTACACCTGGACCTGCTGAGCTGAGTCGGCACGCCTGTGGGCGGGGCTCCTCACATGAACATTTCCCACATCAGTGAGCGAGTGAAAACTTTAGAACTGAAGGCCCGTCAGGCTCGACTCCTGAGGGCCCCGGTCCTAACAGTCTGGGCTAAACTCAGCTTTATGACCTGAACAGGAAGTTTTCATTTAAAGACATCATCACAGAGGAAAACAGACTGAGTACTCACAGGTTGTAGATCTTATAGTGATTCTTGTGCTTCGAGTCTAAAAACCTGAGAGGAGAGGCGGGGCAAACCGTTAGAGAAGCTTTGAAACAGACCGACTTTACTCACACGGCAGCTCCACGATGACATGTGGAGTGTTATTACAGCGTTATCACACTACAGTGTTATTACAGAGTTTGCTGTGAGGCTGAGGTGAAAGTCTTTCATCCAGAAATCCTACGCTGAGCAAACCAGCTTTAAAAACCAACAAGTGGTCTCTGCAGCGCCCCCTGCTGGTGTCTGAACACGACGCGGCTTTAATGAGGCTGACGTCACATTTCGAGCACGTCTGTAATCAATAAAATAATCTTCTATTATTGCTCAGCTGATTGAAGCTCGCTCACTTGTACTTTTCACATTTTTGTGGCCCACCTTAAAGCAAACTTCCTTCTGATTTGCCAGGTTCAGGAAGCCTACTGAGGAGCTACTGCTCTGGACTCACTGGAGATCAGTTTTCAGTGGAGCAATCAATGAGTCTATGTGTTCTTTCTGAGCGTGGATCAAAGAAAATCTCCAGTTTCAAACTTTTGGTGGTTTTCGTTTGTGTGTCCATCCAATTTTTAAGATTTCCACCTTCGCTAGCAGCAGCGATCATTAATCCGTTAACAGGAAGTGACCCAATAACCTTAAAAACTGGGTTGTGCATTTTTTCAGTACGGGATCAGATTTCACAGCGATGTTTACAGGAGGCGCTGCTGAGCACTAAAAACATGGGTCAGAGAAGGTCAAAGGTCATCTTACCGAACCACGTCGTCGATGTTGTTCCTGTAAACGCCCTCCAGCCGCTCGGCGGGGAAACCCATCGCGATGATGTTTGGATAAATGTCTGATGGAGCGCCGCTCAGGACCAAACGTCTGAACACAGCTGGACCCCAAAAACTAGCACTCAAACATCCAATCACAGAGCTTCATACCATCACATGATTAGTCAGATCTCTCTCCTGGACTCCTCCCCCTTTAAGACAACCTTTGGGTTGGGTTTGGCTGCCCCTCATAAACAGAAGGTCTAACAGCAGGTGGCCGGCGCATACGACCGAAAACACAACAGTTCCTCTTTAAAAATGAATAAACCATCACATCATCGGAAACGAGTCGAGCTTCCCTAATCGATCAGTTTACCTCAGAAGGTGGTAACAGGTCAGGTATCAGAGTCAGCTGACAGGAAGTTTGCCAAAGCGATGAATCAACTGTCAGAAACCTGAAGAGGTCAATGACATAAAAACAGCTAAGAGAATAAAATGTAACGTCAGGCGTCTGTAAAGGCACAAAGCACCCCTACTCTGATCAATAATCAAACTGATCGGGACTTTCACTGTGCTGATCATCCTCAGTCCCTCCACCATAAGTGGCTATTTGCTTTCTGATCAATCAGTCCTGTTCAATCAGCTGCATGTGGATTGATGCCTTCAACCCTGCAGGAGGTCCTCTGAACCAAACTTTATTAACACAGGAGAGAAGCGAACACCACTAAATATGACCAAACAGAATAATCAATCATCAGTAGTGATCGATAGATTTCATTAATTCAGTGCTGGGTTTGTTATTTTACCAGTAACACACAGGTTGGTCGATAATCGATATTCTGACCTACAGCAGATGCATCAGAGCAGCCTGGAGATGCTCCAACAGACCTCACGCCGAACTGCATTGAAAAATCTGCTAAATTAAGACTAATTAGCAGACGTGTCAGTGTGAGGGGACAGCATGAAGACGGCCGCTGCAGAAGAAAACCAGCGGAACATCTGGACCATGAAGACCGACCGAGAACAGCCCTCAGGCACGAGCCAGCAGACACGAGCCCGCCTCTAAATGTGCGATTTTTCGAGTCCGGCTGCTCATCAGCAACACGCCCCACACAGAGCCGCCTCCTTAAATCACAGCTTTTCTGAACAGGCTTCTGGACGGCGCTATTACACACACACACACACACACACACGTAAAAAGGATACAGGTCAGGTCCAGGTCGAAGCCGTCCTCCTGGTACCGCCTTTTGTTCCTGCTCACAATCCCCCGGATTCTGATTAAGGCAGCCATCGCTGCACCCCGGCCTCCGGTGAGGTCTCTCAGCGGGTCAGAGATCACCGGGAGACGGTCTGTTTTACTGCGGAGCCTCAGCTGTCTGGTTACCCTGGTAATCCTGGGCAGCTAGCTCGCAGCTAGCCGGCCTCCAGTCCCGCGATTTCCAGATTTAAAGAATAACCCGCAGAAAAATAAAGCCCAAATAAAATCCAGTAGAAACCTCGACCCGAAGCAGCACGAATCGGTCCCTTTATCCGGCCTGCTCGCAGCCTCCCCGAGCCCCGCTCTGGATGGATGCTAGCCGACCTGCTAGTAGAGATGCATCCGGGCTGTCGCTGCTCTTTTATGGATCAGAACAGGGGAGCTCCGAGGCCTCCTCCCCGCTCCCGCAGCGGGCCCGGGTTTCCAGGTCCCCTGCCTGCAGACAAAGACCATCTGCGGGAGGACGGCCGGTGCGGAGCCGGTCCTCCGGACGTATCCAACAGAGCTGTTCCCGGCCTATGAGCGCAGGAGAGCCGCCGTGCCTGAATGCAGGTGAGTGGAGAGAAACCCTCTCCGCCTCGGTGCCTTTGAGCAGAGCGACTAGACGACAGTTACGCATGCGTCAAGTCTGCAGCAGGACAGCAGGAGAGACGTCCACATCCGCCCGCCTTCAAACTAAATGACCTACCTCAAAGGACTTTTTTTTTTTCTTAAGCGTTTCCGCAAATGAATTTAAACACTATCATACAAAAAACATATTTTACGTCCGCAGTACAACCTAAAGACTTTAAGGACTTATGTGTTCAATTTAATCAAGTTATTTAAGTATTTTTTTAATGAATCGATCCCAGTGGTGGGTTAATAGTTAAAACACTTTTGAATCTTTCAAGAGAAATATTTAATTTTTCACCAAAACAGCAGCAGAACAGCAGATTTACATCCACTCATCATCAGAGGGACAGAGATGCTGCCAAATTTACCTATGGTGATAATAATCATAATAATAATATAAATTCCTGAAACATACTCATACATATTTAACGTTGTTAGTATTATTGCTATTGTACAGAATATATCAACAGCTATTTCAGTTTGTTTTATGTTATCAATACATACATTTTTTTTAATTCTATCCTTAATTAGATTACTGTTTTTTCTTTAATTTTCATTTTATGTAGTTTGAATTAATTATTTCATTTATACGTATACAATTTAGTCATGTTTACTTAATGTATGTATTAAAAAAAAATTGATAAACGACGTCATTAAATGACGTGTGCGGGTTACATAATTCACTGTACACCGTGAACTTTGCTTTTATTTTGTAAAGCTGCTCACTTTATTTCGGTGGGTCACTTTTCCTGACTTGACGATGCTAACTTGTTAGCGGCTAGCTGCGCTGCAATGGTTGGTTGCCATGTTGTGACGCCGTCATCCTCCCATTCAGAAAAACTCTAGGAATACGTAATGACCGGGAAACCTGGCAACCACCGGAAGTTACATAATGCAGCATGCCGTCCCAGCAGAGGATGGAGTCCGGTTCCAGCAGAGTTTCAGTCCGTTTCAGCAGTTTTTAAGGAGCTGAAACGACGTGAACATGCTGCTGAAACTGAAAAGTTGCGTTTTTCCACAGAAGCGTCTCGTGGAGGCGGCAGAGCTTCAGCGGAGCCACAGCGGCCCCTGGTGGACAGACGTCGGCGCGGAGATGCGTTCTCACATTCACATTTTTTCTGTAAACTCTTGTCTATGTTTGTTGTTTGCGAATTAATCACGTTTGCGTAACTTTTATTAATCAAAATGTGAAAAATTCATATTCATTATTTACAATACAATTATTACAATCAAAACTGCTCACAACAAACATAGATGTTTACATCAGCGCTGTAATTTGCACTAATCAACCAAACAACTACTACTGTTATAACTTGCACATTACTTTTCTCAGTTTATATACACTAACTTACATGTTACATTTCTACTTATCAGTGAATAGGTACAATACACAATCTGTACTTTTCTAATTATTCTAAATATTCTTAACTATTTAAGCATCTTTCGGTATCCTGCTCATTTTGCACACTCCAGCCTTGCTTTGCCACTTATCTGTACTCTAACTTTAATAACTGTACAGTACTCTGTTTTGGTAACTATTTCCTGTTTTCCTATTTCACTGCAGGGCAACCTGTACGTGGCGAATAAAGCCTTGATTGATTGATTGATAACTCTTGTCCATGATGGAAATATGTAAAAAGTTTGTGTTTCTGTTCTATATCCTGTTCTGTTTGTATATGTGTTTTCTTGCTGCTTTTACAACCAAATTTCCCCCTGTGGGACAATTAAAGGATTATTCTATTCTATTTTATTCTATTCTAGGTGACTACGTGTTTCGATTTTGCCTGCAGGGGGCGCAGCAGAGTCGTGAGTTAAATAAAACGTAGAAGACGACAATCCACATCCGGCTGTCACTGCCGTGCCGCAAGGAAGAACCAAAGGAATATCTGGACAGGTGAGCGTGATTCTACCTGACAGATGAGCCAGTTCCGCCCGGCTCCTCTGCTACAGGTGCCGGTGCTCTTCGACGGAGACTCGCGTGTCTTTATCCGCTCGGAACCGCTCCGTGGGGCCCTGCAGCTTCGAAGGTCAAGCTAATGCTAAAGCTAAAGCTAGTCCTTTCGGTTTTACCGTGTGAGCACCGCGGGGTTCAGACTGTGTCCGGTTTTAAAAGATAAGTTAGAAGTTCCGGACCGTCAGGTGTTTGTTTTCCAGCTCAGGTGTAGACGATTATAACTCACGTATGAATATGTATGACCTGAGGTCAGCTTTCAGCCTCGCGCTGAGAGAAGGATGAACTGTGTTCAACCTCAGCTAAACCGCATCACCTGTACGTCAGCGATGCTGTTAGTTATAGCTTATTTTCCCATAAAGTCCACTACAGAATAGCTGTTGTCATGCGCAGTTATGCCTCCGTTTGCAACCACGTGATTGAAACCATACGAAGGATAAAAGAGCTTTGTTGTCAGTTTATCCTGGACAAACAGTCCAGCAACATGAGCAAAAATACAGTCGTGTCATACATTCATGTGCACCGCCATCTTTAAACTGTTTTGCAGCTGCTTGCTCTGTAACCTCTGCGGAAAAACCAGACAGACCTCCTCATAAACCATTGTAGCTGTCAGAAACCAAGACGTGACCTGATGTAACAATGTTCACATTTCATCATTGATTAAGAGAATTGTATTTCTGAGCCCGCCAGACTCTGTTTGAAAAATGGCTGATTTCCAGGACCTTTAATCAGGGTCAATCACCAGGCTGAAAATCCAGCAGTTTTCAGTGTAACTACTCACAGAGTCAGCGGGAGAAGATGATCCAGCCGGCAGTGACGGTCCCTGCACCGAAACCTCGGCCCTGAGCATTTATTCCACCTGAGTGATGGGAGGCCACATCCACCAGACTCCATTTCAAATTTGGGCTGTTTAGTATTTCTGTAACATTCTTTCTTCAAACATCACATCGCGACTGAAGGTCAGCAGCTGTTTGGACCAAACCCCCTTTAAAAACCTGCCACTTTAAGCTCCTCCTGCTCCTCCTCAGAGAAACCCCGTTAGTTCAGGAGGTCTTTGTGTTCACATCTGAAGGAGACGTGGAGCTCAGGTGTCATACCTGCTGATGACTTCTTCGTTTGTGTGGCAGGAGCTGCTGAGCGCGACGATGGTGCTGAGGGAGGTCCCGGCCGAGAACATCGCCCGTCCTCTGGGCAGGAACGAGGTCATCGGCCTCCTTTTCCGCCTCACCATATTCGGCGCTGTCACCTACTTCACCATCAAGTGGATGGTGGACGCCATTGACCCCACTAGGAAGCAGAAGGTGGAGGCTCAGAAACAGGTAAGAGCAAGCGAGCAGCTGCATGTTTGATCTTCACAGGTGGCTCGGTCTCTGATTGGTTCCTGGTTTGGTGTCTTTCAGGCCGAGAAGCTGATGCGTCAGATTGGCGTTAAAAACGTGAAGCTGTCGGAGTACGAGATGAGCATCGCCGCTCACCTGGTGGACCCGCTGAGCATGCAGGTAACGCCTCGTGTTGTTAAACTGAAGCTGTTAGAAACTCCTAAAAGCTTGCCCGCCGACGGCGGCGCCACGAGGAAACGGGAAGCGTGTGTGGTTTCTTTACCTGCACGTCACATACACCTTCTTCCTGCGTGCAGATCACCTGGAGGGACATCGCAGGTCTGGACGAGGTCATCACCGAGTTAAAGGAGACGGTCATCCTACCTGTTCAGAAGAGACACCTGTTCCTGGGATCCAGGCTGCTGCAGCCCCCCAAAGGTCAGAGGTCATTCACCTGCGTCCTGTTTTAGAGTCGTCAATAAAGCTTTATACAGAAGGGAGCAAGGAAGGAAAGGAAATAAGGAAACGTGAAGGTAAAATCTGAACATGGTCTTGGTAACAGGCGTACTGCTGTACGGACCTCCGGGATGCGGGAAAACACTGATCGCTAAGGCAACGGCAAAAGAGGCGGGGTTTCGTTTCATCAACCTGCAGCCGAGCACACTGACGGACAAATGGTACGGCGAGTCCCAGAAACTCGCTGCCGCTGTGTTCTCATTGGCTGTCAAACTTCAGCCAGCGATCATCTTCATCGACGAGATAGGTGACGAACGCGCGCGCACACACACACACACACACACACACACACAAAGAGTGAAAGCTGAGCTGGAGAATAGAAAAAGTAGAAACAAGAGTAAAAACCTCGCCGCCCGCGTGTTTGCAGACTCGTTCCTGCGGAGCCGCTCCAGCTCGGATCATGAAGCCACTGCCATGATGAAGGCCCAGTTCATGAGTCTGTGGGACGGACTGGACACGGACCACCACTGCCAGGTATGCACACCTGTCTGTCACATGACCTCAGCGGTGACGGGGTGTTTCCTTTCAGTAAAGATGTTTCCACATGTTTGTGTCACAATGACCTGAGGAGGGCGGGGCCACTGTGCGTGTCTGTGTCAGGTGGTCATTATGGGCGCCACCAATCGCCCCCAGGACCTGGACTCTGCCATCCTGCGGAGGATGCCCACCAGGTTCCACATCAACCAGCCTGTATGTGACTTTCAAAATAAAAGCCTCAGTCTTAAAAGCAGGGGGCGTGCTGACGGTGTGTTTGTCCCCGCAGAGCGTGAGGCAGCGCGAGCAGATCCTCGGGCTGATCCTGGAGAACGAGAGGGTGAGCGCACGAGTCACGTGACCTCTTCATCATTCTGCAGCGCTTCACGACAGTCCTTCTTCTTTTACTCATTTAATGGACGTCAGCACAGGAAATGAGAGAAAAGGAAAAGAACAAACACACAAAACAAGTTTGGCAAAGGGAAGACATGTAGGGGAAAGGAAGCAAGGAAATGATGGAAGGAAGGAGGATGGGGTGTTAGGAAAATGGACTGGAAATGGGGAAGGACACAAGAAAAGGATGGAATAAGGAAGGTAGGAACAAAGGAAAGGAGGAAAGGGAAAAACGGATAAAGATTGAAGGAAGGTTGGCAAGGAGGGGAAAAAGGAAGGAAACAAGGAAGGAAAAGAAGCCGATGGGAAGGGAAGGAGGGCGGGTCGACGGACTCGAGCTCGCAGCGATCGATCTGTTTTCTCTTCACAGGTAGACTCATCGATTAGCCTCAGCGACATCGCCAAGGAAACAGAGGGTTTCTCAGGAAGTGACCTCAGAGAGATGTGTCGTGATGCGGCGCTGCTGTGTGTCCGCGACTTCGTCCACGCTGAGAACGACAGGTGGGCGTCCAGGTGTTTCTGTTGAGGTGATCAATAACAGTGACGGTTCGCTCAGGTGAGGTTTCAGTGTCGGGTTTCTCTCTCGCAGCCTTCCAGATGACATCATCCGCCCGATCCATCAGGACGACCTGCGGCGCGCCATTGTCAAGATGAGGAAGTCCAAGACCGCGGGTGGAGCCGGCGCCCTGCTGCACGCCGCTCTGGACTGAACACGCCTGGATCACACGATGACCTCAGCTCAGCCTGCAGCCGCCGCCCCCTCACGCTGACGTGCCACTGCTTCCTGCTTGTCCTTCAGTCAGCTGATTGGCTGACGGTGGCGGGCTTTTCTTTTTTTTTTTTTTTTTTTTCCCTGTTTTTTTTTTTTTTTTTTTTTAGAATCCCGAAATCCAAAATAAAAGTTGTTTGTCAGAGCTCGCTGTCACGCGTCCGCGCCGTCGGCTTCCCCCTTTACAAAACGCTCTCATCCCGGCGCCTGAAGCTGCTGACGTCACGGACACACGGGGCGGCCATCAGGCCTCGTCGTGACAAAACGTCTGACGCCAAACGGCAGGAATAGCGTCTGACTATGGAGGGAGGGATGAGACGGCGGCGAGGCACGTTAAGTTTTTCAGGCATATGACAGCGTTCTGCGTCTCCTCGCCGTTTGTTTGGCTGGTGAAATCGTGAGGAAAGATGGCGGTTGGGTTCAAACAAGCCGTTGCAGCGAGGCGTTTAAACTCGACGCCTGTCACACAGAGGGCCTCTACAGGAGCTTTTATTGTGAAAATCCTCCCAAACACAGAGTATAAGAAACCCACCAATAATCAATCCGATGAACAATAAGTTTACAGGTGTGAAGCACAAACGGCGAGCTTCAGCCGCTTAAACACGATTCAAGCTGCTTTGATGAAATGACGTCGTTATTGAAACTTTATTGACTCTGAAACACGACGCGGACGCTTTGATCCGTTTACAGTGTAAATAAACACAAACGTGGCGCTGATGGCGTTTCAGGGGAACGCTTCTCTTTTCATCAAGTGTACTTTATTTGTAGTTGTTTTTTTATTTGTAGTTTTTAAGCTGAGCTGGTTTCTGTTAATCCTCAGAGCTCGCAGTCGTAACAGAAACTGGAAGGCGTCAGATTTTCACATTAAAAGACTGATGAACTTCCTGGTAACACTGAATCATCGTTTCGTCAGACGCAGGATTTTTTGCTCAGTGTGTTGTTGCCTGTTTAAGTTATGATGTAATAAAGTGGCCAAAACAACAACATGTGACTTTTTCATTCATGTGGTTCTCTGAGTAAAAATGTTATGAAGTCTATTTCTTTATTTTATGAAAAATAAATTTGTCAAACATTAAAGTGTAGTTAAGATGGAGGAGTGTTGGAATTTAACGTTTTCTTTAAACGTTAAATAATAAAGCTTTTTATTAAAAAAAAAAAAAAAGACCCACGTTGTAACTGCAGAAGCCACGCTTAGAAAACAGGAAAACTTTATGGACGAGAACAGATCCGCTGAATTTTGTACGTTTGCAATAAAACCGTTAAAGCCGCTGTTACCAAGAGACGACGTTTGAACAGCTCAGACATCAGGACACGATTCTCACGTCAACAGTTCAAAGCTCTCCTTTGTAATCTGAACAATTTGTTTTCATTAATATTTCACATAAAATTACACAAAGTGAATTTTTAGAGGAACATATTTGAAAATGAAGTAAAACAGTTTTCTACAGTTTCTTTGGTTCGAGCTGCTGTTTGAAAGTGAAACCGTGAACGCAGTTTGACTTTAAATAAGACACTTTGTTCTGTTTTGATGGTGAAATTTTTTTTATTAAAGCTTTAAATGAAAAACCTTTGGATGAAGATTCAGAAAATAAATTTTAAAAAAACTACCCAAAAAGTTTTTGGCACAAAGTTGAAACATTTTTCACCCTGAACAAATCAAAGATTAAAATAAATAAAGTCAAAATGATTCAGATCTCAGCCCGACACCCTGACCTGGACTCACAATTTTTAAAAGACTTTTATTGTGAAAATCCTGGTAGAAAGAAAATCAACCACCGAAAAAATAAATTAAAGCTTCTCTGGCATAACTCTGAGACTAAAGGTGGAGGCAGGGGAAGGAGGGCACCCGCCCTCCGTCACGTTTACCTGCAGTTTAACCTTCACACTTCCTGCTGACCCGAGAACATCAAAGCACATTTCACTTTTAACTTTTACCCAGAAACACTCAGACATGAAGAGGAGGACGGGTGGCAAGTCTTCACTTCCTGTTTTGTTTTAGTTGATCAGATGTCATAAATGGAACGCTCGTCCTGATCTGTGTTCAATAACCGACAGCAACAACCACAGACTGGGTATAAAAGATGGACGTTGCTATGGCAACGAGATTCAGTCAACCCTGAAAACCTCAGGCTCGTTTACACTTCTGTACAAACAGAGGAGCCGTCCCCTGCTGGTCATTGGAAGGACTGCAGGCTGACGGAACCATGTCCATCGTTTATCTACAGTCTGTGTCAGACTCCCTAAGTCCGACTTTGAGCGAACGAAAGGAAGAAGCTGGCCAATCAGAGCTCAGGTCAAGACATCTTCATGAGTTACATGACGTCTTTCTCCTGCTTCAAACGTCTGAACTGGGAAAAATTCTAGTGCGTGACTGGACGCTTGTTGTCAGGGGGTGGGGCTCCATGCCCCCAGGTTAGCAGGTGTGTTAGGCTTACCGTCCTCTGTCCCTCTCAGAGCTCCGTGTTGGGCGCTCGGCCCACCGCCCTCCCCTCGCACTCTCTATGGAAGTCGCAGCCGTCCAGCAGGTGGCGGTACGTTGCCCGGACGTCACGGTACAGCGGCGCGTCCTCCGCCTCCAGCCCGGGGAATCGAACTGGCGACTCATTGACAAGTAGCTGCAGCCGTGGGCCTCGCTGGCAGTCGTACAGCACGAACAGCAGGTTGGCGGCATATGGCACGATGAGACTGGTCCGGAAACGGCGACCTGCAAGACGGCATAGGGAGACTTCCTGTTAGAGCGAGACTCATGAAACAGCAGATCGTGGCTGTGACAATGATGTCACGATGATGTCACGATGACGTCACGCCACTCTCCAGAATGTTCTGTAGTCTGAACATCATCATCTTGTTTTAAATTTAAGGAATTTACGAGTGAATGTTTGGGAACGCTGTTTGGGAACGCTGTTTGGGAACGCTGTTTGGGAACGCTGTTTGGGAACGCTGTTTGGGAACGCTGTTTGGGAACACTTGGGAACACTTGGGAACACTTGGGACTTCTAATGTGACATGAATACATTCATATTTCTGGAGAATCACGTCAGGATTCTCATTTACTCAGATTTTCATCATCGTGCTAACATTTGTCTGGAAACACCTTCCCGTTTCTCGTCACTGCACAATACGAGGAAATACAAGTGCAGTTCCTGGAGGACTGAGGATGACAACAACGGCGTTTTTGTGTGTTGTGTCAATAAAAACAAGAAAAACTTGTTCTGCTCTCTGATTGGATGCTATGTTAGAGGTGGCGCTTCTTACCATGCTGTGAGTCGTAGTTGGTGGCAGTGGGTGGAGTCTGGTCCTTGTAGAGTCCCAGCAGAGAGAGGAGGGGGAGGAGCGTCTCAGCATGACCCACCAAGATGGAGGCGGGCTCTGGGGATGCGTCAGTGGACCTGACGGAGACACGATCGGTTCAATCAGTGATCGATCAAACCAAACGATTGGTGACGGCAATCGGAGCTCAGAAACGAGCACAGCCGCTCGGGAGCCATGTTGAAGCGGCTTTGGCTGGTTTTTACGAAGCATCACCTAAATGAGCTTCGCTAGTTGAAAACCACCTTCAGAGCTGAAAAACACGCCAACCATCTCTTTGTAAACAAACAACGATCGCAGGGGCCCCACCCACCTGCGAGGACGACCGGCTCTGTCCAGCGTCCTGAAGACGTGATGGAAGAGCGGGCAGCTGGACAGGCTGTTGATCTCGTGGCCGTGCGAGCGCTTCCAGTACTGCTTCAAGTCCGACTTGTACTCCAACACCTGCAGACGGCGAGTGGGGAGAGGAAACCCACGGACCAATCAGAGAGCCGTAAACACTTACACAGACGTCTTGCCATGAGCCATTTGATCGCTTTACCATCGACAACCTGACCTGAGAGCCATCTGCAGCATCACTAATCAGTAATGGATAATGGATTGCATTTATATGCGCTTTTCAATGCCACTATTCACTCCCTCTCACATTCACACACTGGTGGAGGCAGCTACAGTGCAGTACAATGCATGCAGATCAGTGCAGATCAGGTCCTCTCAGCTGTCTTACTGATCCCAGATCAGCTCCGGAATAACGCAGAACGTTACCTTTGCGTCGCTCTCGTCAAACAGGAAGCACCACGGCGAGTGCACGTTTTTGATGGAGAGCTCGTACGAGCACAAGAAGAACGCCGCCTCCAGCAGATCTACAGGAGGCACAGAGGGACAATCTTCATCACACAAAAAACACCGCCCCCTGTGGGACAGGAAGTCCACAGAGCGGCATATGGAGAAATTTTAAAAAGCTTAACTGCATCATGGGAGATGTAGTGTGTGTGTGTGTGTGTGTGTGTGTGTGTGTGTGTGTGTGTGTGTGTGTGTGCATAAGAGACCTGGTGTGAGTCGGTGGTGAGGAAGGCCCAGCCTGTCGGCCATCCTCCTCCTCACTCCCTCCATCTCCTCGCCATGTTTGAACTTCTCCACCTCCAGCAGCGCCGTGCGGTTGTTCTCCACGCCCTCCACATAACCACGGCAACGGTCAAAGAAACGCATCAACTCATCGTCCACCTTGTGGCTGTACTCTGGCTCGGCATCTGCCCAAACACAAAGGTCAGAGGTCAGGCTCAAGGACTCACATTATCGAGAAGGCCTCTGGGGTGGCGAGACTCACCGTGGCGTCCCCAGCGGTGCTGCAGCCCCTCCTGAAACGCCTCCACGCTGCTCACGCAGCGATGCTTCGAGCTGGTCAGGAAGCGCACCCTCCTCTTCCTCACATTCTCCTCGGACAGCAGAGATGGGAACACAGACGCCAGGCGGCTCGCCAGCTGACGCAGGTCATCCCGGCCCTTCATCACCAGCTGACCTGAGGAGCATCATCATCATCATTATCACGGTCGGTCATACGCTCTGAGGTCACATGGTCCCCCTCACGCATTACATTATTAACAGTACACGATTAGGATGATGTATTCAAGTATTTATTTAGGCATTTAAGTATTCGAGTACTTCATGTTAATATATTCATGTATACATGTTCTGTACTGATGGTCGCGGGCTCACCGTCCATGTCCTCGGTGTACCACGCCTCCCAGCGGTTCCGGATCTCCTGCAGCCAGCTCTCAGATCCGCCGGAGGCCCTGGAAGCTTCGGTCCGGACCAGCTCGCTCAGTTTCCGGATCCTGCGGATGTTCTTAAGGGTCGGGTAGCGGCTGCCGTGTCGGATGACGGCGGTGAGGTGGACCGGGGAGCAGTGCTCGGCCGGGGGCGGTCTCAGGACCGAAGGGTCCGCGGACAGAGGGTCCCGCAGCAGGTGCGGGTTCACCTCCTCGTACCGGGTCTTGGTGCCGAAGTACCCGGCGATGTGCGGGATGTCCGGGACCGACAGGGAGGCGAAGGACAGGCGGGGCACGAGCAGACCCAGACTGGCCAGCAGCACACCTCCAGCCGGGTGAAACACGGAGAACATGTCGGCGGGGACCGGAGAACTGAGCCGGGGAGACAGACGGGGTCCACCTGCTTCCGCCTTTCTTGCTTTGTTGATGTTCCGGGTTTGTGTGACCTTTAACCTCCTGTTTTTCCGGTGTGCGGGCCGACCAAAAAGCATCCGCGAGGTTTAAAATTCAACATTTTTCGTTAAACTTCAACTTCAATGAAAAGTTGAGTTGTGTAAAAAAAAAAAACTGCCGGAACTAATTTAGTTGTAAAAAAAAAAAGAAGAAGAAAAAGGTTTTACCTTCTGAAGCTTCAAATTCAATACATCAATATAAAGAGGCACAATACAGCTTCCGCTTAACGGAAGCCAAAATAAAAGCCCTAACCGGTTTGTCTCTTTCAAAGTAAAAGCTTCAATGACAACAGGAAATGCATTTTACTCAAAATCGACATGAACTTTTTTTTTAAACTAATAAAATAATAATAAAACAATTTAAAGAATCAGAATTTGTAGCTGATGAAGTTATGGAAGTAGTTATTTTTCTGTATGGACACACTGATGTCATGTCTCCTTGTTCCTAAATCAGGGGTCATTTTAAATGGCGGGCCACAGACAGCCCGCTTTGACCTTAAGTGGGCCGGACCAGTAAAACTTCCTGTCACTGTAAATTAGTTAAATATTTAACTGTTTTTCTGCATGATGAAGAAAAAGCTGCTGTGACAGAGAAGGAAATCTGACTGCACGACAGCCGGTGTCCTGCTGGTTTTAGATCTCACCCTGGGTCAGCACACCTGAATCACATGATTGGTTCATTACAAGGCCTCTGGAGAACTTCAAGACAAGAACTTTATTTAAACAATTTTGAGTCAGAGTTTTGATAAAAGTCTTATTTTGATGGATTTATTACTTTAGTAGTGAGAACACACATGAAGTTTAAGGACAAGTTTGAAGCCTTTTGTCCTCCACGATGGAAAATCAATGAAAACAAAAAACTTTATCCAGCTGCTAAGTTCATAAACTCTGCTCTTAGCTTAGCTTAGTGTCCTGTGTCACTGAAATGAAGAGAGATGTTGCTTGTTTTACGTTTTCACTCGTGTGAACGCTGCTCAGATACACACCTGTCCTGTGGGGAGAACACAGGTGGGGTTTAAAGCTTTAACAGACTCCTACACCTGTTTTCCTCCACAACAGTGACAGGAATCCTCAGTGACCACACCGACTGAGGCCTCATCCACATCCGTCCTCTCCCCTGATGATAACAAATGTGGTTTTCAGTTACAGACATCACTAAGTAGAAACACAATATAATTTCATGTTGTGTAAATGAAATGTACCATGTGGCTGTACGCTTGTGTGCTCTGATCATCGCATCGACTTACCTGAGCTCAGTGTTTCCATTCAGGGCTCTGTAACGCTCAGCACAGAGGAGCTGTTATTGTTGAACCTTATTTGAGTCATAACATCGAAACGTTGCCAGGCAGGGAAAATGGTGACGGGGGACCAGCAGTGTTCTGCTGCCCTTCATATTTCCAGTCACACGGCGAACCATTTCCAGAATCATCACATGACACGGTCGGTAACCGAGCCTTCAAACATCACCACACGCGTCGTCAACAAAGCCTTGATTCCCGGATTATTCGAAATGCTTCGAAGCCTCGGCACAGAAGGACATCGCTAATAACGCGGGCCGTAAATTTGACACCGCTGGTTTAGACCCTTTATTGGACTGCTCAGGTACCCTTAAAGATTATCAACATCAGAACCTGTGTTTGTTGTGAGTATTCCGGCCATCACAGTTGAACCATTCCAGCATTACCAGTAATCCCAGTCAGACTGGTCAGCAGGTATACTGGGAGTGTTCTGAGTGCACGGCAGCACAGACTGGACTCATGCTGTGGAGAAAGAAGCAGCAGGTTCAGCTTCCTGCTGAATCCTGCAGCTCTGCACACCACCTGGTCTGATGGACACAAAGCAGCACAAACTCCACCTGGATGAACAGGAAGCAGGAAGTTTAATGTTCCTGCTGTTTGAACAGTATGATGGGATGTCTATCTCAGATGGCCCCGCCCCTCCCTGAGCCTGGTTCTGCTGGAGGTTCTTCCTGTAAAAAGGGAGTTTTTCCTTCCCACTGTTGCCAAAGTGCTTGTTCATCAGGGGTCATCTGGTTGATGGGGTTTTCTCTGTTTTTGTGATTTGGTGCTACATTAATAAAAATGAATTGAAGTGAAGGGTAGATATCACTGGGTCCCCATGTGTAACTGACAGTGATGGGAATAACAGCGTTCCTAACGGCCTTCCCATGTTTATATGGTGTGCACATTAACACCGCAAGGTCAAAGTTCTGTTTTATGTTATATGAATACATCTTTGTTTGAGTTTTCTTTGCTTCATAGAGCTTGTTCTGCTGAAACTGCCCTTCACAGAGTGTGTGAGTGATACTGATAACTACCACCGTTTGAGCAGATGACATTCAACTAAACCCCAAGTTGTTTCTAAGCTGCAGATCCCAAATAGGTGCTTAAACTCAATAAAAAGTTGGATGGTTGACAACTTTCTCCAACCTAACGACATCAGGAACCTGAGGTCCTGTAATCGTGGACGGACACTAATAGAGACAAAGCATTTACCACAGACTCTGGAACTCTGTGCCGCTGAGCCTGAGATCTGTGAACTCAGCGGTCTCTTTCAAGAAACAATTAAAAATTTGTCTTTTTAGACGTTTGATTAACTTTTTTTAACGCTTTGGTATTTTGTTGTGAAGCACTTTGTGATTTTTATCTTGAAAGGTGCTACATAAATGTAGCCACACAGTACACAATTACTGGGGTTCTGTCAGGGTCCTGGGTCTGAGCGACCCAGGATCCCGGGGCAGTCATGGACTGGTGATATTATATGTATTTTTGGTGTTGCTGCTGCTCTTTTCCATGCTTGTAGATGTGAGTGTGTGTGTGTATGGGTGCAGGTGTGTATGAACACTGGTTTACAGGCGCCTTCAGGCCTGGTGGGTGTGGCCCTGCTAGGGGACTGGCCACACCCAAAGCTACACACCTGCTGCTGATCAGGGCTCGTCGGGGGGCTACATAGGAGAGTCTTGGAGCTCCCACCGGCGTGGGATCATTTCGTGAGACTTCCTGTCAGTTCTCCAGCTGGTCTGTTTGTGTGAGCCTACCTGTGTAGTTGAGGGTACTAACGGCTGCCTCTGTTTTTCCCAGGAGGATTGCTGGAACTAGAGGGCAGCAGACACAGAGTGCACTGGCACGAGGGAGCGGACACACGAGCACAAACACTGGGAGAAGACACGGAGTGGAAATCGGGAGCACACGGGGATGTATTATTGTGTGTACAGTTTTCACTGTAAATAAAGAGCACTGTTTGCATCGCAGAGTACCGCGACTGGGTCCTCCTTTCCCCACATCCCCACGGTCTACCATGCCAAACCGTGACAGGTTCTTAATGTGCAGTTTTTATTGTCAATGCCGACGGCAGCCATATGGACTTGTACTGAATGCAGACAATGGCCGCCCCGCGCTGCACGTACAGGTCCTTTGCATCACCCATTTCAGAAATACATCATCTTGTTAAAATACTGACTTGTTACCACTGCATTACAATTATACCAATATGTTTCAACGACTTATGTGCATATTTAACAATTCCTTACCAACAATTTAACTTCTTCACAGTGATCCCGTTCCACATCCACACATCAACGTAAACAGGAAGTCCCAAGATGCGTTTCTTGCTAAGTTTTAAGTGTGGTCAAAAAAGGCACTGAAAAATCATGAAAAGGGAGGGGTCACCAACATTTGGTCCATTTATACTGAATGGATACGTAAATATTATAAATCTTCCTTCTGGTTCTATTATACTGTTGCTAATGGTGACGTTTCTGTTGCTCAGTATGCTACACCTCTTTGTTTTGAACTGTAGCTGCTTGAGTACATGTGAGGGAAATGAGTGTGTGTTCAGATGGTTTGGACATTTGATTCTTCTAAATAGAAGAAAGTAGTTAAACCTTTACTCAAAAAGCATCTCTAGACCCAGCAGTCTTAGCTAATTATAGGCCAATCTCCAACCTTCCTTTCATATCAAACATCCTTGAAAGAGTAGTTGTCAAACAGCTAACAGATCATCTGCAGAGGAATGGTTTATTTGAAGAGTTTCAGTCAGGTTTCAGAGCTCATCACAGCACAGAAACAGCTTTAGTGAAGGTTACAAATGATCTTCTTATGGCCTCTGACAGTGGACTCATCTCTGTGCTTGTCCTGCTAGACCTCAGTGCAGCGTTCGATACTGTCGACCATAATATCCTATTAGAGCGATTAGAACATGCTGTAGGTATTACAGGTACTGTGCTGCAGTGGTTTGTATCATATCTATCTAATAGACTCCAGTTTGTGCATGTAAATGGAGAGTCCTCTTCACACACTGAGGTTAATTATGGAGTTCCACAGGGTTCAGTGCTAGGACCAATTCTGTTTACATTATACATGCTTCCCTTAGGCAGCATCATTAGAAGACATAGCATACATTTACACTGCTATGCAGATGACACCCAGCTCTATCTGTCCATGAAGCCAGATAACACACACCAATTAGTTAAACTGCAGGAATGTCTTAAAGACATAAAGACCTGGATGGCCGCTAACTTTCTGCTTCTTCATTCAGATCAAACTGAGGTTATTGGACTCGGCCCTGAAAATCTTAGAAATATGGTCTCTAAGCAGATTCTTCCTCTGGATGGCATTACCTTGGCCTCCAGTAACGCTGTGAGGAACCTTGGAGTCATTTTTGACCAGGACATGTCCTTCAATGCACATATTAAACAAATATGTAAGACTGCTTTCTTCCATTTGTGCAACATCTCTAAAATTAGAAATATCCTGTCTCAGAGTGACGCTGAAAAACTAGTTCATGCATTTATTACTTCCAGGCTGGACGACTGTAATTCATTATTATCAGGAAGTCCTAAAAACTCCCTGAAAAGCCTTCAGCTAATCCAAAATGCTGCAGCAAGAGTCCTGACAGGGACTAGAAAGAGAGAGCAGATTTCTCCTGTATTGGCTTCCCTTCATTGGCTTCCTGTTAAATCCAGAATTCAAAATCCTGCTCCTCACATACAAGGTCTTAAATAATCAGGCCCCATCTTATCTTAATGACCTTGTAGTACCATATCACCCTATTAGAGCACTTCGCTCTCGCTCTGCAGGCCTACTTGTTGTTCCTAGAGTATTTAAAAGTAGAATGGGAGGCAGAGCCTTCAGTTTTCAGGCCCCTCTTCTGTGGAACCAGCTTCCAGTTTGGATTCAGGAGACAGAAACTATCTCTACTTTCAAGATTAGGCCTCAAACTTTCCTTTTTGCTAAAGCATATAGTTAGGGCTGGACCAGGTGACCCTGAATCCTCCCTTAGTTATGCTGCAATAGACGTAGGCTGCCGGGGATTCCCATGATGCACTGGGTGTTTCTTCCTCACTCACTGTGTTAACAGACCTCTCTGCATTGAATCATGTCTGTTATTAACCTCTGTCTCTCTTCCACAGCATGTCTTTATCCTGTCTTCCTTCTCTCACTCCAACCAATCACAGCAGATGGCCCCGCCCCTCCCTGAGCCTGGTTCTGCTGGAGGTTTCTTCCTGTTAAAAGGGAGTTTTTCCTTCCCACTGTCGCCAAAGTGCTTGCTCATAGGGGGTCATATGATTGTTGGGTTTCTCTCTGTATGTATTATTGTAGGGTCTACTGTACAATACAAAGCGCCTTGAGGGAACTATTGTTGTGATTTGGCGCTGTATAAATAAAATTGAACTGAATTAAACTGAAAATTAAATAAAACTAAACTGAACCTGTAAGTTCAGGTGAGTGAGTTTTAGCACTTACTGCAGCCACTGTGATGGCTTTCACTGGTTTATGTTGTTTTTTACATTTAAACAAAGGTGTTGAGATCTAAGCTGAAGCTAGCAGTTAGAGCCACCTGTGTCAACATCCACCTGCCAGTCAAAGTGGCCACGCCCCTAATAATGACTGACTTATAACTATAGCTGTTACGAAGCAGCACGTATACAACAGACACTAAAGAAATAAACGGTTTTCAAAGTGTTTTATTGTAGCCAATGTAGCCCATCAGAATCCTTTTATATGGATGAGGAGCTAGTTTTCCACCAACATTCAGAGAAAAGCCTCTTTAGTAATGAAGGTTGTCGACGGTGTTTAAAGGTGGATCAGAAGTATGGTGTGGGGTCGCTCCTGTCGCACATCTGGATGTGGATGTGTGAGGTGATTCCCGGATAAACGCTCTGCATGGGCAGCATGGTGCCGATCCTCTGCCCCTTCCTCACTGTTCCTGAGGTTCGGTCCGGCCTCACGTAGAACAGCTTGAAACAAAGACCTGCAGGACACAAACGCAACGCCTCGATCAGTGAATCAGTACCAGGATCAGTAACTCTGTTAGTGCTGGCTGCGCGTGATGACCCACCCTGTCCTGACAGGTTGATGCCCTCGTTGATGGCTGCCTTATTGGGGTCGGTGTAGACAGTCAGTTTCCCGTTAAGAGTCACGTCAAACGGAGCGTAGACAGCGGCGCCGTCACCGCACTTGATGTCCACCCCTTGGTGGAGTCTGGTCCCCCTGTAACCAGCAGACATCCAGCTGTGAGCAGCTGTGCCACATCGTCCACACCAGCCTTACAACAAAAACGTGATCTCTGAGTACCGTCCGGCTCCGTACTGTCCCTGTCCCCATCTGTCCGACGTCCTCCGGCTGTTGCTCGGGTTACTGCTGCACAGCTGACCAAACTTAACGCTGTCACACACCCACAAAATAGCTGGACACACACAGATTTAGACTTTTATGGACACAGCCTTGGGTTTTATTACAAACCTTGTCAATACATTAAGTTACAAAGTGGATTTGGTCTTCTAGAAACAACTTCATATTTAAAAATGATCTTTGAATTGTTAAACGTCCTGAGAGAATAACAGCGTGACTCGGGTGATCAGCTGATTAGGTGTAAACACTGTGATAACACCTGACTGATCAAAGGTAAACAACATCACCTGGTTACAACATCGGTTCATCTGTTCCTTTAAAAGGTGAACATTTTGTTCTGTTTTTAAATAAGTGTATTTAAAAACATGCAAATCAAGCTTTTACCCCAAAATTTACATTGTTACACTGCAGGGACTGAATCTGTCCCTGTGTGGTTGGTGAGCCCATGTATGGAGGTCCCCATAATGTCACAAAGGTCAGTTTACATTTAAATTTCGTCCTTCTGTGTCATCCACAGTGAACTTTCACATGCTACATGCTGTTTTCAGAAATAATACGAGTTCAAAGAATGGCAGCTTTAAGCTGTGACGGTTTAATCTTTGAAAGTTTCCTCACCCAGTAAAACGAGGAGGCGTCTCATCTTCAGCTGCAGCTGCGACCCTCAGGCTGAGCATCTGCTCGTCGTCTCGCAGACTTTAAAGGCTGAAAACAAACAAACACTTTAAGGAGTTTTCGTTATTTTGCCACAGCAGAGAAAACGGCAATGATGAAACTCAGTGTTTGCATTTGTGTTGCATCAGTCGCTGTGCAGACCTGATGATCCAGCTCTCTGCAGTCAGCAGCTCCGGCTCATAGCACTGTTATACTATAATAATATTCAGTCTGCTTGACGGACTGCTTGTGTCTCATGAATCATACAGATTCAGGATTTCATCATGACATTAAGCTGACGCTCCTCACAGTGTGAAAACTAACATAAAATGACGATCATGTAATACAAGATCTATACGTGAATAATACAATGACGTGACGAATTATAACGTTTATGTGCTGTCAGTGAGTCTGTGACTGTTTTCACTGGTTTTCTCACTTTTGTCTTCAGCCGTTGTTCCTAGAAAACATTTTGATTGCTTACACTGATTTTCCAAGTTCATCAGCTGAATGTGACAAACTGAGCAGGACCACGAAACGTGAAACCCTGGAAACGTGTGACCTTTGACCCCGGAGACAGCAGCTGTCCAAACACAGAGTGAAAATCAGTGAAAATCATCCGAGTGTCAGTTCTGATGGGTCCGAAGGCTCCCATCGCGCATGCGGGGTCCTCGAGTCCACAGGTCAACGGTTAATCTGAGTGGTTTGAGTTGGCATCTGTCGTTCCCTGATGTGACCTCGTCTCCACAGCACAGACTGAGTGAACGAACTCAGAGGTCAGGACCACAACAGAGTCTGTGCCGAAGCGCCCGGATGTTCTCTGAGCTTCAGCTGTTTCTGTTACAGTGAAGAAAACTCATCTCGAGTCTAAACCAACACAAACGTTACAATCTCTGAAGGAAAACACACCTCACACTCTGACACACACTTGATTTTATTCTCCATTAAAACTTTTCTATACAAACTTTACAAACGTGACAATCACAACACATGGAAACACGCACACACACACACACACGCACACACGCACACCTCACACACACACGCACACACCTCACACACACACCTCACACACACACGCACACACCTCACACACACCTCACACACACACACACACACACACGTCGCGCACACACACACACACCTCACACACACACGCACACACACGCACACACACCTCACACACACACGCACACACACACACACCTCACACACACACGTACACACACACACACGTCACACACACGCACACACACACACACGCACACACCTCACACACACACACACACACACACGTACACACACACACACGCACACCTCACACACACACACACACACACACGTACACACACACACGTACACACACACACACGCACACCTCACACACACACACACGCACACACACACACACACACACACGCACACACCTCACACACACCTCACACACGCACACACCTCACACACGCACACACATACCTCACACACACACGCACACACCTCACACGCACACGCACACACACACGCACACGCACACACACACCTCACACACACACACACACACACACACACACACACACACCTCACACACGCACACACATACCTCACACACACACGCACACACCTCACACGCACACGCACACACACACGCACACGCACACACACACCTCACACACACACACACACACGCACACACACACGCACACACACACACCTCACACACACGCACACACACACACACACACGATGTCCTGGTCACACGGGGGCAGAGACGGGCTGACGCGTTTCTTGGTCACGTGACAAAGGTTGGCGTTTCTGAATCTAATAAATTTGCGTCATTAGCGTAAACGTGACAGCGAGACCAGTGAAAGTCTTTCTGGATAAAACGATGAAAACAAACGAAGAATGAAAAACTGGGAAACGTAGCGATGACCTCACATCTGCACATCCAGCCTGGATGACGAGTGCTGTCGTGCGGTCAGTTGAGCGTCAGCCCCTCGCTCACGGGCATGTTGATGTGGGCGGTGAGCAGCGGCGAGCTCCTCCCCTCGTGCAGGACGAACACCTTGATGATGTCAGAGATGCCCTTGTCGCTGGTGCACTCGACGAAGGTCTCCACGGGGTAGATGAGCCCGGGCACGAGCAGTGGGATCCTCATGTAGGGGTTCCTCATCCGGTACAGGCTCTCGTCGTACAGGAAGCTGATGGCGAGGTTCGTGACGGGCCGGCACGCCGCCGTGTTCTGGACATTCAGGGTCAGTTTGAAGGACGGGCCCAGACCCTGCACCACGGCGTTCATCTTCAGCGGCTCAGCGAGGCTGGCGGACATCGGCGTCAGGCTGGACTCCAGCGCTTTGACGTAGGCTTTGGCGGCGGCCAGCCGCAGGCGGCTCAGGTCCATCTGGAAAGCGCGGTGCATGGCCAGGCCGCTCTCCCGCTCTCTCAGCGTCTGGTCCACGTACAGCTTCGTCTTCTTGGGCACGTTGAGGCGAACACTTTGGGCCAGTGGCGGGCCGGGGGCGCTGTCTCTGTCATCGAACGTCGCTGTCCTCTTCAGGATCTTCACCATCAGACCGCCGCCCTTGGTGGTCATGATGAGGGTCCCGTCCTCGCGGCCGTAGCGGCCGAAGCAGATGCTGGTGACCACGTCGGGGGTCTTGATGGTGCTCAGCAGGTTCTTGTCCCGGTACAGCTGCACCTCACAGTTGGCCAGACCCACCAGGACCGCCTGGAAGCCCCTGGTAGGGAGGTCCATGGAGGCCATGGTGACGATGGGCGCGGCGAGCACGGTCTTCCAAAGCTTCTTCCCCTGAACATCAAACACAAACATGGTTTATCGCGACCGCGAGATTCACAAACATGTGGCTGCAGGGGCGGGGCTTACCTTCTGTGTGAAGCCCTGCAGGGTCTCGTCAGTGCAGCCGACCACCACGTTCTTCCCGACTCTCACCAGGCCGACGGCGTGAGACGACAGCTCGATGCAGTACTTGGGTTTGTCCGACTCCCTGAAGGACGCACAAACGAGGAAACGTGTGTCAGGGTCAGGGAGCTTATTGTCCACACACCGACAGAGTGGCGAGCAGTCCAACATCAACACAGCAGCGCGACCACAAAGTCTTTATTACTGGACCGTAACATTGAAGAGAGATATTAAAGAATATTCTTGAGTATCTGCAGCAGCTTCATCACCGCTGAAGGAAAAAGGAAACACTGAGCTACGCTCGTCTGGCCCTGAAACTCGGAGCTCTGTAGGTGTGTCTCTGCTCACTGATGATGTCGCAGTGGAATCAAGTTTAAATTGCACTTTGGAAAATGAAAATGGAAGATAAGTGTTCCTGCGTTCCTTCTGCAGTCATTTTTCAGAGGACGAGAGCGAGGGATAGAGCTTCCTGCCCTGCACAGGGACATGAAGTCGGCCCTGTCACACCGGCCTCTGCTCCACATCCATGAACGTTTCACAGACAGCTGTGTTTCATTCTGTTCTATTGACCAGCATGGGTCAGATGTTCGGACAGGTTGGTCAGCACTTTCACCCAGCAGACCGGGTTCCTGTCCCGAGGGGTTCCTGTATTTCTTTTTAGACTCATATTTACGTTCTGTTTGTTCGGGTTCATGAAATGATCGGGCCTTTTGCTAAAAGGTTAACGATGTGCTTCCACTTCTATCTGGAGATGTTAGCATGAGCCCACTCCTCCCATTTTACAGCCTTTATTGTGAAAGGAATCTACAGGTGTGCCTCACCTGCGCAGGATGTAGATGTTGCCGTTGCGACACACCGCCGTGATGCGAAACTCCACGTCGAATTGACCCGTCACATCCATGATGGTGGGGACGGCCGGCAGCGACATCTTCAACACAAGGGTTCAGTTAAAAAGTGACCTTTGTTTTCTTTAGGTTTGCTCTCAGGTAAACACGGAGACGACCGGTGTTCGGGACGGGGGTTATTTTCCAGGACGTCTCAGAAATGTGTCTAAATCTTTCAGTGAGTGCATCTGATAGGGGCCCAGTGCTGATCCCTGTGGCGCTCCACAGGCTGGCCTCAGCTGCTTAGAAGTAAATAAACAGATGCGGTCGGTCCCACAGTGGGCCGTGGAGCGACTTTACCTTGGAGAGGATGATGAAAGCTTCGGGGTCGAGAACGAAGACCTCGCCGCTCTCCGTCCCGATCACCAGGCAGCTCACGCCGTCCTCATCTGCCATGTTCTTCTTCAGAGTCCCGATGCAGGTGATGACCGTCTGAAAGAATGAGCCAATGGGAACATGAGCTGGGGACAGAAACTGAGAAACTGCTATCTGTATATTTAGACCTTTGATGAGGCGCTGCTCCCTCCTTATGTCCATTTGTCTTTATGCTCCTGAGAACTTACAGACCAGATGATGAGCCATCTGTCAGAACCAGAGATGGGCAGTAACGCGTTACTGTAATCTGATTACTTTTTTCAAGTAACAAGTAAAGTAAGGGATTACTATTGCAAAAACGGTAATTAGATTACCGTTACTTTCCCGTAGGAACGCTGCGTTACTGCGTTACTAAAACCGTGATTTTTTGCGAGAATGTCTCATGACAGTGACGTAAGCGAGTGCGACGTTCGTGACAACAGCTGTGTGCAGATCAACAATGGATCATATATCGAGTGCGGAGAGAGTATGAGCGTGCAGCGTTTAAAGCGTGGAAGTACTGACCTTACTTTGAGTTTGATTCCATAAAAAGTGACAAAAACATTAGTGTCCGTTGTGCGTGGGAAGAAAACTTCTTTTTACAGCGAAAAAAACCCTAAACAAGCACCGAGTAGCTGCCACGTAATGGGAAACTCACAGAGAAACTCGCGGATTCTTCCACTGACCGCTGCGGCTCACCTGCACCAGGGTAAACCTCCGCCTACCCCACTCCTGCTTTACAGGTGAAAATAGAGCAACAGGACCGCTAGTCTGTGACTTTATTTATTTTCTGCTGTGTTTTACTTGCATCTATTTGAAAGACTGAGTGTAAACACAAAAAATATTTTATTTTATGTGCAGGAATGTGCAGAAAACAGGTTTAAATATTAAACAAATTTCTTCCAGTCAGAGAATGTTGCATATAATTTAATTTTTGCTTGATGCATAAAGTTAAAAGGTTAAAACTAATAAAACAAGTTTTAAAAAGAGACTTTTCCATTTGGTTACATTTTGTATGATGGATTATGCAGAAAAAGTAGAATTGGGCTGAAAGATCTATCACTTTATCACCTATTCAGGTTGTAAATCGTGTTTTTAAAAAGTAACTAAGTAACTAAGTAATTAATTACTTTTGAAAATAAGTAATCAGTAAAGTAGCGGGATTACTTTTTTTGGGAAGTAATCAGTAATTAGTTACTGATTACTTTTTCCAAGTAACTTGACCAACACTGGTCAGAACTGCTTTATGTCTGCAACACAGGCTGCATATGGAGTCCCACAGGGATAGCTTGTAGGTCCTCTTCGGTTTGACTTTTCTATGAAAAGGTGAATTAACCTGTCAGATGGTTGAAAACTAACCAAACTAACCTAAACTAGTCTAACTAAACTGTGAAATCTGATATTGTCACAAGCTTTGAAACCTGACCTTCCACGAAACAGACTTACATTTTACAAAATGTAAAACATCACCTGCTGTAAAACCTGAGCATTTTGAAAAACTTATGTGATACATTAGATAACTACGAAGCACCAGCCCTCGGTCCACAGGCCTGGCCGATAGATCAGCAACTATTGCCCAATAAAGTTTTGCATTGTCAGCGAGAGAACATCTCGCCATTCAAGATTCAAGATTCTTTATTTGTCACGTGCATGGTTATACAGGTGTAACACGCAGTGAAATGTGACCTGATACGCTCCTCGACTGTGCAAAGAAAAGAGAGACAGACAGAACTTTATATACAGTGAATGAGTGCATACAAGGAGGACATTATGTGCAGCAAGTGGGTGAGTTATGTCAATTATATAAATAGAAATAAAATCAAATAAAACAATGTGGAAATTTACAGCTTGTGTACGTTGCGTGAGGAGGGTGTTAAAGTGTCTTGTGCTGCAGAGCTTTTTGGTCCTTCACACAGCTGTTCCCAAACCACGATGTGATGTTCTGTGTGAGGATGCTCTCCACAGCGCCTGTATAGAAAATCCTGAGGATCTTTGGAGAGACCCTGAACTTCCTCAGTTGTCGTAGGTGGTACAGGCGCTGCCTAGCCTTTTTGATCTGGACCTGAATGTGGGCAGCCCATGTCAGGTCTGAGGAGATGTGGACACCGAGATACTTGAAGGACTGCACCCTCTCCACTGGAGCTCCATTGATGATAATGGGCTTGTAGTCTCTGTGCTGACTCCTTCTGAAGTCCACCACCAGCTCCTTGGTCTTGCCGACGTTCAGCTGGAGATGGTTGTCCTGGCACCACGATGCCAGATTCTTCACTTCGTCCATGTAGGCCGCCTCATCGTTGTTGGAGATGGCGCCCAACACCACTGTGTCGTCAGCAAACTTCACAATGGTGTTGGAGCCGTGGGTGGCCACACAGTCTGAAGTGTAGAGGGAGTAGAGCAGTGGCGAGAGGACACACCCCTGTGGCGCTCCTGTGCTGATGGTGGTGCTGTTGGAGATGCACCTGCCCACCCTCACCACCTGAGTTCTGCCAGTGAGGAAGTCCAACACCGACGCACACAGACGGCTGTTGAGTCCCAGATCCCTCAGCTTTGTGAACAGTCTGCTGGGCACTTTTGTCAGTGGCGAGACCCGCGTTGTAGGTGGCGGTCTTGGTGTTCACTGCAGCGCGGATCGATCTGTCCACCCACGGTTTCTGGTTCAGGAATGTCACGACTGTCGCAGTGGAGATGATCTCATCCACTAGCATGTTTACGAAGCTTACTGCTACATCCGTCGACTGCGCATGCTCTGAACATGTCCCAGTCGACGTCGTTGAGCGCGTCCTGTAACGTAGCTTCTGATTGGGGAGACCAGCATTTCACCTCCCTCGTAGTTACTTCATCCCTCCGAATGTGTTGTTTATACTCTGGGATGAGGAAAATGGCGTTGTGGTCCGACTTCCTAAAGGCCGGGTGTGAAACAGCCTTGTAGCCCTGCTTGTATGGCGTGTAGCAATGGTCCAGTATCCTATCCCCCCTCGTCGGACACGTGATATGTTGGTGAAAGGTCGGCATGACTTGTCCGAGGTTCGCTTCATTAGGTCTCCTACTACAATGAGGGCTGAGCCCAGATCCCTGTTTTGAAAGGCACTCAGCACATCATGTAGTTCGGATAGAGCCATACCTGTGTCTACTTGGGGTGGGATGTAGACCACTGCAGCGATTACCGAGGTGAACTCACGGGGAAGGTAGAAAGGGCGGCACTTAATGCTCAGGAATTCCAGATGTGGCGAGCAGCCGGTGGAGAGAGTAGAAATGCTCCTGGGGTCACACAACTTTCTGTTTACCATGAAACGCACTCCTCCACCTTTGTTTTGTTCGACTCTGCCGTTCTGTCTGCGCGGAGCACGAAGAATGAATCCGACGGAGTTACGGCACGGTCCGGCACGGTGGGGGTCAGCCATGTCTCCGTGAAGCACAGCATGTTGCAGTCCCTCATGTCACGTTGGAAGGTGACTCTTGCCCTCAGATCATCTAGTTTGTTCTCCAACGACTGTACATTAGCCAGCAGGATACTGGGCAGTGGTGCGCGGTGCGCCTGCTGTCTCAGTCTGTTCCGAACGCCAGCGCATTTCCCCGGCGTTTCTTTGTTCGGCGCCTGGGGTGAGCGTCCTGTCCATTGTTGTTGGCCGCACCGCGTAGTATCTCGGTCGGCCATGATGGGTCTGGTTTAAAAGTGTCCAAGATCACCGATGTTGAGAAGGGAACTACTGTCATAAACTATAAAACTAGAAGTTCCTGGAATGTATAACAAGGTAATAACCAAGTAAACAGCTAAAAAGGTGCACAGTCTGTGCGGAGCGGTCAGGAAGGCGTCTGGACGTGGCTGCGCCATCTTGTAAATCATTCTTTGATTTACATGATGACAGAGTGTTTTGGACTGTTGGTGATGAGTTACAGATTTATACAGTGAACCATCAACACAAACAGGAGCTGACATGTGAAATAGGTAGAAGAAGAAAACCACATGAATCATAAAGACAGATTTAAAAGGACTGCGGTGATGTCATTGTGGACGATGCGACCTGGGAGTTACCTGGCGCTTGATCGGCTGGTGTTTGTGCAGTTCAACAAACTCGTCCATCTCGTGGGGCTCCAGAGACAGGAAGTTGAGCGAGCGGACCGACAGCGGCACATCGGCCTTCTTCCTGATGCTCTCCAACATCTCCTTCAGGGTCAGAGGGTTGATCTGCCCCTCCTTCGCCTGCTGCCACACATCCTGACCAATCAAAGCGCAGCAGCACGTCACAGGTACATTCAGGTGTGTTTACAGTAAAAAGGACACGCTCACTGCTTTTAAATGACATTAGGGTCAGTGTGGTGATTTCCGACTAACATCCACTGCACAGTAGCTGATATGGCTCCTCAACATAAGACAGCACATCATCAGGGCACAGTGACATCCTGTTCAGGCTTCAGACTGATCTAAACGCTCCAAATCCTCCAACTGTAATTATAATAATAATAATAATAAATTGTATTTATAAAGCGCCTTTCAAGACACCCAAGGACACTTTGCAATAGGATAAAACACATAAAAGAACAATGACACAATGAAGAACAATAAAAACAAAAGCACAAGATAAAATGAACAAACAGTGGGTTCACAGTGAATATGCAGATTTGAACAGATGGACTTTGAGTTGGGATTTAAACTGGGGGAGAGAACCAGTGTTTCTTATTTCTGGGGGTAGAGAGCTCCACAGCCTGGGAGCAGAGCAGCTAAAAGCTCTGCTTCCCATGGTGCTGAGGCAGAAGGAAGGTACAGCAAGCTGGATAGAAGGAGAAGATCGAAGTGAGCGGGTAGAAGAGATGGTGCTTAACAAGTCACAAAGGTAAGGAGGAGCGAGGTTATGAAGGGCCTTGAAGGTGAGCAGAAGAAGTTTGTATATTATCTGGATTTTCACTGTGAGCCAGTGAAGTTCCTGAAGAACAGGGGTGATGTGCTGGTAGGAGGGGATCTGGTGATAATGCGAGCAGCAGAGTTCTGAACCAGTTGCAGCTTATGGAGGGATTTTTGGGGGAGACCATGCAAAAGAGAATTGCAGTAGTCATATGGGAGGTAACGAGACTGTGGACAAGAATGGACGTAGACTGGGCGGAAAGTGAAGGACGTAATCTCTTAATGCTGCGTAGATGGAAGTAGGCAGAACGGGTGAGATTATTGATGTGAGATTTATAGGAAAGCGAACTGTCTAGGATGACACCAAGGCTCTTAACCTGAGGAGAAGGGAAAACTGAGGAGTTATCGATGGTGAGTGAGAAATGGTTCGCCTTCAAAAGGTTGGATTTGGTGCCAATAAGGAGGATCTCAGTTTTATCCTCCTTGAGTTTTAGAAAATTAGAGCTAACCCAGGATTTTAATTCGGATAGAATGGTCTGTGGTCATCTGCACATCTGCTACAGCCAAACAGAAGATGAAGTGCCTGGGGATGAACATAACTGGACCCCTGGTTCATCTAAGGACTGTTTGTCCTTAGATGAACCAGGGTCCCCATGATGTAGGTAATATAAGCACACACATGCACACAGACAGACCTGCTCCAGTGTGTTGATCTCCAGGCCAGGCAGGGTGAACTTGAAATATGGCCGCAGGTTCTTGTAGACGTAGATGCAGGGTCCGGAGGCCACAGCGACAGCGGGGATGCGGGGCTCGTGCAGGTCCATGAAGAAGGCGACGAGGCCAGCGGGCAGGTCAAGCAGGGTGCTCTCGCTCATCAGCGCCGTGCCGCGGTACACCTTCAGCTTCATCCCTGACGACCCGGAGCCCAGATCCCCGACCACCAGCCGGTTCTCCCCGTCCCCGCTCAGGTCTGCCAGGTCCACGCAGGACGAGAAGGTGTAGATGCCAGCCACCGGGTCGTAGTGAGCGTCCAGCCACTTCCCTCCATCACCACTCGACTCAGCGGAGGACATCACAGCAGAAGGGGCAGGTGAAGCTTTATTCACACAGGGTCGTCACAGGAAGAGTCCTGAGCACAGACCGTAAAAACATGGAAACAGCTTTCTGGTCGGAAACCGCTGTATTCTATCTGAAAGCTACCAGGTGGCGACAGTTGTAGCTGAGTGGCTCGTTTTGGTCACGCTGAATAAAAAGTGTTAGCACGGCCGCCTTCACTACATCCATGAACCTCCTCTGAGGTCTTCTTCGTCTCCTCCTGCCCGCAGCTCCATCTTCATCCACCTTTGGCCCATATAGCCACTCTCTATCAATACCTGAACCTCTGCTCCTTCCACCTGTCTCCCTCTCATTCAAACACCTTTCATACCTCCACCCTCCAGGCTCTCCTCCAGTCGCTCCTTTCTCTCCCCACAGATCTGCTTTTTATTTCACTCCTGGTTTAATAACAGTTTGTGATGTGAGAGGGCGCTGTTACCTACACACATGTGCTGCTCTCTCGAGACGCAACGATATTTAATCGTTGTATGTTAGTCTCTATCAGTATCCTCTGCCTCCTGTCATGTGTATTATTAATTGACCCCTCTCAGCTCGCGTACCGTGTTTGATGGATCTGATTTCCAGAACTCTCTCACCTGTTAGAGGTGAATCGCCACACTATGGACGCAAAGAGTTAATCAATAGCAGCACTAAAAATAATTCCCCTCCTCCCGGGTTGTCTCACCGTTGTCAAGGCAACCGTGTCGCTTCGTATCCGTCCTCCGCCCGTTTGCTTCTTTTCGCGGCGTTTCTTCGGTGGAGCCGCTGCAGCTTCGCCTCACGGAGTCACTTTGGTCCCGATAAAGAAGAGTAAGTCCAGCTGGATCCACTGCAGTCAGCATCTAATCCCCAAATCCCCTTCAATCCTCCTGCCCGTTACCGACGCCACATGATGACGTCAATTTCATGCGGCGGTGTTTTATTTTGGTTTTTTTTACCGAACAAGAATTCATACATAGAAGAAAATTCAGTCGAAGAGAAGAGAAAATTAAATAAAGTTTATGTTACATTTTTTCTGAAAGGGCTGACAGCTATTCTTAATTTCAAATATGACGGTTGATTTCTTTAACACACTTGTTCATTTGTTACTGGCTTCGATAACTTATTTCTATATTTCTGAAATATAGAAAACTCCAAACTCGACAGTCACTAAACAAAACCAGGAACAACAAAAAGCAGCGTCGTGTGACTTTATTTGTTAAAAAGAAACACTATAGTGATCTCGCGAGATTCTATATGAAGGCAACAACGATTCTGTGACGTTACTTCGTATACGTTCTCTGATTGGTCGTACTGTTCTAGTTTAAAAAGTAAACCGCGGAGAGGACAGCGCAGCAAGGCCGACAGGCAGTGATTGTTTCTCATGTTTGCGGTAGTAAATAGAGTGTGTGTGAAATAAAATATACGACACGTGAGTTCGAGTTTCATACAATATCGCTTTAATTCGTAATCCTGTTATTTAAAACGAAGTTCCGCTTTGCTGAAGTCGTAAAAACGCGTAGATGAGGTGGCTAATGCTAACAACAAAGCTAGCGGAGTGTAAAAACGGTGTTTGTTTACCTTCTGTTTGCTGTTGTTTCTTTGTGTTTGTTTGCTGTGATTGGTCAAAGCTGTGATTTACTCTGAGCTGTGTTTGTGAGACTGTGGTGGCCAGTTTTAGTCAGGCTGTTTACACTCCAGTAGTTTGTATTGGGGCAGTGCTGGAGTCAGGCCGAACTCCATTATCATTTCTGGGAAATTAAAACTCTCGTTTGAATCTCAGTCGCACAGAAGCCGGCTGATCATGGGAGACATGTTTAAAGGCAGAACCTCATCCAGCTGGTAAAATCGGCGCAGATTAAAGCTCTATTAGGCACTCAGCGGGGGTCTAGGCTGCCTGTGAGCTGTAGGTAAAACTCCCCGCGGGGAGACTTTGATAAAACGGTGGTTGATTGGACTGATGTGTTTGCAGAGAGAATGGATTCCAGTTTAGCTGGAAGGCCGGAGAGAGTGGGACCAGTGGAAGTGGGGGACATAAAGAAGGACCTGCTGGCTGAGTTTTCTGCCATGCCAACACAGGTAGGTCCACCACGGTCTGCCCTGACCTCGGACAGGCTGTAGTACATCACGGACCCATCCATGGGACTTGCAGAGCAACGTCACACTGTGCTGTTGTTCCTGCGCATGTTTAAATCAGAGTTTCTTCCTTTGAACCACATACACAGAGAGATCCACAAACACCACAAACTGTCTTCCACACAACGAAGATCTCTGTGGTCCTTTTATGTTTGAAGCCCACTGATGTGTGTAGGGTTGATTCAAAGCATCAGTACAGTCACCATTTTCTTCCAGTTTGCTGTGAAATCAGAACCATCTTCTTTGTTTTTTGTTTATTGGTTTCCAGGAAACTTCCCATTAAAAGCATCCAGTGTGTTCATCCTCCATGCACACACATGCACATCTGTATCTGCTGTTTCCTGTAACATGCTGTCGCTGTCTGATGGTTACCTGTTCTAGAGTTGGATGCAGGTCATGTAACTGATGCTGCTCTCTCTGCAGGACGACGCTCAGGAGCAGTCAGAGAACCTGCAGGTTTACCTGAGGGTTCGACCCTTTACTGCAGCCGAGAGCGGCAGCGGAGAGGCACAGGTGACACACACACACACACACACACACACACACACACACACACACACACACCGCAGTGTTTTACAGGGATTCACTATTCCAGCTTTCTCCTGCTCTGGGTGTCTACAGCAGAGATCAATGGATCGATACCAGTTCTGTATTCCTCACCGAGGAGCATGCTGGATGTCATTCAGTTAAAAACAGAGGACTGATGTGAAACACAGGTGAAGCTGGCAGGAACCAAACTTCCATTCAGTCCACGCTCAGCAAAGCTTCACTAAACACAAATATTAAGGAGGATAAGGCAGAAACTTCTTCCTCACATAACGTTTACACGCAGAGGGAAACTTTCTTATTCCTGATTCCATCATCGGTTATGGATCAGATCTGTCACACGCACACCGCCACGTCTTTGTGACCTGCTCACAGACCTGGACTGTTCACAGTCTGTAGGCCTGAATGAGCAGCGCAGGTGTGTTTTCCTCTGTAGGACTGTGTGACCATCGAGGGGCCGGACACTGTGGTCCTCAAGCCTCCCAGGAGCTGCCAGTCAAACCGACAGAGCGACAAGTCCCTCCCACAAACGGCCCAGAGGTTCACCTTCACGCAGGTACGTGTCACCTGACCGGAGCTGTGCACACCCGTCCCACTTGCTTCACGCTGTTGTTGCCGTGGTGCCTTCAGGTGTGCTGTTTCTGTCGTGGTTGTATTTCAGGTGTTCGGTCCGGAGGCGAGTCAGAGGAAGGTGTTCGAGGGCTCCGTTCGGGGTTTGGTCCGAGACGTTCTGCAGGGGGGAAACTGTCTGGTTTTCACGTACGGAGTCACCAACGCCGGGAAGACCTTCACCTTCCTCGGTCAGAGCGCCGCCCCCTCCTGTCTGCCATCACCCGCCTCTCTGCCCGACTCTGACTAACTGTCCATCTGTCGCTCAGGTCCAGACCACGACTCGGGTCTGCTGCCCAGGTCTCTGTCGGTCATCTTCAACAGCATCGAAGGCCGCCTGTACGGCCGCCTCGACCTGAAGCCTCAGCGCTGCCGAGACTTCAGCAGACTGACTCCAGACCAGCAGGCGGCCGAGAGCAGCAGCAAAAGGAACCTGCTGAGGATGCTAAAGGAGGTGAGGCGGGCGACGGGGAGCGTCGCAGCATGTTGTGAGCGCGTGAGGTGAGCTGAGCTGTCTCTGCTTCCTCTCCACAGAGCGACCGAAGCGCGACAACTGGAAGGTCGGCGTTCCTCGAAGGTCAGTGACTCTGATTTAATCAGGATGGGACTAAAAGCTGGAGAAACGCCGAGCTTATGATCTTTGAAGGTGGTGTTAGGCGTGATCACTGATCTGTGAAGATAAACTGCAGGAGTTGAGTGTGTGGGTTATTAATGTCACCTCACACTGATTTACTCTGATGAAACAAACAGTGTCTCAGTCCAACAACAGATGGACTCATTTGCAGATCCTGGCTGAGAGGTTGATGTTTGAAGCTTTCCTCAAACAGTTTTTCTATAAATAAAATTGTGAATTATTAAAGAAAAGAAAACAAACGGACGTCTGATTAACTGTAAACTTTAAAACGAGCTGTGTGTGTGTGTGCGCGCGTGTGTGTGCAGGCTCGTCTCTGAGCAGTGACAGCAGTGTGAACAGCGTCTCAGAGGCCGACAGCTTCTGTTTGGACGTCGACTCAAACGTCCGTTTCTCCGTCTGGGTTTCCTTCTGTGAGATTTACAACGAGAACATCCACGACCTTCTCGAACAGGTGACACACACACACACACACAGAGTGGGTGTGTGTGATCCCAGTACACGAACACATTCATGTTTTGTTTGCACATTTTCATCCTGAGCCTCTTTAAGTAAACCATTAAAACATTATTTTAAATTTTAGATTTTACCATTAAAACAGGAAATGACAACAATAACAGTAAATCCATGAAAACCAAACACACACTGCAGACTGGACACGTCTGGAATGTACACACAATAAACCAACAAATGACCCAGGGTACATTAAAGAGGAAAAACATGGATCCTTGCAGACATGCTGCTCTGACCTCACCGGCGGCCTTGATGATCTTGGCTGTGATTGGCTGAACCCATCACTAACTGTTTTTCCTCAGTTTTATTTTGTACAGCTGAAGCTCTGCCTCACTGAGACTTTAACTTGTAATTACTGAGCGCCTGCAGCACGTGCTCAGTCCTGTTATTGGTTGGTAACGGGTCAGCTGATCCTTATAAAGCCAGAGAACAAAAAGAAGTGCAGGCAGAAGAAACCAGGCTCCACCACCAGGTGGAGCCTTCTTCTTTCTTGTTGGGATGTCCCCTTCAGTGAAGGTGTTGACATGGGCTGTATCCCAATTCAGGGTCTGCAGCCTTAACGGTCCTCAAGGGCCGCGTACTCAAAGACCGCTAAGGCCGGAAGTGCGAGGCTCGTGAAATGGGCGGTCTAGCCTCCGTCGTGCTGCCCAGGTTGCCTAGCAACCATGATGCTAACAGCTGGAAACGTGTCATACAGCTTTGTTTGACAGAAATGAAGGAGAAAATCTTTTGTTCATTTGTTTGTTTCTTTCTACATGAGCTTTGATCATTCTCTGTAAGATTAAGCTCAGCTATTGAACGGCGTATGTTTTAAAGTAAAGGCTTTAAAACCAAGTTAGTACAAACGTCACTGATGTCACATAACTTTGCCGACATGTGGCCAACAGGAATGTTTTCATGTTCTTCGTTAGTAAACATTTGCACATAAATAAGTGACATCATATTCAGTACTTAAAGTTTACTCTTCGGGCGCCCCTCATCCGCCGTTATTTTTTGGCAAAATTATCCACACCCACCGCCGCGCTATGCATTCTGGGATATGTTGGGCCACGAAGTCTACACCGCCACATCCTTAAAATTCAGTGACATGAAGGACGCATTTGAGGGCCGCATTTCGAGCAGCCTTTGAATTGGGACAGCCTTCGTCGCGTCGCGGTGACGTAATCGGCCTTAAAATGCGGCCTTTAAGGCTGCAGACCCTGAATTGGGATACAGCCATGGACACCGGGCATCAACGGTGTTCAGCAGTCACGACCTCTGACCTGTAGGTTCTCATCCCCGAGGGCTGGTTTCTTCTGCCTGCACTTCTTTTTGTTCTCTGGTTTTATAAGGATCAGCTGACCCGCTACCAACCAATAACAGGACTGAGCACGTGGTGCAGGCGCTCACACACACAGTCACACACACACACAGTCACACACACACACGTTTCAGTTTTCTCTGAGCATGGCTGCCTTACTCTTTATTCCCTCAGTCTACAGCTGCTTTTACTGCATGTGTGTCAATGTCTGTGGTGTCGGTGCAGCTGCAGGGGGCGCTGTGCCTCCTGTGACCATGTGACTGACTGTGTGATGTTCAGGTTCCCGGCGGCCAGCAGAGGAGGACGGTCCTGCGTCTGTCTCAGGACGTGAAAGGAAACTCATTCATCAAAGGTAACGTTCGCTCTCACAGACGATCCGAGGGTCGGAGTTCGTTTAGTCCGCCTCACGTCCCGCCCAGCTATGGCCACGCCCACTGAAACCACTGCAATATGTGAGCCACACACAGGAAGTACTTTAAATCCATGACTGTCGGTGGGCACGACAGATTATTATATTGAAATCAAACCTGTTACACGGATAAGACAGAGCTGAGTCGCTGATCATTAATATTAATGATTAACCGTGTTTGATGAATCCATTGTTTCTCACACCGGCTGCTCTATTCCTCGCAAACGATCTCTGCGCTTTTATTTTGAAGTTCCTGCTAGGAGCTGAAAATAAATAAGTTGATTGTGACACTGTAGGTTACCGTGACGATGATAACCTGCCGTGGTCGACACGAGATATTCACCATCACGAATACTCGCGTGGCCGAGTGCGCTTGTTGTCATGGTGTTTCTAAATCAAAGCAGCCGGCTGCAAGGCGCTGAGGCTCGCCGCGCCGTTTAATGACTGTGTTTGCGATGTCCCTCAGACCTGCGTTGGGTCCAGGTGAGCAGTTCGGAGGAGGCGTACAGAGTGATGAAGATCGGGAAGAGGAACCAGAGTTTCTCCTCCACCCGCCTGAACCAGCTGTCCAGCAGGAGGTCAGCAGCAGACACCGTCGTCCTGTTTCCACCTGCGGTTGTTTAGCTTCAGTAACGCCCACTCTGTGTTCTGCAGCCACAGCATCTTCTCCATCAGGATCCTGCGCGTGGATGACGTCGGCGTTCCCAGAGTCCTCGGCATCAGCGAGTAAGTCGGGCTCACAGTTCTGCAATGAGTGTGCGGCGGAGGCGGGGCGTGCAGGTGATACTTCTACAGGGAGTGCAGAATTATTAGGCAAATGAGTATTTTGTCCACATCATCCTCTTCATGCATGTTGTCTTACTCCAAGCTGTATAGGCTCGAAAGCCTACTACCAATTAAGCATATTAGGTGATGTGCATCTCTGTAATGAGAAGGGGTGTGGTCTAATGACATCAACACCCTATATCAGGTGTGCCTAATTATTAGGCAACTTCCTTTCCTTTGGCAAAATGGGTCAAAAGAAGGACTTGACAGGCTCAGAAAAGTCAAAAATAGTGAGATATCTTGCAGAGGGATGCAGCAGTCTCAAAATTGCAAAGCTTCTGAAGCGTGATCATCGAACAATCAAGCGTTTCATTCAAAATAGTCAACAGGGTCGCAAGAAGCGTGTGGAAAAACCAAGGCGCAAAATAACTGCCCATGAACTGAGAAAAGTCAAGCGTGCAGCTGCCAAGATGCCACTTGCCACCAGTTTGGCCATATTTCAGAGCTGCAACATCACTGGAGTGCCCAAAAGCACAAGGTGTGCAATACTCAGAGACATGGCCAAGGTAAGAAAGGCTGAAAGACGACCACCACTGAACAAGACACACAAGCTGAAACGTCAAGACTGGGCCAAGAAATATCTCAAGACTGATTTTTCTAAGGTTTTATGGACTGATGAAATGAGAGTGAGTCTTGATGGGCCAGATGGATGGGCCCGTGGCTGGATTGGTAAAGGCAGAGAGCTCCAGTCCGACTCAGACGCCAGCAAGGTGGAGGTGGAGTACTGGTTTGGGCTGGTATCATCAAAGATGAGCTTGTGGGGCCTTTTCGGGTTGAGGATGGAGTCAAGCTCAACTCCCAGTCCTACTGCCAGTTTCTGGAAGACACCTTCTTCAAGCAGTGGTACAGGAAGAAGTCTGCATCCTTCAAGAAAAACATGATTTTCATGCAGGACAATGCTCCATCACACGCGTCCAAGTACTCCACAGCGTGGCTGGCAAGAAAGGGTATAAAAGAAGAAAAACTAATGACATGGCCTCCTTGTTCCCCTGATCTGAACCCCATTGAGAACCTGTGGTCCATCATCAAATGTGAGATTTACAAGGAGGGAAAACAGTACACCTCTCTGAACAGTGTCTGGGAGGCTGTGGTTGCTGCTGCACGCAATGTTGATGGTGAACAGATCAAAACACTGACAGAATCCATGGATGGCAGGCTTTTGAGTGTCCTTGCAAAGAAAGGTGGCTATATTGGTCGCTGATTTGTTTTTGTTTTGTTTTTGAATGTCAGAAATGTATATTTGTGAATGTGGAGATGTTATATTGGTGTCACTGGTAAAAATAAACAATTGAAATGGGTATATATTTGTTTTTGGTTAAGTTGCCTAATAATTATGCACAGTAATAGTCACCTGCACACACAGATATCCCCCTAAAATAGCTAAAACTAAAAACAAACTAAAAACTACTCCAAAAACATTCAGCTTTGATATTAATGAGTTTTTTGGGTTCATTGAGAACATGGTTGTTGTTCAATAATAACATTATTCCTCAAAAATACAACTTGCCTAATAATTCTGCACTCCCTGTATATGTGTGTTCAGACTCGCGCTGTGCGATCTGGCCGGGTCGGAGAGGTGCTCGCGGACGCACAACACCGGCGAGAGGCTGAAGGAGGCAGGGAACATCAACAGCTCGCTGCTCACGCTTGGAAAGTGCATCCACGCCATGAGGCTCAACCAGAACGCCAAGTAAGAGTCACACTGAGGTTTAGTTTGTGCACGGAGGGTCGGGACGAGCCCGCGCGTCCTCATCGGAAGAAATGATTTACTGTGATGACGTCATGTTTCTCATCCTGACTAAACCCGTCGTTTTACTCTGATCTAAATAATTTCATTATTGTAGACGAGGAACGTGACGGCAAAGAGCACGTTTGAGTTTGTAAGAACGGCTCTGATGGAGGGCCGTCATCAGCCCGACACTGTTATCTCCTCGCCACGCTCCCATCAAAGCAACTTTACTTATTGTCACGTTGTTGTTTGTGACATCATCCCGTCAGAACTATGACACCTGTGTCCTCGCTGCAGGTTTCAGCACCACATTCCCTTCAGGGAGTCCAAGCTCACACACTTCCTGCAGTTCTTCTTCTGTGGTGCCGGGCGGGTCTGCATGGTGGTCAACATCAACCAGAACTCGTCGTGCTTCGACGAGACGCTCAACGTGCTCAAGTTCTCGGCGCTGGCTCAGAAGGTCAGTGAGCGTGTCAGACTTCCTGTTTCCATCGTGAGACCTGCTGGAAACGTGTGGTTAAGGACTGTTGACACATTCCCACCTGGGCGCAGGTGGTGGTGCTGAACTCGAGGCCGACGGTCCCCGACGGTCCCGGTTCCTCCCAGAGGTCGGCCATGGAGCTGTCGCTGATCATCGACGAGGCAGACTGCCGCAGAAACGTGGCAGGGAGGGGCAGAAAGAGCTCGCTGGTCGCCTGGGAGACGAGCCTGGAGGACGTGCTGGAGGACGAAGATGGCGAAGAGGGTGAGGAAGATGGGGAGGAGGAGAGCATGATGGAGGGAACGGTCCTGGAGGCAGGAGGCGAGAATGAGGAGGAGTGGGACGTGACGATGGAGGAGGAAGAGAAGGTAACGATGCTGAACCTGCTGATGTCATCACTGATGTTAGTTTTCAGCCGCTTTCATTAAAACGTCAACGACGGCGTGCACATCCTGATGTTTATAATGCCACCAGGAGTCCTTGCGCTTCAGTCAGTAACGTCTCCCCTACAAGGGAGGAGGGGCTTAAAACCGGTGTGTTGTTTGCTGATGTGCGTGTTTCAGCAGGAGGGCAGGGAGGCGGCGCTGCGTCTCGTTCTCGAGGCTCAGGTCAGAGAAGAAGTCAGCGCTGAGTTCATGGAGCTCTTTAAAAAGATGGAGAAGGACTACAGGTGAGTGCAGGCCTGCCGTCATGTGACCGGTGCTGCGATCATGTGACGTTTTAACGGCAGGTTTGTCCACGTGTCTGTCAGCGACCGCCTGGAGAAGGAGCGGGAGATCCTGGAGGAGCGGGCGGAGAAGAGGGTGGAGATCCTGAAGAACCTCGTCAGTAAGACGGTCGACCTGTCTGCTCTTAGCACGGACAGCAACAAGGTGACACAGACACACACAGGAATACACACAGACACACACACACAGGCAGGATCCATTACTCAGTATTGATCGTGATCGACTGTTAGGAGGAGCAGGTGGTGCTGCTGGAGGGAATCATCAGCTCCATGAGTCAAGACCTGGAGAAGATCAGAGAGGACGCTCAGAGTGTCCACCGCTGTCTGACCGAGCACACACACAGCACAGGTACCACACACACACAGCACAGGACCAGGGGGCGGGGTTTAAAGAGGACGCCAGCAGGTGAAATTAGTACTTAATGATTAAAGTTGGGTGGAGCCGTCAGGCCTCCATCTTTAATCATTAGTTGTTCTTAGTCTCTAGCTCTCAGCCCGTCTTTGTCCCGTCTTCCTCCCTGGTTCTGCTTCTGGTTTCTTCCTGTTTAACGGGACTTTTTCCGTCCCACTGTCGCCACAGCGCGTGCTCATAGGCGGTCATGTGACTATTGTAGCGTGTTCGCCGTGCAGTGTAAAACAGCCCTCGCTGTTTGTTAAAGACAGTTGTCTGTCTAAGTGTCTGAAGAGTCGCCGAGGAGTCGCGGCCCTTTGACTGTAACGTGCACACACACGTGCACACTTCTCGCTGAGGTCACTCTGATTTGTCCCTGCAGAGCTGGAGGCGCTGCGACTGGATAACCAGCAGTCACGTGACCAACTGCAAGAAGCCGAGAAGGTACCTCCGAGCGTCCTCCTCCTGTGGTGTCCTGGCTCCTGCTCTCACTCGGCTCTGCTCCACTAACTCTTCTCCTCGTGTTCTCCTCCAGCGTCTGCAGCAGCAGCAGCAGGAGGTGTCGAAACTGATGGAGTTGTGTCGGCAGAAGGACGGCGCCCTTTCCGGGCTCCAGGCAGCCATGGACGATGCCGTGGAGGACGCCACCCGAGACGTGAGTGGGCTCTGTTCGTGGTTTCCAGGTTCGATTCCCACTGAGGCCTAACGCGGTGTTCTTTCGTGCAGAAGCAGCTGGTGGAGTCAATACGGTCGCAGCTGCTGGAGCTTCAGCAGACCTGCGGCTGCACGAGGAGAGGACAGGAGGAGGAGAGGAGCAGGAAACATCAGCGTGACTCTGTGGAGGATGAGAAGCAGCGAGGAGCAAACAGGAGAGGTGAGGGGAGAGGAGGAGGAGGGGGGAAACATGGAGCGCTTGTGCTGAACCTTCATGCTCCTATCATCATGTTCCTCCTCAGTGGTCCTGGAGGAGGAGATCTGGAGGCTGCAGGAGGAAAATGACAGAAAGAACGAGGCCATCGTGGAGCTCAGAGGGAGGGAGGAGGAGCTGCAGCAAGAGAAGGCAAGGCTGGAGGAGGAGCTGAGGAGCCGGGTGGCGGAGGTGGAGGGGCTGAAAAAGGAGCAGGTGCTGCTGGAGGAGCAGCTGCTGGCACTCAAAAGTATGTAGACAGGAACATCAGCATATGCAGCACACACGTCCACATACTTTTGTTCATCACAGAGAAACACTGAACTTATCTCACTTTGTCTCCTCTCCTGACTCCTCCCCTTTCTGTCCTGCTGTAGACCTGGACGGGTGTCCAAACTGTGACACTGTGTTGGTGTCTCTGGAGGCGGAGCAGAGGGAGGCGTCCAGACTGCAGAAGGAGAACAAAGCTCTGGTGAACGGGATCTTCCAGCTGCAGACGGAGGTCTTCTGCTTCTTCTTCTTCTCCTTTTCCTCCTTCTTTTTCTGCTGCTTCTTCTTCTGCTGACGGTCTTTGCATCCCTCCAGGTGACCAGCCTGCAGGTGCAGCTCAAACAGCAGACTGACAGGTCCGACAGCCTATCAGAGCAGTTCAAAGCCACAAAGACCCGCCTCCACAACCTGGAGCACCAGTCAGAGGAGAAGAACAACTCCGTCAGCAGTCTGACACAGGAACTGGAGCGCCTTCGACAGGAAGTGAAGGTTCTCTTTTTTTTTTTTGTGAAAGCCGGTTGGCTGATCCTGGATCGTGTTCATGATGACTCACTGGCTGATGTTTTCAGGAGGAGGAGGGGCAGAGCAGCAGCGTTTTCCACGCCGCCATGGAGGAGCTGAAGAAGGAGAGCGAGGCGGCGCTCCAGCGCTCGGCTCAGAAATCCCAACAGATCGAAGAGCTGCAGACAGACAAGCGGCGGCTGGAGGCGGAGCTTACGCTCAGGTGATCGATATTGCCACCAATCAGGTTTTATCGATCCATAAACAGAGGTTAAAACTCGTCTTCTCCTCCTGCAGTGAGAACAGGTGCGCTGAGCTCAGAGAGGAGCTGGCCAATCAGAGAGCAGAATTCTCCCACCAGCTGGAGAGCCTGAGGGCGGAGCTCGATTCAGAAGGCGACGCCCTACAAGCAGCATTTCAGGACAGCGAGGAAAGGAGGAGGCAGCGGGAGATGGAGGTGGGAGGTAAGTAACCAATCAGATGAGCCGAAGGGGACGGTCAGCTGGCTGCTGCTCTCAGCTGATTGGCTGATGATGTTGTTTGTGTATCAGAGCTGCAGCGAGTCTTGGATGAGAAGGAGAAACGTCTGGAAGAAAGCCGCCAACAGGTGGAGACGCTCAGTCGAGGTAACGCGCTCTCTGATTGGTTACCTGAAAACTGTTTCCTGTTAACGCGCACGTCAGGGCACACGGTGTGTGTGTGTCTGTCTATGTGTGTGCGTGTGTCTGTCTATGTGTGTGCGTGTGTCTGTCTCTGTGTGTGTGTCTGTGCGTGTGTCTGTGCGTGTGTCTGTGTGTGTGTCTGTGTGTGTCTGTCTGTGTGTCTGTGCGTGTCTGTCTGTGTGTCTGTCTGTGCGCGTGTGTGTGTCTGTGTGTCTGTCTGTGCGTGTGCGCGTGTGTGTGCGCGCGTGTGTGTGCCTGTCTGTGCGTGTGTGTGTCTGTGTCTGTGCGTCTGTGTCTGTCTGTGTGTGTGTCTGTCTGTGTGTGTGTCTGTCTGTGCGTCTGTCTGTGCGTGTGTGTCTGTGCGTGTGCGTGTGTCTGTCTGTGCGTGTGTGTCTGTGCGTGTGCGTGTGTCTGTCTGTCTGTGTGTCTGTGCGTGTGTCTGTCTGTCTGTGCGTGTGTCTGTCTGTCTGTGCGTGTGTGTCTGTGCGTGTGCGTGTGTCTGTCTGTCTGTGTGTCTGTGCGTCTGTCTGTGCGTGTGTCTGTGCGTGCGTGTGTCTGTGTGTGTGTCTGTGTCTGTCTGTGTGTCTGTGTCTGTGTCTGTCTGTGCGTGTGTGTGTCTGTGTGTGTGTCTGTGTGTGTCTTTGGTTTGATTCCGACCTGTTTTTCCTGTCAGAGCTGCGGAGGAGGGAGGAGGAGAAGGAGAACAGGGCCATGGAGGAGGAGAAGACGCTGCCTCTGGTGGAAGAGCTGAAGAAGGAGATCCAGAAACTGCAGGAGAGGAGACAGGAGGAGGATGGGGGGGGCAAGAGGATGAAGAGTGGGGAGTGTGAGGCAGTGATGAAGCAGAGAGACACTCAGGTAAGTCAGCCTCAAAAAGTACAAGAGAAGAAGAAATGCTGACGGGTTTTCACGAAGGAGCGTTCTGCTTTATGTTTTTACTTTTCTTTCAGGACCTTCGAGACTCTCCTCTTAGGTCCAACATGGCCGCCAGGAAGAAAACTCCCAGAACCACGGGGAGGAAGAGGAAGAGCTGCGAGCTGGAGGTAGGGCGGAGCCTATTTAAGCCTATCGCTGTGGTTGGGTGAATAATTAAGATTTTAACCCGTCACTGCATCCCGGGTTAAAATCACCACGTGTTAGACTTTTATCGTCTTCTGAAGCGCCGCCTCATCTCGCCTCACTGTGCCAGACTGGCAGATTCTCGCCGCCAGCAGCCTTCTCAGCACGGAGGAGTGTAAGGGCGCCAGTATACTCAGTCTATCCGTTATACAGCAGGAAGCCGCCGCAGTATTCTCCTGAACGACAGGTGCCGCCACCAGCATCACCTCAACAAGCTGACACTCCGTTCTTCTTCTTTCCTTTCGTATAAATCTGTCTGCAGCGCTGAAAATCACCAGAGGGTGGAGCCGCCTCCCAGAGTGTGTTTGTTTGTGTGTCTCAGGCGCTCTGACATGTGTGTGCTGTTGTGTTTCAGCATTTGGTGTCCAGTGAAAACAAGAGGAACAAACCGAGGGGAAACGCCCGTTGCGTTCAGGTGAGCCGTCCCAGCCGACAGGTAGATGAACTCACACGTCCTCAGAGCCCTCACCTGAAACCTCCTCCTTCTTCTTCTGTGGTGCAGGAGAGAGGATGCGCTCTGCAGAAGATTGAAGAGGCGATCCACACCTCACCGTGCGTCCTGGGCAGCAAAGGTCAGCCACACCTCGATCACCCAGCGCCAGCAGGGGGCAGCGCTGAGCTGCCACCGTGTCTGACTTTATGTTACAACAGAAAAAAGTTTAGCTGAAGTGTTTCTAACAGGCTCGTCAGGCCCTGCGGCTCCACAGCGAACTCACCGTCCCGTCCTCTCTGCAGATAAAAACACAAGCTCGGTGGAGAAGGAGGCGGTAACCGTGGCAACCAAACCCCGGCGAGGCCGCAGGAAGCTTTACAATATGGACCCGTGGGCGCCGATGGTGGACTCGCCACACACGGTGAGACGGAGTCTGACTCTGAGGCGTGAAGCGGAGTTGGCTGTTTGTTTCTAAATATGAATGCGTCTTTGTTTGTCCCGTCAGACGCCCGGAGCAGCGGAGGAGGGTCGGGAGAGCGACCACAGCATCATGAAGAGGAAGCTACGCTCTCAAACCTGCAGGAAGTGACATCATGATTGATCTTTAATGTACGGCGTTCTTCGTCTGTCATCAGTTTGTTTGTTTGTTTCTTTTTAATGTTTGGACCTTTAAAAAAACAGAAACCCACCAGTTCACCTTTGTGAGGCTTTAAATTTAAGGTGGAATTGTTTAAGGTGGATCTCTGTGACTGCTGTGATGTAAATAAAGGTGAGCTGAATCATGTCCAGGTGAAGCTTCTTTCGGCCGCACTCACGTGAGGTCGTCGACATAAAGACAAAGTAAATGTCTCGGTGACCGGTGTTCGGTCCGTCCCTGCAGCGGGCGGAGGCCGGGGCGCCTCGGTAAGTTTCTGCTCGAGCTCTGAGTCTGTCTGCAGTGACTCAATGGGATTCATGCTGTAAATAAAGTTTTACTGTAGCTTCCTCAGTGTGTGACTTCACTTCCTGTCTGGTGCTGAAATGTGGAGATGTCACATGAACGTTCAGACTCCAGTGTTTGAGGGAGCACCTGAGGCGGCTGTAGCTCAGGAGACGGAGCCGATGGTTGGGAGTTGGATCCCTGCTCCAGTCTGTCCCTGGGCAACACGCTGACCTCTGAGTCGCTGCTGACGTGTTCACGCTGACGTGTCGGGGTGGGCGTGTCAGATAAAGTGGCTTCAGAGGTCTTACCTGAGCCACCTGGGGCTCCTTCAATGACATAACCTCTGCTGGCAGCGAGGACTCGAGGTGAGCCGCAGAATCAGGATGAAGCTGCTGATTCCTCAGCTCAAGGTCTGTCACCAGCAGCTTCTCCTTGCGCTGGCTGACCTGCTGGGTGGAGGAGGGCGGAGCAAAGTTGTCCTCGCTATTTATTTCAGGGTTAAGCTAACGTGAGCTGGACGACCGCAGAGGTCCAGCTGATCCATGAAGAAAACGCAGGAGGCACAAACTGAGGCACAGCTTTTATTTCCTGTAACACCTTACAAACATCAGCATCACTCTGACTGTGACATCAGCAGTGACATCACGCTCTCCACCAATCAGCAGCGTTTTCAGCCCCGCTGCTCACACGCTGACATCTACCAGCACCTGACTCAGGTACAGGTAACCTGAGTTACACCTGAAGATGATTCTGGTCCATTCTCACTCTCTCTCACACACACACACTCTCACTCTCTCTCTCTCTCTCTCTCTCTCTCTCTCACACACACACACACACACACACACACACACACACACACACACACACACACACACACACATAATGAGGCAGCTCAGACAGGAAGCTGTGAGTTTCTTCAACATTAAAACAAAATCATTCTATCGTTTTCAGCAGACTAAAAGGATTTCACTTCCTGTGAAGTCATCGTTTGATTGGCACCTGTCAGTCAGCCTGTTTAGCCGTCTGCTTGGTTTTGGTGTCGAGGAATCTGATTGGTACTTTTCTCTTAGGCTGCGTTCACGCTGCAGGCGAAAGCATCAAATCTGACTTTTTTGACCCTGTGCGACCCATCTATCCGATCATGGTCTGACAGTGTGAACGGCACAAATCCGATATTTTCAAATCTGACCTGGGTCACTTTCATATGTGCTACTGAATGGTCATGTCGCATTAAATCCGTCTTTTACGTCACCGACACAAGACAGACGCCGATTATCAGCGCCGGAGAAGACATCGCGAACGCTTCCTGTCCATCCAGTGAAACTGTTGGGAACAACGTTGGAGAAACAACAGCAATAAGGATCATTGTTAGGTTATTTACATTATTATGTAAATAACAAAATAACTTAAAGCAAAAATTGGGAAACGTAAAGTCCGAAGTCTTTATATTAAGGCCATCAGTCAAACAACACTGTTTGCTCTGGGTCTAAACAGAGCCGTTGTGTGTGACGTCTTCTTTTGCGCATGTGGCGCTTTGAGCGTTCACACTAGAGCGCGTTTGCTGTCGCATTTTATTTGTAGTGTGAACGAGCAGACAAAAAATCAGATTTGATCAAAAAATCTGAATTGAGCATCAAGACCTGCAGAGTGAACGTAGCCTAAGGGTTGTGAGGTAACACCTTCCTGTTGAAGGTGATGAAACCACCTGATTGGTCAGACAGACTGAGGTGGAGGGGCTCGGGTTCCCTGATGACGGTTTTCAGAAGATGGCAGCAGCACCAAATCTGATCGATGGCGGCAATGGCGAATTCCAGTGACGGCGGAAAGAATGACCGCGCTGGCCAGCAGAGCGGCGCCGCTGAGGAAGAAAGTGGCTGTGTAACTTCCTGTAACATCAACCAGCCAGCCTGCAGAAAGAGAAGAAGAGTTTCAGGTGTGACATCATCAGCAGGCGATGTCAGAGTGATGTCATCAGATTTCAAATATCCAATGACGTTTGTGAGGACAATTACACGCTCCATAAGTTACTGCTTGTACTGAAATGACGGACGGTCTTTGAACACATATATTTAAAATTTAAGTGGATTTAAAGTTTTTTCTCTTTTAAAGATGGATGAAGCAGGAGGGTGGAGCTGTTTCCCTCACCTCCAATGGGTGGGCTGACCAGGTAAGGTATGGCGTGGAGGAAGTAGACAACGCCCAGAGCTGAGGACAGATACGTAGTTCCGACCACATCAGACGTCACCACTGGGATCAGAGCCACGTAGGCGCCGTCGAAGTAGCCGTAGAGCACGGCAAAGGGCACGAGGAGCGGGAAGGAACAAAGTAATGGCGTGAAGAGGCAGCAGAGACCCTCCATCCCGACCGAGAAGACGTAACAGGCCAGGCGGTGCGGCTTCAAACACCTGAGAGACAAACAGGACGCCCGACGGCATCAGCACTCAAATGTCAGCCATGTTTGTGTGAACTGTCCCTTTAAAAATGTTTTTCGCTGAGCAGACAGAAAGCGTTCTGCTGCAAAGTCGAGTGGGCGTCTCCATCGCTGTCACCTGCAAACATTGTGACGCTCGCTGTGATGCTGAAGTCACGCCTGCACGAGCTCGAAGGCGCTGAGCAGCACCAAGTAAAGGTCAAAATCCTAAACACAGAGCGACACGCCGGACGTGTGCTTTGAATTCTCGCAAACGTATCAAAGATGAAGTAAAATCTAACATGGAGGAGACGACTCGCAGCTTGGGTCCGGTAAATGGACTGATTCTTATGTAACACTTTTCTACTCACCCGGAGTACTCAACGCGCTCAGTCACCCAATCACTGCCATTCTCACAAGCACTTTCTGTGTACTTAGCGCTTTCTAACTACATTCACACTGCGAGAGCAACCTGGGGTTAGTATCTTGCCCAAGAACACTTGGCATGCCAGGGATCCAGGGAGGAGCCAGGGATCGAACCACCGACCTTCTGATCGGTGACCTGCTCTACCTCCTGAGCTACAGGAACCCCAAAGCACCTAGTTGAAGCACCTTTGGCAGCAGGTACAGCCTCAGGTCTTTAAGCGTCACGTGTGGACGGAGTTCATCCTCCACCAGGACAATGACCTGGTGGAGGATGAACCTTCACCCTAGTCTGAGGTCCAGAGCAGTGGAAGCAGGAAGCACCTGCGCTGAGCCCTGAGAGTCACAGGAAGGCTGTGAGTCTTATGTACGTGTTAATAAACGTGCTCGCGCTCGCTGTGGGTGTCGAATGTTCCCCTCTGGAACGAGGCTGTAACGTGTGGAACAGGCCAGCGTCAGTGTTCGTCCTCGCGCACACTCGCCTTACCTTCTGTCCGTCAGCCAGCCGAAGGTGATGTTCCCCACGATGTCGATGACCCCCAGGATGGACATGAGGAAGGCGGCGTGCTGGTGGCTGATGCCGGCACTCAGGGCGTAGGGCACCAGGTAAACGAAGGGGAGGCTGCAGCCGCTGGCCAGAAACAGGAAGGACACGGCCAGACCCAGAAAGTCAGGCAGCAGCAGGAAGCGGTACTCCCCACAGGACAGGAGGCGCCACATTCTCCTCAGCCTGGGGGCGGAGCTTTCAGGTGGAGGAGGCGGAGCTACGAGGTCCACAGACTCTTTGGGAGGTTTCTCCACGTCCTGCTGTGAGATGTCACCTGCACCAGAACGCACAGGTGAGTCTGATTCTGATTGGCCCGCTGAGGGAACGTGATTGATGAGAACACCTACCACACTGCTCCTCCGGCAGTGCTATTGGTCGGAGCAGCGCTCCACAGACGCACAGGTTTGCAACGAAGGCGCTGAGGACGAGCAGTGCCCCCCTCCACGAGTACAACTCGATGAGCATCTGCACCACCGGAGCCAGCACGAAGGTCCCGATCCCGCTGCCCGACATGGCGACACCGTACGCCAGCGCCTTCCTCCGCTGGAAGTAACAGCCCACCAGGGCGATGGTGGGGGTGTAGCAGAGGGCGAAGCCCAGACCTGCGGACAGATTTTACGTGTCAGCATGATAAAGAGCACGCCGCTGTAAGATGGGGAGGACATGTCTGAGTCTGACCTGTCAGGATCCCGGCGCTGAAGTAAAGCATCTCCAGGCTGGTGGCGAAGGAGCTGAGCAGGAGGCCGCAGGAGGCCAGAAGGCCCCCCGCCACCACCGCCGCCCGGCAGGAGCAGCGGCTCCCCACCAGACTGCCGACGGGAGCTGCACACACAGGCACGCTCAGCCTCACGTGACCACAAGAACCACTCTGTGATGTCTGATTGGCGGTACTCACCACACAGCATGGTGCTGCAGTCCAGCAGGCTGTGGATCCAGGCGGTGGCGGCGTAGTCGGCCCCGAAGTGAGCCTGGAACTCCACGAAGAAGATGGAGACACACCTGCAGACACAAGAGAGGGTTAACACTGCCCCCACGTTTGACGCTCGGCTGCAAAGACACACCATGGCTGTCCCTGAAAAAAGTTTCAGTGCACTACAGTACCCATCATTCTTTGCTGCTGCTCAGATTTAAATAGAATTTCTTCATCTTTTGCAGTCAGCTGACTTTGTAAGTAAGTAAAGTTTATTTATTAAGCGCTTTTCACAGACAGGCAGTCACAAAGCGCTGCACACAAAGATTTGTAGCTCACTGATTGGATGTTTGTTGCTTAAATGCATCTTGGGAATTGTAGTTCTCCCCCAAAACAGACTGTACATAAAGATGGACGTAAAGTTAAGTCTTCATAATGCTGATTAGAGTCAGAACAGGAAGTAGGGGAGGGTTTAAGGCGGCACTTCCTGTAAACAAAGCATTGTCAGTGAACAGAACAGAAAGCCTGTTCCTGTTTCCTATCAGCAGAGACAGAGTCCCCATTAACCAGCAGGGCAGGCGTGTGTGTGTGTGTTTGTTATGTAATGTGTGCCAGTCACACATAACTTCAGGATTAATGTGTTGTTGTATAACTGCAGTGAGAAACATGGAGGACGGTATGGGCTCAAAATGTGGTCATAAATATTTTGTACTTGTAAAAAAGATTTGTGTGTGTAAAAATGATTTGTGTGTGGACTTAGAAAAAAAAACCCTGCAAGTTACAAGTACGAATTTTGACCCTATTTTTCTTCCTTTCATCTGATTGGTCAATGTCATGTCAATCACAAATGTAACAATCCAATCAGAGAACAGATGGGTTTGGCTGTCGGAGGGGCGCTTTTTTGAACTGCAGGTCCTTGAAGGGTGATACAGTTTGAAGCTGGAGGATCTCTATATAAATATCCGATAGCAGCTAGGTCCCCTAACTGTCAGCAGCTGTTGAAAGGATAAAGTTGTGCTATATCAGTGGTTAGAAACACCATTATTACTTTAGGATTAGTTTAACACAAAGTCAGGGCTGACCCGGGACCATTGCTGTGAGTCACAGTGCGCAGCATAAAAGTCCTTTCACATCAGACGCAGGATGTGCTGCTAATGCTAACTGCTAACTAAAAGCAAAGGATCCAGAATTTGTTGCTGGCTGCTGGGCTCTGTGGGTTTTTGCAGCAGCTCTACCTGTACTAGATGCACCTGCTCCTTGTCTTTTCTGTCTCTGACTTTATGTCTTCTACAAGAGTTTCTGTTTTTTTTGCTGGTTCTTCAAATGTTCAATAAAAACATCTATGCTAATTCATAACTAAGAAAGCTTTGTAATGAAGACTGTCATTTCCAAAACACTGCCCGCCCCCACCCCGCGGTCCGCAGCGCTGTTGAAAAGGCTGTGGAAGTCCCTGTATTAAACACGTAGACCTGTGACACAAAAATCACCAAACTCGGACGACCACAGACTGTTTTCCTTCGTGGTGATGAAGGAAAACGCTGGGTTGGCATGTAAAAGGGCATTTATTCCCTTCAAAGACCTGCAGTTCAAAAAAAGCGCCCCTCCAACAGCCAAACCCATCTGTTCTCTGATTGGATTGTTACATTTGTGATTGACATGACATTGACCAATCAGATGAAAGGAAGAAAAATAGGGTCAAAATTCGTACTTGTAACTTGCAGGGTTTTTTTGGGCTAAGTCCACACAGAAATCTTTTTTACGCACACACAAATCTTTTTTACACACACAAATCTTTTTTACGCACACACAAATCTTTTTTACAAGTACAAAATATTTATGACCACATTTTGAGCCCATAGGACGGGCCTGTTCTCTCGCCTCACTGTGAGGACATAACACACACACAGACGCACAAACACACTCTTTCACAGCGAGCTGATGGAGGGGAGGCGGAGCTTTGAACACATGTTTCTGAGAAGTTTTCCAGCTGCAGCAGCAGTCGCGCCGGTCTCCGGTCGGAGCAGGAAATGTGGGTCAAAGGTCACAGAAGGAGGCCGCGTGTCTCTGTGTTTAACCCATTCAGCCCCGGGGGCCAGGCCGCAGCAGGGCGGACCCGGCGCCTCCGGTAAACTTCCTGTTTGGAGGAAAGGAATAGCATAGACGATCCGGTCACTGCGAGCACCGAGGATTCCTCCGTCAGACGCATCCACCCGGGAATCACAGCTGAGTGTCACTAATCACTGGATGGAAGCAGGTTTCCTTTGGCTGACAGCAGTGTCAGGGCGTTTCTGAAATGTCAACCGCTCTGCCGTCCTCAGGGGGCGGAGTCTTTAACGACAACATCACAGATGCTGCTGGTGGTGCAGCGGTGCAGGTGTTTGGTGTAGAAGGTGTGGGGCTGTAAATCCCCCGAGCGCAGAGCGAGCAGCAGAGCTCCAGAGTCTTTGAGCTGCACGTGTCCTTCACATACAAAGACGCTCTCCTGCTGGAGAGCTCTGCTTTTAGCTTGGAACAACGTTCTGAGGGTAGAAGGTGAGCAAACACCGGCCGAGGCTGTTCGGAGACGATCTCAGAGGGAAAACCGGTCACGCAGCTTACGCCTTACGAGGAAAAAGTAATCTGAGTACTAAGACTAACTGAACCTGAAACAAGCAGCCTGCACGCACTGTGGAGCCAATGCCAGCTCAGCCTCCCCCACCCATTAAAACCAGTTCACCCCGACACACAGCCCCCATCTCCCAGTGAGACCAGCTACACGCACACACATAATTAGATGTTGACTGCTCTCAGATCAGTGTCACGTGCTGAGAAACATGGTGTGTTTTTGAATCTGTGTGTTCTGGTTTCTGCCTGGTCTGACTGGTGCTCTGCAGGCCTGCGGTAAACATGCTTACATGCTGCTGGTTTGGTTACTCTGTAACCACATAACATAACATATTCTTAAATATTTTATTAATAATCTTAATCTGCAGAATAACGAGGAACTACAGTGTAAAATAGTGCACACCCCATGCCCCCCTGTAGACACACCCCTGTATGTTGCTGAAAATACCTGTGAGGTGTTTTTACTGTTATTATTCCCCGACCTGCAGAGTGTAATACTTCATCATAAACACGTAGCACTAGCTGGTGTGATGGTACTTATAGTGCTTTTTTACTCAGTCTCAGTTTTCACACACTTCATTCAAACGAGATATCCCACCGATGGCCCACTCTAACAAACAAGCCACAGGTGACCAATATAATTATAAGTTACTTCTACTGAGCATGCTCCTAATGCAGGGCGTTCACACTGATGGTGTGGATGTGTGTGATGGTGAATGAGGCGGAGCAGAAGTCGCATCTTTTTGTGCAGAAGGATGAATTCTGTAGACCTCGTCAGGCATGTTTGAGGCTCATACTCTTTAAAACTTTGGATGCTAAGTACCAGCAACAATATCCAGCAACACCAGCAACAAACATCCAGCAACACCAGCAACAATATCCAGCAACACCAGCAACAAACATGCAGCAACACCAGCAACAAACATGCAGCAGCTCTCTGTGCGCTCTCACTTCTGTGCAGAATTGTGAATCAGTGATTCTGAGAGGCGGTTGAACTCTGGCCCACACATCCTCTGGCTAAGTGCTGAACTCCACCCAGCTTCACGCTAGGGCTGGGCGATATGGCCTAAAATTCATATCGCGATATAATTTGAAGCATGTGCGGTAACGATATATATCGCGATATATTCTTTTCTTCTGTATAACGTATTTTCCACACTATAAGGCGCACTTAAAATCCTTTCATTTTCTCAAAAATCGAGAGTGTGCCTTATGTATGAATTCTGGTTGTGCTTACTGACCTCGAACCGATTTTGGCTGCAGAAATCTGTTAAAAATGTTTTGATGGATTGTCAGAGCATTACCCGTAGTGAGGAGCTTCACGGAGTAATCTGGGTCCAAAACTCCGTCTGCTTCAGGTCCCAAAGTCAAACGAACACTGAGAGTTAAAAACGGTCTAAATTTTTTCATCTTTAATAAAATCATCAGCGTTTCTGTTTTACCAGGTGTAACTATGAAGTTTAACATCCAGGCATCCATGAAAACAGAAGTTATTAAATTTAACGGAGTTAGAAGTTAACAGGAAGTTAGCTCGCTAGTTTCCACCTAAACATGACATACCATGTTCTTACTGAGAAATTTTTGAAACTAAGTAAAACGTACAGCTCTGCTACCACTTCCAACATAAAGACAGAAAACTAAACAGCAGTGGGCCAAACTTCACGGGCCAAAGTTCAGTCAGGAGAACAACTGAGATTATTCATCCACAATACGAGGTTAGTTATTAATATACTGCAACAACATGGGAACAGAACAGCTGCGAGAGAATTCAACATTAATGAATCAATGTTACGGAAGTGGAGGAAGCGCAGTTTTTGGCTCTCCCCATATTTCAAAAGTGCTTCATCTCTTTGCTATGACTGTCACCCGCCATAATTTGCAGATGATAATGGTTGTAGCCAACCAAAACAGGCGCAGCTTGATGACATCATCAACATGCGCTATCGCGATAAAGCGATAAAGTCAAAATCTCTGTTGTTGGCCAAATTTATATCGTTTCTATCGTATATCGTTTATATCGCCCACCCCTACTTCACGCCACCCAGTTTCAGGCCTCAGACGCTTTTTCACACGCAGCCACGTCACTAATTAACTAGGGATGGGTATCGTTTAGGTTTTATCCGATACCAGTACCAAACCGGTACTTTTGAAACGGTGCCGGTGCTTAAAGAATGGAGAACACAAACTTGGTCCAAAAACCTCTCATGTTCAGCTGTTTTTTTGTAAAAAGATAACAATGTTAGCCTTTTCTGCAGCTATAGGGCATATATGGTATCACTCTGGGCTGGAAGCAGTGCTTAAACAATGGAAGAAACACAAACTTTGTCCAAAAACCTCTCATGTTTAACTGTTTTCCACTGTTTCTTTGGTCATTTTAACCTTTTTGGCCAGGGTGAAGGGAGCATCTGCCATCAAACAAGAAGACAGCTGCATGTAACTACGACGGTGTTTGCTAGTTCACCTCACATGCATTAATGTAATAACGTGGTTAGCCTACTCAACATAAATTACACATGAACAACATTAAGCTACTGACGCAGAGAAGAACGGCTGCTGCTGCATCATCATCCTCATCATTTCTGCTACACTGGCAGGGCTAGGGGCCAGGACTCTCCTCTTCGGGTTTTTGGGGGATGTTGCTAACTCCGGGTCCGATAACAGGCACCACACCCGCAGTAGATGTGCTCGGTGTGAGGTCTCGCAGCAAGCTATCAAATACGGTGCATTTCTCGGCTTTTAACAAAATGCTATGCGTCTCCAGGTGTTTCATCAGATTCTAGGTGTTACCTCCTTTGACAGTATCACAGTATCACCTTAGTTTGCATCTTTTGCTGTGAAGTACAGCCAGACTTCGCTTTGGGCATTTTTAATCTGTAGCTCTGCTCTAAAAGAACGTACGTACCTGGGCCCGCCTACTATCCTTGCAAAGGTAAAATGATTGGCTAGAATTCAAAGTATATGACATCTCAGGAAAAAAAAGAAATGTGCGCTGCTTTTCGGTCTGGTTACTACCGTTTATGGTATCCGGTGCCATCCCTATAATTAACCTCAGTAATTGGCAGATGTTTCTCCAGCAGGTTTTTTTAAAAGTAGTACACAATGTTCCTTTTTTGTTGCGTGTGTAACAAAGTAACAAAGTAACATGCTGCTGTGTCACAGTGAGAAGACTTATTTTTAGGGCAGATCTCTGGACTGTTTTCTGTTGAATGGTTAAAGGCTGTTTGGCAATCACTCTAATTGGCCTGAATTCCTCGTTACTGAGTCATGTCACAGGACTGTTGTCTGCATGTCTTTGATTCTTCTTTCACTGAAGATTTTGTTTCTGAAAATGTTTTGATCTCTTTAACCCTTGTATGGTGGGTTAGGGGTTAGGGTTAGGGTTAGGGCCGTTTTCAGTTTTTTTCAAAAGAAAAATTAAACAATTAATTATTTTTTCAACCTGAAATTCATTGGCTTTGGCTTATTTTCTGTGAAGAACATAAATCATAATCAAATTCATAAATGTGATCTAACAAAGGTAAAGGGAAAAAATTAACCATGTTTGCTGTTCATATGGCTTGTAATTGGGATGAAGTAAACATAAATAAATAAAGTAATTTAACATAAAAATGTTTGATAGTGTTAATTTGGAAAGCCAAAACTCTAGCGGGTCCACCAGACCCATGAACACTGGCTGAGTAACAAAAATATGAACACCACACAAGGGTTAAACATGTCCACATACACACTCAGGTGCCTCTTTAAAGGTGTATCAGGGCCATAATGAACCCAAAGTGACCTCAAAATGCAAAACAACAGAAGCGATTCTTGCCAGTCTCTTTTATGTTTGCACAAATCAGTAAACTCCGATATAACAGCCAGTCTAACAGACACCATCATCTGTAGCTACACTAACACGGCTGTGTGCAGTGTTGGTGTGGACGTCCACGATCCCTCACTCTGTGCACCAAGTCCTTTGAGGTGAAGCGCCTCAGACTGCAAGGGTCCTCACACAGCTATAAAGACCAGTATATGGATGTGCGTGTGTGCATTACCTGGTCACTGCACGCGTGCACACCGTCACCATGAAGCAGCATCCAACAATCACCCACCCCCACCCGCCATCCGGCGGCGCCCCCCGGCTGTCCCGCTGCTTTCCAGCAGCCATCGCTGCAGCTTCACCACGGTGGCTGATCCTGGAGCTTCTGGTGCAAACCTGAAGCTGGTCAGCTGCTTCACAACAGCAAAAACAAAGGTAAAAGTGTGGCTTGGACCGCAGGTGATCAGGTATCCAGGGGCACTCAGCCCTCCCCCAATGACGGGTGGAGATCGGCCAGGTGAAGCTGGGAGGCAGAAGGACAGAAGAAGGAAAGGAAGACGTTCAGATTGTGTCCAGCAGATTAAAAGTCTCCTTCAACTTCCTCTGAGTCGAACCCAGTAGAGTCCCAGTGGAGTGACAGTGAAGTCCCGCCACCCTAATTCTGTCTGTGGGTCTAAAAGTTCCTGCGGTCAATGAGTGACACCCCCCCACCCCCCCCACCCCCCCTCAATCATTAACCACACTGTGTGAACACTGAGGCCCCCAGCCCGGACCTGATGAGAGCAGAGTCAGCAAAGAGTACTGCTGCGAAGGGAGCGCTTAGTTCTCCACACCCTACCTCCCCCCAGGGCCAGGGGTGGGTGGGGCTGACTGAGGGGAGGATGTCTCAGGTGTCGGGTGACGCAAACAAGCATTTCCAGTCAGGCAGGCCAGAGAGACCACAGTGTGTTCCACGGCAACCAGTGTGTGCTATACACCAGGACCAGAACAAAGACTGGGACCAGGACCCAGACTGTGACTGGGACCAGAACCAGAACAAAGACTGGGACCAGGACCAGAACAAAGACTGGGACCAGGACCCGGACTGTGACTGAGGGCTGCTGGCTTTGAGTTTGACAGCAGCAGTGGTCTCATGAACGCAGCCTCGAGCTCTGAGCAGCGTTTGGGAAAGCTCTGTGACGTTTAAACTGCTGTATGTCACCGTGTGTCTCCTCGACGGGCCTGCAGCTGATCGGCGCCTCCGTCACTCCCTCTGTCGATGGGCCTGCTCGTCCATCGCAGGTCCTCCACCTGCTCCTCTTCACTGTCTGCTGTCAGCTGCCTGAGGCATTCTTGTACCGATGGACCTTTAAAAAAGAAATCCTGAACAGAATATTTGAAATATGAAGCTAAAATTTACACGTCCAAACTTTAAAGGAAAATGTAGAGATCTGAGACAGACACGACCGTCTGCGGTGTTCTTTAATAGAGCATGAAGGTTGAATAAAAACAGTATTTTCACCATTTTTGTGACTAAGACACATTGAAATGAAAACAATGGCCTGCTGGACTCTGTGTGGTTTTTTAAAGTCCTCCGATATGTCTGTCTGTCTTAAATTTCAGATTCTTTCTTTTTTCATGATAAATAAGATCAAACAAATTTAAAGGCTTTTATATTTAATATAAATTTAATATAAATATTTATTATAAATAATATAACTCTTCAAAAACCGGCAGATCTGAGACAGAAGGGCCGAAATGTGTTTGATGAGAAACTGAATGTGTCGTGATAATCAAATCTACAAAGTTCATTAATTCACTGGTTTCCACATGAATAACATTTCAGACAACAGCAAATGTTCTGGTGTGTTTAGTGTTATCACTCCGAGAAAGATGGCCAGCAGGTGGAGCCCTCCACCAATTAGCACGCTGAGTGTGATCACCTGTGAAACACCTGGGTGCGTGAGCCACGTGTGCCACCATCAGACCAGCGTCACCAACCTTGGAGTGAAAGTTGACACAGCTGATGCAGGTAATGATGCAGGTTATGTCGGTCTGATCAGGCCTCACTGTGACGCTTACAGATGGCCCAGGTGCTGCTGCTCGCCTGCTGACAGGGACAAACACTTGTTGCTTGTTTATCTTAGAATTCATTTAAAAATGTTATGTTTGCTTTTAAAGATTCGAATGGCCGAGCTCCTACGTACCTGGCAGACCTTCTGCACCTGTGCACTCCACAGAGGTCTCTCAGATCGCAGTCACTCCTCGCTGTCCCCATGTCGAGACTGAAACACGGGGGTCGAGCTTTCGCTGTTGTGGCCCCCAGATTATGGAATAAGCTGCCCCTCCACATTAGGCTTTTCTCCAGATTATGCTTCTAGTCCATTTTAATCTTCTTTCTTTATTCATTAATTATTGTGTGAATGCTGTAGGCATTCACACTATTGAGTTCCTGTTTCTCTTTATTCTTTATTGTGTGGATGCTTTAAGCATCCACACTATTGAGTTCCTCTTGGGACTTCCGTACACTTTTTGGCACTTAACTACTTCCACAATTTTCAGCCGATTTTCACCGTTCAAATTTTAAACTATTCTGCTATTTCTGCTAATGTGTGCTATGTCTTTTGGTATTTTTCACTATTATACTTTTTAAAATATTAAGCTTAATTTGTCCCATTGAAATAAATGGGAAACTTCTGCAATTCTGCTAAAATTTGCTTGTTTTTGAAACTTAACTACTTCCTCATATTTTCACGTAGAACAACCATTCAAACTTTAAAATGTTCTCAAATTATTGGGCTATTCAGGTATAAATCAGCTTTTTCAAATCTTTTACCGTTTTACTTTTATGCCTCTTAAAGTTTTCAGTTGCAAAATTGTGATTTTTCACAAAATACATGCATTGTTATGGTTGCTATGCACTTGGCTTCCAGTGTGCCACTGAAGGTTTTGCAGTCTTCTCTTCATGTCTGAACAACTTCTTGCTACTTGCTCAATTTTCACTCAACTTCCACAAATTATACATCAAAACGTAGGTATTTTTGCTGGCTTTCTGAAAATGTCACTATCATTGTTGTGGGATTTATAGAATTTTGGCAAATCTCTTCAGACCAACACAAAGTCGCAAAACTCTCCATAGAAAGTCAATGGAGAGCTTGTTCAAAATCACCGCTTGATTTCTGTAATGAGAGGCATATTCGAATCGTCATATCTCCTTAACGAAGCAAAGTTAAGACATGAGGCTTGTCCCAGTATATCTTCAGACACTCCTGACGCTCACAATTCAAGAATTATTTTCTCACCTATTACCGTTCTGAAATGAGTTAGACTTGTTTGAGGGTAGGAAATTCGTCCTTTGCTCAGATTTCTTCAGATTTCAAACTCTGGAAATGAACCACTTTTTTCTCTCGTCATATCTTCTTAATGGATTTCCACAGAGACCTGAAAATTTCCATGACTGTTCACCAAAGCCTGCTGTCTCTTACGGTGAAAGAATGATATTGATACTCCAAATAGATTTAGAGTTAGAAAGCATTGTTTGAGGGCAAGTCAAGGCAGTTTTTGCTTTGCTCTACTCAGTTATGGTGCATTAGAAGTCAAATATCTTTAATAATTCATATTTTAATGATAAATTGTCAACACTGGAAGATTCCCCCATCTCTTCTGAACAAAACGGTGTAAGAATGACCGTTCTAGCCCCTACGGTTAGGAAATTATGGTCATTTGTTTGTTTGAGAAATAGACTGCAAAAATCCTGTGTCTCTCTGTGCTGCGTGCACCTGTTTTGGCGGGAAAAAGTGCACAGGCTCTCTGATTGGTGGATTCAAATTCAGCAGCTCCCAGGCTTTGACCTAGAAACTTACTTCTCTCTCCCTGTGTGTGTGTGTGTGTGTGTGTGTGTGTGTGTGTGTGACAGAGAGCGAGCGAGAGAGAGAGAGAGAGAGAGAGAGAGCCTTTTTATGGGATGATCTCATTGTAAGATTTAAATTCAATATATTTAGACTGGTTGACTGAATTGGATCTTGTGTGTGTGTGTGTGACGGAGAGAGAGAGAGAGAGAGAGAGAGAGAGAGAGAGAGCCTTTTTATGGGATGATCTCATTGTAAGATTCAAATTCAATATATTTAGACTGGTTGACTGAATTGGATCTTGTGTGTGTGTGTGTGTGTGTGTGTGTGTGTGTGCGAGACAACCACAGAGAGAGCGAGAGAGAGAGAAAGCCTTTTACAGTATTCTGCAAACTTTTATGATTTTACCAGCTTTTCTAATATGGACCTCAGATTCTTGTTAACACTCCATGGCACAAATACTGTTCCCTTTAGGCTCTGTGTATGTGTGTGTGTGTGTATCAATATTTCTCCCATTTTAAAGTATTACTCCTCCATAATTGTATTTCTGTTAAATCAAAGTACTTTTACTAAATCTTAGTACTTCTGCTCAATCATAGTATTTCTGCTAAATCATAGTATTTTGCCAAATCTTTGTTTTTGTGCCAAATCATAACATTTGTCTTATGTTATAGTATTACTACTAAGTGGAGGAATTTCTGTCATGTTACAGTATATGTCCTGATTACAGTATTTCTGCTAAATCATAGTATTTCGACTATATTATATTTTTCTCTCTAAATATAGCACTTCTGCTGTATAATTGTATTTCTGCTATGTTATAATATTTGTGCTAAACCAGAGTATTTGTGCTGAAACATAGTATTTCTGCCAAATGATAGTATTTCTGCTAAATTATAGTATTTGTGCTAAAACATAGTCTTAATTTAAAATTACAATATTCATAGTTCATCACAGTGTCTCTGGTAAATCACAGTATTTCTGCTATGTTGTACTATTTTTCTAAATCATAGTGTTTCCGTAATGTTTAAGTATTTTTGGCTAAATATATTCTTTCTGTTATCTTATACTATTTCTCCTAAATTCTTGTATTTTTGAGAAGTTATCATGTTTCTAGTAAGTTACAATATTTCTGCTAAGTTCTGCTGTGCTATTGTATTTCTGCCAAGTATTATGTTTCCTCTAAGATATTGCAGTTCTGCTAAGTTATTACATTTTAGCAAAGTTCCTTTGCTTCTGCAAAGTTTTTACAATTTCTGCAACTTTTCCAGCTAGTTTTTGCATACAGCTTCAGCTTTAAAGCATCCACACTGCATTTTCGCAGGAAATGCAAATTTTTCTAGTTGTGTGAATGCTGTAGGCATTCACACTATTGAGTTCCTGTTTCTCTTTATTCTTTATTATTATATTTTCTTCAAGTTGCTTCCGTACGTTTTTTGCTGTTTAACTACTTCCACAATTTTTGTGCTATTTTCACCGTTCAAATTTTAAACTATTCTGCTATTTCTGCTAAAGTGTGCTATGATTTTTGGTATTTTCTGCTATTATACTTTTTAAAATATTAAGCTTTTTTCCTTTAATTTGTCCCATTGAAATGAATGGAAAACTTCCAAAATTCTGCTAAAACTTGCTTGTTTTTGAAACTTAACTACTTCCTCATACTTTCCCATAGAACAACCATTTAAACTTTAAAATGTTCACAAATTATTGGGCTATTCATGTATGATTCAGCTTTTTCATATCTGTTACTGTTTTCATCTTATCCCTCTTTAAGTTTTGTGTTTCATCTTTTTGAATTTTCACAAAATACATGCGTTGTTATGGTTGCTATGCAGTTGGTTCTAAGTGAGCCACTCTAGCTTTCGCAATCTTCTCTTCATGTCCGAACAACTTCTCGCTACTCGCTCAATTTTCACTCAACTTCCACAAATTATACATCAAAACGTAGGTATTTTTGCTGGCTTTCAGAAAATGTCACTATCATTGTTGTGAGATTTATAGAATTTTGGCAAATCTCCTAAGACCAACACAAAGTCTCAAAACTCTCCATAGAAAGTCAATGGAGAGTTTGTTCAAAATCACCGCTTGATTTCTGTAATGAGAGGCATTTTTGAATCGTCATATCTCCTTAACGAAGCGAAGTTAAGACATAAGGCTTGTCCCCGTATATCTTCAGACACTCCTGACGCTCACAATTCAAGAATTTCTTTCTCACCTATTACCGTTCTGAAATGAGTTGGACTTGTTTGAGGGTAGGAAATTCGTCCTTCGCTCAGATTTCTTCAGATTTCAAACTCTGGAAATGAACCACTTTTTTCTCTTGTCATATCTTTTTAATGGATTTCCACAGAGACCTGAAAATTTCCATGATTGTTCACCAAAGCCTGCTGTCTCTTACGGTGAAAGAATGATATCGATGCTCCAAATAGATTTCGAGTTACAAAACGTTGTTTGAGGGGAGGTCAAGGCAGTTTTCTCTTCGCCCCTACTCAGTTAGGGTACATTAGAAGTCAAATATCTTTAATAATTCATATTTTAATGATAAATTGTCAACACTGGAAGATTCCCCCATCTCTTCTGAACAAAACGGTGTAAGAATGACCATTCTAGCCCCTACGGTTAGGAAATTATAGCCATTTGTTTGAGGGGAATCCTCACTATGTGAAATAAACTGAAAGAAGCAGGTCTGTGTCTCTGTGCTGCGTGTGTAAACAGATGCACCTGTTTTGGCGGGAAAACGTAAACAGCCTCTCTGATTGGTGGATTCAAATTCAGCAGCTCCCAGGCAATTTGACTGACGTAGAAACATACAGGCAGCACCATTAAAAGCCCCTGTTCACTTCCTGGTGTGTGTGTGTGTGTGTGTGTGTGTGTGAGAGAGAGAGAGAGAGAGAGAGACCCTTTTTATGGCAGCATCTCATTGTAGGATTCAAATGGATTATATTTAGACTGGTTGACTGGATTACATCCTGTGTGTGTGTCTCTCTGTGCATTTGTGTTTCCATTTGTGTCCATAATTGTAATTGTGTGTATCTGCTGGCTGTTCTTTCTTTCTTTTTCTTTGTCAATTTTTCAATTTGAGCGACCCATACCATGTTCAGCATTTTTTCAGCTGTCCATTTTACTTTTCCAATTTTTCTATTTAAGTTATTACTATTCTGTTAAATCATACTATTTCTGCTATTTTATATGATTTGTGCTAAATATAGTATTTATGCTGAATTACAGGATTTCTACCAAATAATAGTATTTCTGCTAAATCATAGTATTTATGCTTCTTTTTGGTATTTGTGATAAATACAGTATTTCTACTAAAACATAGAATTTCTGCTATTTTAAAGGGTTTGTGCTAATCATAGTAATTCTGCTAAATCATAGTATTTCTGCTTCTTTTTGGTATTTTTGATGAATACAGTATTTCTGCTAAAACATAGCATTTCTACTAAAAGTAGTACTTCTGTTTAATTATAGTATGTCTACCAAATCATAATATTTCTGACACAAGCAGCATCTGTGGTGTGTGTGTGTGTGTGTGTGTGTGTCTTTGTCTGTGCTTGTGTGACTCAATTTTTATTCGTTGGTTACCAGAATCCATTAGTGGATTCAACTTGACCAGATTCAGACTGATTGACTGGCATAGAAACACACAGGACACTTCATGCTCTGTTTGTCTCTGTGTGGCCTTGTGTGTGTATGTTTGTATGTCTGTGTTTATGCTTGCATCTATGTTTGTACACATTGTTTTCTGAACATGGGTTATGTGTCTCTGTGTGTGTATGTCCCTATTTGTAAACATTGCTAGGCATGTCATTTTTGCCTTAGCTTTGTGTATCTGCTGGCAGTTCCTTTATAACTTTTCTAATGTTTCTGCCAATTTTTCACAGTTGAACAACAACCAATCTTTTGAGGGAACTTCAGCTTTTTGAAGCTGGCCGTTTTGCGTTTCCAATATTTCTGCTGAATTATACTATTTCAGCTCCTATGTTGCATTTCTACTAAGTGTTACTATTATACTACTGTATGTCAAGTTGTACTCTTACAACATTTTTCCAAGTTTTTAGGTTTGTGCTACATATTAACATTTCTGCTGTATTATAACACTTCTGCCATGTTGTACTATTTCGGCCAAGTTTCTATGTTTCTGCTGAGTTACAACATTTCTGCTTTTTTCTCCTTTGATATAGTATTTTTGCAAACGCTTTATGTTTCTTCTTAAGTTTCTGCAAAGTTATTATATTTTGGCTCAGTTGTTATTCATCCACAAATTTATTACAATTTCAACAACTTTTCTGATACTGACTTCAACTTCTTCAGCTATTTTCAGCTATTGAGTTCCTGTTTCTCTTTATTCTTTATTATTGTGTGGATGCTTTAAGCATCCACACTATTGAGTTCCTCTTGGGACTTCCGTACGCTTTTTGGCACTTAACTACTTCCACAATTTTCAGCCGATTTTCACCGTTCAAATTTTAAACTATTCTGCTATTTCTGCTAATGTGTGCTATGTCTTTTGGTATTTTTCACTATTATACTTTTTAAAATATTAAGCTTAATTTGTCCCATTGAAATGAATGGGAAACTTCTGCAATTCTGCTAAAATTTGCTTGTTTTTGAAACTTAACTACTTCCTCATATTTTCACGTAGAACAACCATTCAAACTTTAAAATGTTCTCAAATTATTGGGCTATTCAGGTATGAATCAGCTTTTTCAAATCTTTTACCGTTTTGCTTTTATGCCTCTTAAAGTTTTCAGTTGCAAAATTGTGATTTTTCACAAAATACATGCGTTGTTATGGTTGCTATGCACTTGGCTTCCAGTGTGCCACTGAAGGTTTTGCAGTCTTCTCTTCATGTCCGAACAACTTCTTGCTACTTGCTCAATTTTCACTCAACTTCCACAAATTATACATGAAAACGTAGGTATTTTTGCTGGCTTTCAGAAAATGTCACTATCATTGTTGTGGGATATATAGAATTTTGGCAAATCTCCTCAGACCAACACAAAGTCTCAAAACTCTCCATATAAAGTCAATGGAGAGTTTGTTCAAAATCACCGCTGGATTTCTGTAATGAGAGGCATATTCGAATCGTCATATCTCCTTAACGAAGCGAAGTTAAGACATAAGGCTTGTCCCGGTATATCTTCGGACACTCCTGATGCTCACAATTCAAGAATTTTTTCTCACCTATTACCGTTCTGAGATGAGTTGGACTTGTTTGAGGGTAGGAAATTCGTCCTTCGCTCAGATTTCTTCAGATTTCAAACTCTGGAAATGAACCACTTTTTTCTCTCGTCATATCTTTTTGATGGTTTTCCACAGAGACCTGAAAATTTCCATGACTGTTCACCAAAGCCTGCTGTCTCTTACGGTGAAAGAATGATATCGATACTCCAAATAGATTTAGAGTTACAAAGCGTTGTTTGAGGGCAAGTCAAGGCAGTTTTCGCTTCCCTCTACTCAGTTATGGTGCATTACAAGTCAAATATCTTCAATAATTCCTATTTTAATGATAAATTGTCAACACTTTAAGATTCCCCCATCTCTTCTGAACAAAACGGTGTAAGAATGACCGTTCTAGCCCCTACGGTTAGGAAATTATGGTCATTTGTTTGAGGGGAGTCGTCATTATGAGAAATAGACTGCAAAAATCCTGTGTCTCTTTGTGCTGTGTGCACCTGTTTTGGCGGGAAAAAGTGCACAGGCTCTCTGATTGGTGGATTCAAATTCAGCAGCTCCCAGGCTGCTTGACTGAGCTAGAAACGTACTTCTCTCTCCCTGTGTGTGTGTGTGTGTGTGTGTGTGTGTGTGTGTGTGTGTGTGAGAGAGAGAGAGAGAGAGAGAGAGAGAGAGAGCCTTTTTATGGGATGATCTCATTGTAAGATTCAAATTCAATATATTTAGACTGGTTGACTGAATTGGATCTTGTGTGTGTGTGTGTGTGTGTGTGTGTGTGTGTGTGTGTGTGAGAGAGAGAGAGAGAGAGAGAGAGAGAGAGCCTTTTTATGGGATGATCTCATTGTAAGATTCAAATTCAATATATTTAGACTGGTTGACTGAATTGGATCTTGTGTGTGTGTGTGTGTGTGTGTGTGTGTGTGTGTGTGTGTGTGTGTGACAGAGAGAGAGAGAGAGGAAGTTATCATGTTTCTGGTAAGTTACAATATTTCTGCTAAGTTCTGCTATGCTATTGTATTTCTGCCAAGTATTATGTTTCCTCTAAGATATTGCAGTTCTGCTAAGTTATTCCATTTTAGCAAAGTTCCTTTGCTTCTGCAAAGTTTTTACAATTTCTGCAACTTTTCAGCTTTTTCAGCTAGTTTTTGCATACAGCTTCAGCTTTAAAGCATCCACACTGCATTTTCGCAGAAAATGCAAATTTTTCTAGTTATATTTTCTTCAAGTTGCTTCCGTACGTTTTTTGCTGTTTAACTACTTCCACAATTTTTGTGCTATTTTCACCGTTCAAATTTTAAACTATTCTGCTATTTCTGCTAAAGTGTGCTATGATTTTTGGTATTTTCTGCTATTATACTTTTTAAAATATTAAGCTTTTTTCCTTTAATTTGTCCCATTGAAATGAATGGAAAACTTCCAAAATTCTGCTAAAACTTGCTTGTTTTTGAAACTTAACTACTTCCTCATACTTTCCCATAGAACAACCATTTAAACTTTAAAATGTTCACAAATTATTGGGCTATTCATGTATGATTCAGCTTTTTCATATCTGTTACTGTTTTCATCTTATCCCTCTTTAAGTTTTGTGTTTCATCTTTTTGAATTTTCACAAAATACATGCGTTGTTATGGTTGCTATGCAGTTGGTTCTAAGTGTGCCACTCTAGCTTTCGCAATCTTCTCTTCATGTCCGAACAACTGTTTGCTACTTGCTCAATTTTCACTCAACTTCCACAAATTATACATCAAAACGTAGGTATTTTTGCTGACTTTCAGAAAATGTCACTATCATTGTTGTGAGATTTATAGAATTTTGGCAAATCTCCTCAGACCAACACAAAGTCTCAAAACTCTCCATAGAAAGTCAATGGAGAGTTTGTTCAAAATCACCGCTTGATTTCTGTAATGAGAGGCATTTTTGAATCGTCATATCTCCTTAACGAAGCGAAGTTAAGACATAAGGCTTGTCCCCGTATATCTTCAGACACTCCTGACGCTCACAATTCAAGAATTTCTTTCTCACCTATTACCGTTCTGAAATGAGTTGGACTTGTTTGAGGGTAGGAAATTCGTCCTTCGCTCAGATTTCTTCAGATTTCAAACTCTGGAAATGAACCACTTTTTTCTCTTGTCATATCTTTTTAATGGATTTCCACAGAGACCTGAAAATTTCCATGATTGTTCACCAAAGCCTGCTGTCTCTTACGGTGAAAGAATGATATCGATGCTCCAAATAGATTTCGAGTTACAAAACGTTGTTTGAGGGGAGGTCAAGGCAGTTTTCTCTTCGCCCCTACTCAGTTAGGGTACATTACAAGTCAAATATCTTTAACAATTCATATTTTAATGATAAATTGTCAACACTGGAAGATTCCCCCATCTCTTCTGAACAAAACGGTGTAAGAATGACCGTTCTAGCCCCTACGGTTAGGAAATTATGGTCATTTGTTTGAGGGGAGTCGTCACTATGAGAAATAGACTGCAAAAATCCTGTGTCTCTCTGTGCTGCGTGCACCTGTTTTGGCGGGAAAAAGTGCACAGGCTCTCTGATTGGTGGATTCAAATTCAGCAGCTCCCAGGCTGCTTGACTGAAAACTTGCTTCTCTCTCCCTGTGTGTGTGTGAGTGTGAGTGTGTGTGTGTGTGTGTGTGTGTGTGTGTGTGTAACAGAGAGAGAGAGAGAGAGAGAGAGACCCACTTTAGGGCATCTCATTGTTGGAAAAACATATAATATATTCAGACTGGTTGACTGGCATAGACCCTCCGTGTGTCTCTCTCTCTGTGCATTTGTGTATACATATTTGATTTTATGTGTATCTGTTGGCTGTTCCTTCTTGTTTTTTAATTTATTTTTATTTCTTTATTTTTTTTTCACAGGTGAACAACAATTAGATTTTGAGGGAACTTAACCATGTTCTGTTTTTTTTTTCATCTTGCCATTTTACTTTTCCAATATTTCTACTTCAGTTATTGCTATTCTGCTCAATCATAGTATTTGTTCTAAATCATTGTTATTATGCTATATTGTAGTATTTAAGCTAAATCAAAGTATTTCTACTATATTATATTTTTCTTTCTAAATATTGCATTTCTGCTATATAATTGTATTTCTGCTATGTTATACTATTTGTGCTAAACCAGAGTATTTGTGCTAAAACATAGTATTTTTACTAAATGTAGTATTTATGCTTAATCATACTATTTCTGCTTTTTATAGGATTTGTGCCTAATATAGTATTTCTGCTTTTTATAGTATTTGTGCTAAAACATAGTATTTCTACTAAATGTAGTATTTATGCTTAATCATATTAATTGTATATATTTCTGCCAGGTCCCAAGGCAGCCAATCCTCTGTGCGGACTGAGACATTCAAATTTTCAAATCAGGGCCTGCACGGCTTCCCAGCCAATCATATATGTGGGCTGAGGCATTCAAATTTGCATATTGGGGCCTTCATGGCTTCTAAGCCAGCCAATCATATCTGAGGGCTGAGGAATTCAAATCCACAAATCAGGGCCTGCACGGCTTCCCAGCCAGCCAATCATATATGTGGGCTGAGGCATTCAAATTTGCATATTGGGGAATTCGTGGCTTCTAAGTCAACAAGTCATCCATGTCATATATCTCTAAAAATTCATATTTTAATGATAAATTGTCAACACTTGAAGATTCCCCAATCTCTTCTGAACAAAACGGTGTAAGAATGACCGTTCTAGCCCCTACGGTTAGGAAATTATGGTCATTTGTTTGAGGGGAGTCGTCACTATGAGAAATACACTGCAAAAATCCTGTGTCTCTCTGTGCTGCGTGCACCTGTTTTGGCTGGAAAAAGTGCACAGGCTCTCTGATTGGTGGATTCAAATTCAGCAGCTCCCAGCCTGCTTGACTGAACTACAAACTTACTTCTCTCACCCTCTGTGTGTGAGTGAGTGATAGAGAGAGAGAGAGAGAGAGAGAGAGACTTTTTATGGGATGATCTCATTGTAAGATTCAAATTCAATATATTTAGACTGGTTGACTCAATTGGATCTTGTGTGTGTGTGTGTGTGTGTGTGTGTGTGTGTGTGTGTGTGTGTGTGTGTGTGTGTTTAGTGGGAGAGAGAGAACCCTACCCTTATTTGGCAGCATGTCATTGTAGGATTTAAATTGAATATAGTTAGACTGCTTGACTGGATTAGAGCCTGTGTTTGTGTGTCCCTCTGTGCATTTGCATTTCAATATGCGTCCATATTTGTAATTTTGTAAGTTATTACTATTCTGCTAAATCATAGTATTTCTGCTACTTTTCGGTACTTGTGCTAAATACAGTATTTCTGCTAAATCATACTATTTCTGCTTTTCATAGGATTTCTGCTCAATTATAGTATTTCTGCTTTTTATACTATTTGTGCTAAAACATAGTATTTTTACTAAATGTAGTATTTATGCTTAATCATACTATTTCTGCTTTTTATAGGATTTGTGCCTAATATAGTATTTCTGCTTTTTATAGGATTTGTGCTTAATATAGTATTTCTGCTAAATTATAGTATTTCTGCTTTTTATAGTATTTGTGCTAAAACATAGTATTTCTACTAAATGTAGTATTTATGCTTAATCATACTATTTCTATATATTTCTGCCAGGTCCCCAGGCAGCCAATCCTCTGTGAGGACTGAGACATTCAAATTTTCAAATCAGGGCCTGCCAATCATATATGTGGGCTGAGGCATTCAAATTTGCATATTGGGGCCTTCATGGCTTCTAAGCCAGCCAATCATATCTGAGGGCTGAGGAATTCAAATCCACAAATCAGGGCCTGCACGGCTTCCCAGCCAGCCAATCATATATGTGGGCTGAGGCATTCAAATTTGCATATTGGGGAATTCGTGGCTTCTAAGTCAACAAGTCATCCATGTCATATATCTCTAAAAATTCCTATTTTAATGATAAATTGTCAACACTTGAAGATTCCCCAATCTCTTCTGAACAAAACGGTGTAAGAATGACCGTTCTAGCCCCTACGGTTAGGAAATTATGGTCATTTGTTTGAGGGGAGTCGTCACTATGAGAAATACACTGCAAAAATCCTGCACGGCTTCCCAGCCAGCCAATCATATCTGCGGTCTGCCGTTTTTTCTCTCGTCATATCTCAGCGACAGATGTACAGAGAGCAATGAAAATCGCGGTCAAAGTACACCAAAGTCCGCTGATTCAGCCAGTACAAGAATTATGCTTCTAGTCCACCTAGTTTTTGAGTTACACAACGTTTTGTAACTCCAGAAAACGGCGCTTTTTGCCTCTCACGCGCAGTTGGTAATGATACGGGTCTGCAACCCAAACGTCGTGGGTTCGATTCCACCTTAGGCAACATGTTTTTTTCCCTACAAATTAATACACTATCACAGACCAGTAATTCATATTCATCATTTATTACAATTCTGCAAACTTTTAGCATTTTACCAGCTTTTCTAATATGGACCTCACATTCTTGTTAACACTCCATGGCACAAATACTCTTCCCTTCAGGCTCTGTGTATGTGTGTGTGTATCAATATTTCTCCCATTTTAAAGTATTACTCCTCCATAATTGTATTTCTGTTAAATCAAAGTACTTTTACTACATCTTGGTACTTCTGCTCAATCATAGTATTTCTGCTAAATCATAGTATTTCTGCTACTTTTTGGTACTTGTGCTAAATACAGTATTTCTGCTAAATCATACTATTTCTGCTATTTTATAGGATTTGAGGTAAATATAGTATTTCTGCCAAAACATAGTATTTCTACCAAATATAGTATTTCTAATAATTATAGTTTTTCTCCCAAATCATAGTACAGTATTTCTGCTTTTTATAGTATTTGTGCTTAATATAGTATTTCTGCTTTTTATAGGATTTGTGCTTAATATAGTATTTGTGCTTTTTATAGGATTTGTGCTTAATATAGTATTTCTGCTTTTTATAGTATTTGTGCTTAATATAGTATTTCTGCTTTTTATAGGATTTGTGCTTAATATAGTATTTCTGCTAAATGTAGTATTTATGCTTAATCATGCTATTTCTATATATTTCTGCCAGGCAGCCAATCCTCTGTGAGGACTCAGACATTCAAATGCACATATCAGGGCCTGCACGGCTTCTCAGCCAGCCAATCATATCTGAGGTCTGCCGTTTCTTCTCTCGTCATATCTCAGCGACGGATGTACAGAGAGCAATGAAAATCGCGGTCAAAGTACACCAAAGTCCGCTGATTCAGCCAGTACAAGAATTAAGCTTCTAGTCCACCTAGTTTTTGAGTTACACAACGTTTTGTAACTCAAAAAAACGGCGCTTTTTGCCTCTCACCGCGATCTAATTCTGACTGCTCATCACCCTGTTTTTCAAGGCGCCCTCTCTCTTTCCCAGTGGCGCAGTTGGTAATGACACGGGACTGCAACCCAAACGTCGTGGGTTCGATTCCACCTTAGTCAACAGGTTTTTTTCCCTACAAATTAATACACTATCACAGACCAGTAATTCATATTCATCATTTATTACAATTCTGCAAACTTTTATGATTTTACCAGCTTTTCTAATCTGGACCTCACATTCTTGTTAACACTCCATGGCACAAATACTCTTCCCTTTAGGCTCTGTGTATGTGTGTGTGTATCAATATTTCTCCCATTTTAAAGTATTACTCCTCCATAATTGTATTTCTGTTAAATCAAAGTAGTTTTACTACACCTTAGTACTTCTGCTCAATCATAGTATTTCTGCTAAATCATAGTATTTCTGCTTCTTTTTGGTACTTGTGCTAAATACAGTATTTCTGCTAAATCATAGTATTTCTACTATATTATAATTTTCTTTCTAAATATAGCATTTCTGCTATATAATTGTATTACTGCTATGTTATAATATTTGTGCTAAACCAGAGTATTTTTGCTGAAACATAGTATTTCTGCCAAATGATAGTATTTCTGTCAAATTATACTATTTGTGCTAAAACATAGTATTGATTTAAAATTACAATATTCATAGTTCATCACAGTGTCTCTGGTAAATCACAGTATTTCTGCTATGTTGTACTCTTTTTCTAAATCATCGTGTTTCTGTAATGTTCAAGTATTTTTGGCTAAATATATTATTTCTGTTATCTTATACTATTTCTCCTAAATTCTTGTATTTTTGAGAAATTATCATGTTTCTGGTAAGTTACAATATTTCTGCTAAGTTCTGCTATGCTATTGTATTTCTGCCAAGTATTATGTTTCCGCTAAGTTATTACATTTTAGCAAACTTCTTTTGCTTCTGCAAAGTTATTACAATTTCTGCAACTTTTCAGCTTTTTCAGCTAGTTTTTGCAGACAGCTTCAGCTTTAAAGCATCCACACTGCATTTTCGCAGGAAATGCAAAATTTTTCTAATACTATTATTTCTTCCAAATAATAGTATTTCTGCTAAGTTATTATGTTTCTCTTAAGTCACAATTTTTTTGCTAAGATGTTATGTTACTGCTCCATGTCTGAAATACATTACAGAAAGCCCATGTCTCTGTCGGTGTGAGCAAGGGATGCAGCTGCATTGACAGGGACAACTACATAGCCTGATTAAGCAGACAGAAGTGAAAGCTCTGATTGGTGGATTCAAAATGAGCAGATCCAGGCTTTTTGACTCTCATAGATACAGCTGGAAAAAAAAACCTGAAGAAGCCGATGTCAGTGTTTGAAAAAGTTTTTTAACTTCTAATAACTTTACAGAAGTGTGTGTGTGTGTGTGTGTGTGTGTGTGCGTGTGTGTGTGTGTGTGTGTGTGTGTCTTTGTCTGTGCTTGTGTGACTCAATTTTTATTCGTTGGTGACCAGCATCCATTAGTGGATTCAACTTGACCAGATTCAGACTGATTGACTGGCATAGAAACACACAGGACACTTCATGCTCTGTTTGTCTCTGTGTGGCCTTGTGTGTGTATGTTTCTATGTCTGTGTTTATGCTTGCATCTATGTTTGTACACATTGTTTTCTGAACATGGGTTATGTGTCTCTCTGTGTGTGTGTGTGTCCCTATTTGTAAACATTGCTAGGCATGTCATTTTTGCCTTAGCTTTGTGTATCTGCTGGCAGTTCCTTTGTAACTTTTCTCATGTTTCTGCCAATTTTTCACAGTTGAACAATAACCAATCTTTTGAGGGAACTTCAGCTTTTTGAAGCTGGCCGTTTTGCGTTTCCAATATTTCTGCTAAAGTTATTACTTTTCTGCTGAATTATACTATTTCAGCTCCTATGTTGCATTTCTACTAGGTGTTACTATTATACTACTGTATGTTAAGTTGTACTCTTACAACATTTTTCCAGGTTTTTCGGTTTGTGCTACATATTAACATTTCTGCTGTATTATAACACTTCTGCCATGTTGTACTATTTCAGCCAAGTTACTATGTTTCTGCTGAGTTCCAACATTTCTGCTTTTTTCTCCTTTGATATAGTATTTTTGCAAATGCTTTATGTTTCTTCTTAAGTTTCTGCAAAGTTATTATATTTTGGCTCAGTTGTTATTCATCTACAAATTTATTACAATTTCAACAACTTTTCTGATACTGACTTCAACTTCTTCAGCTATTTTCAGCTTTTCAGCACTTTTCAGCAGACAGCTTCAGCTTTACAGCATTCACACTGCATTTTCGCAGGAAATGCAAATTTTTCTAGTTATTATTATTATTATATATTCTTCAAGTTGCTTCCGTACGTTTTTTGCTGTTTAACTACTTCCACAATTTTTGTGCTATTTTCACCGTTCAAATTTTAAACTATTCTGCTATTTCTGCTAAAGTGTGCTATGATTTTTGGTATTTTCTGCTATTATACTTTTTAAAATATTAAGCTTTTTTCCTTTAATTTGTCCCATTGAAATGAATGGAAAACTTCCAAAATTCTGCTAAAACTTGCTTGTTTTTGAAACTTAACTACTTCCTCATACTTTCACATAGAACAACCATTTAAACTTTAAAATGTTCACAAATTATTGGGCTATTCATGTATGATTCAGCTTTTTCATATCTGTTACTGTTTTCATCTTATCCCTCTTTAAGTTTTGTGTTTCATCTTTTTGAATTTTCACAAAATACATGCGTTGTTATGGTTGCTATGCAGTTGGTTCTAAGTGAGCCACTCTAGCTTTCGCAGTCTTCTCTTCATGTCCGAACAACTTCTCGCTACTCGCTCAATTTTCACTCAACTTCCACAAATTATACATCAAAACGTAGGTATTTTTGCTGACTTTCAGAAAATGTCACTATCATTGTTGTGAGATTTATAGAATTTTGGCAAATCTCCTAAGACCAACACAAAGTCTCAAAACTCTCCATAGAAAGTCAATGGAGAGTTTGTTCAAAATCACCGCTTGATTTCTGTAATGAGAGGCATTTTTGAATCGTCATATCTCCTTAACGAAGCGAAGTTAAGACATAAGGCTTGTCCCCGTATATCTTCAGACACTCCTGACGCTCACAATTCAAGAATTTCTTTCTCACCTATTACCGTTCTGAAATGAGTTGGACTTGTTTGAGGGTAGGAAATTCGTCCTTTGCTCAGATTTCTTCAGATTTCAAACTCTGGAAATGAACCACTTTTTTCTCTCGTCATATCTTTTTTTTGGATTTCCACAGAGACCTGAAAATTTCCATGACTGTTCACCAAAGCCTGCTGTCTCTTACGGTGAAAGAATGATATCGATACTCCAAATAGATTTCGAGTTACAAAGCGTTGTTTGAGGGCAGGTCAAGGCAGTTTTCGCTTCGGCTCTACTCAGTTATGGTGCATTACAAGTCAAATATCTTTAATAATTCATATTTTAATGATAAATTGTCAACACTTGAAGATTCCCCCATCTCTTCTGAACAAAACGGTGTAAGAATGACCGTTCTAGCCCCTACGGTTAGGAAATTATGGTCATTTGTTTGAGGGGAGTCGTCATTATGAGAAATAGACTGCAAAAATCCTGTGTCTCTCTGTGCTGCATGCACCTGTTTTGGCGGGAAAAAGTGCACAGGCTCTCTGATTGGTGGATTCAAATTCAGCGGCTCCCAGCCTGCTTGACTGAAAACTTGCTTCTCTCTCCCTGTGTGTGTGTGTGTGTGTGTGTGTGTGTGTGTGTGTGTGTGTGTGTGTGTGTGTGTTTGTGTGTGTGTGTGTGTGTGTGTGTGTGTGTGTGTGTGTGTGCTACAGAGAGAGAGAGAGAGAGAGAGAGAGAGAGAAAGCCTTTTTATGGGATGATCTCATTCTAAGATTTAAATTCAATATATTTAGACTGGTTGACTGAATTGGATCTTGTGTGTGTGTGTGTGTGTGTGTGTGTGTGCTACAGAGAGAGAGAGAGAGAGAGAGAGAGAGAGAGAGAAAGCCTTTTTATGGGATGATCTCATTGTAAGATTCAAATTCAATATATTTAGACTGGTTGACTGAATTGGATCTTGTGTGTGTGTGTGTGTGTGTGTGTGTGCTACAGAGAGAGAGAGAGAGAGAGAGAGAGAGAGAGAGAAAGCCTTTTTATGGGATGATCTCATTGTAAGATTCAAATTCAATATATTTAGACTGGTTGACTGAATTGGATCTTGTGTGTGTGTCTCTCTGTGCATGTGTGTTTCCTTATGTGACAATTTTTTGTGATTGTGTGGCTGTTATATATTTTTTTGCTGATTTTTTTCATTTAGCAAGTATATTTGAGGGACCCTCAGCATGATAGGCATTTTTTCAGCTGTCCATTTTGCTTTTCCAATTTTTCTGTTTAAGTTATTACTATTGTGCTAAATCATACTATTTCTGCTATTTTATAAGATTTGTGCCAAATATAGTATTTCTGATTAATTATAATTTTTCTACCAAATCATAGTACAGTATTTTTGCTTTTATAGGATTTTTATAGGATATTTATATTGCTTAATATAGTATTTCTGCTACATTATAGTATTTCTTCTTTTTATAGTATTTGTGCTAAAACATAGTATTTCTACTAAATGTAGTATTTATGCTTAATCATACTATTTCTATATATTTCTGCCAGGTCCCAAGGCAGCCAATCCTCTGTGAGGACTGAGACATTCAAATTTTCAAATCAGGCTTCCCAGCCAATCATATATGTGGGCTGAGGCATTCAAATTTGCATATTGGGGCCTTCATGGCTTCCAAGCCAGCCAATCATAGCTGAGGGCTGAGGAATTCAAATCCACAAATCAGGGCCTGCACGGCTTCCCAGCCAGCCAATCATATATGTGGGCTGAGGCATTCAAATTTGCATATTGGGGAATTCGTGGCTTCTAAGTCAAGAAGTCAACCATGTCATATATCTCTAAAAATTCATATTTTAATGATAAATTGTCAACACTTGAAGATTCCCCAATCTCTTCTGAACAAAACGGTGTAAGAATGACCGTTTTAGCCCCTACGGTTAGGAAATTATGGTCATTTTTTTGAGGGGAGTCGTCACTATGAGAAATAGACTGCAAAAATCCTGTGTCTCTCTATGTGCTGCGTGCACCTGTTTTGGCGGGAAAAAGTGCACAGGCTCTCTGATTGGTGGATTCAAATTCAGCAGCTCCCAGCCTGCTTGACTGAACTACAAACTTACTTCTCTCACCCTCTGTGTGTGAGTGAGTGAGTGAGTGTGTGTGTGTGTGTGTGTGACAGAGAGAGAGAGAGAGAGAGAGAGACTTTTTATGGGATGATCTCATTGTAAGATTCAAATTCAATATATTTAGACTGGTTGACTCAATTGGATCTTGTGTGTGTGTGTGTGTGTGTGTGTGACAGAGAGAGAGAGAGAGAGAGAGAGAGCCTTTTTATGGGATGATGTCATTGTAAGATTCAAATTCAATATATTTAGACTGGTTGACTCAATTGGATCTTGTGTGTGTGTGTGTGTGTGTGTGTGTGTGTGTGTGTGTGTGTGTGTGTGTGTGTGTGTGTGTGTTTAGTGGGAGAGAGAGAACCCTACCCTTATTTGGCAGCATGTCATTGTAGGATTTAAATTGAATATAGTTAGACTGCTTGACTGGATTAGAGCCTGTGTTTGTGTGTCCCTCTGTGCATTTGCATTTCAATATGCGTCCATATTTGTAATTTTGTAAGTTATTACTATTCTGCTAAATCATAGTATTTCTGCTACTTTTCGGTACTTGTGCTAAATACAGTATTTCTGCTAAATCATACTATTTCTGCTTTTCATAGGCTTTGTGCCTAATATAGTATTTCTGCTCAATTATAGTATTTCTGCTTTTTATACTATTTGTGCTAAAACATAGTATTTTTACTAAATGTAGTATTTATGCTTAATCATACTATTTCTGCTTTTTATAGGATTTGTGCCTAATATAGTATTATAGTATATATATATATATATAGTATAGTGACTCAATTTTTATTCTTTTGACTCTCATAGATACAGCTGGAAAAAAAAACCTGAAGAAGCCGATGTCAGTGTTTGAAAAAGTTTTTTAACTTCTAATAACTTTACAGAAGTGTGTGTGTGTGTGTGTGCGTGTGTGTGTGTGTGTGTGTGTGTCTTTGTCTGTGCTTGTGTGACTCAATTTTTATTCGTTGGTGACCAGCATCCATTAGTGGATTCAACTTGACCAGATTCAGACTGATTGACTGGCATAGAAACACACAGGACACTTCATGCTCTGTTTGTCTCTGTGTGGCCTTGTGTGTGTATGTTTCTATGTCTGTGTTTATGCTTGCATCTATGTTTGTACACATTGTTTTCTGAACATGGGTTATGTGTCTCTCTGTGTGTGTGTGTGTCCCTATTTGTAAACATTGCTAGGCATGTCATTTTTGCCTTAGCTTTGTGTATCTGCTGGCAGTTCCTTTGTAACTTTTCTCATGTTTCTGCCAATTTTTCACAGTTGAACAATAACTAATCTTTTGAGGGAACTTCAGCTTTTTGAAGCTGGCCGTTTTGCGTTTCCAATATTTCTGCTAAAGTTATTACTTTTCTGCTGAATTATACTATTTCAGCTCCTATGTTGCATTTCTACTAGGTGTTACTATTATACTACTGTATGTTAAGTTGTACTCTTACAACATTTTTCCAGGTTTTTCGGTTTGTGCTACATATTAACATTTCTGCTGTATTATAACACTTCTGCCATGTTGTACTATTTCAGCCAAGTTACTATGTTTCTGCTGAGTTCCAACATTTCTGCTTTTTTCTCCTTTGATATAGTATTTTTGCAAACGCTTTATGTTTCTTCTTAAGTTTCTGCAAAGTTATTATATTTTGGCTCAGTTGTTATTCATCTACAAATTTATTACAATTTCAACAACTTTTCTGATACTGACTTCAACTTCTTCAGCTATTTTCAGCTTTTTCAGCACTTTTCAGCAGACAGCTTCAGCTTTACAGCATTCACACTGCATTTTCGCAGGAAATGCAAATTTTTCTAGTTATTATATTTTCTTCAAGTTGCTTCCGTACGTTTTTTGCTGTTTAACTACTTCCACAATTTTTGTGCTATTTTCACCGTTCAAATTTTAAACTATTCTGCTATTTCTGCTAAAGTGTGCTATGATTTTTGGTATTTTCTGCTATTATACTTTTTAAAATATTAAGCTTTTTTCCTTTAATTTGTCCCATTGAAATGAATGGAAAACTTCCAAAATTCTGCTAAAACTTGCTTGTTTTTGAAACTTAACTACTTCCTCATACTTTCCCATAGAACAACCATTTAAACTTTAAAATGTTCACAAATTATTGGGCTATTCATGTATGATTCAGCTTTTTCATATCTGTTACTGTTTTCATCTTATCCCTCTTTAAGTTTTGTGTTTCATCTTTTTGAATTTTCACAAAATACATGCGTTGTTATGGTTGCTATGCAGTTGGTTCTAAGTGAGCCACTCTAGCTTTCGCAATCTTCTCTTCATGTCCGAACAACTTCTCGCTACTCGCTCAATTTTCACTCAACTTCCACAAATTATACATCAAAACGTAGGTATTTTTGCTGGCTTTCAGAAAATGTCACTATCATTGTTGTGAGATTTATAGAATTTTGGCAAATCTCCTAAGACCAACACAAAGTCTCAAAACTCTCCATAGAAAGTCAATGGAGAGTTTGTTCAAAATCACCGCTTGATTTCTGTAATGAGAGGCATTTTTGAATCGTCATATCTCCTTAACGAAGCGAAGTTAAGACATAAGGCTTGTCCCCGTATATCTTCAGACACTCCTGACGCTCACAATTCAAGAATTTCTTTCTCACCTATTACCGTTCTGAAATGAGTTGGACTTGTTTGAGGGTAGGAAATTCGTCCTTCGCTCAGATTTCTTCAGATTTCAAACTCTGGAAATGAACCACTTTTTTCTCTTGTCATATCTTTTTAATGGATTTCCACAGAGACCTGAAAATTTCCATGATTGTTCACCAAAGCCTGCTGTCTCTTACGGTGAAAGAATGATATCGATGCTCCAAATAGATTTCGAGTTACAAAACGTTGTTTGAGGGGCGGTCAAGGCAGTTTTCTCTTCGCCCCTACTCAGTTAGGGTACATTAGAAGTCAAATATCTTTAATAATTCATATTTTAATGATAAATTGTCAACACTGGAAGATTCCCCCATCTCTTCTGAACAAAACGGTGTAAGAATGACCGTTCTAGCCCCTACGGTTAGGAAATTATGGTCATTTGTTTGTTTGAGAAATAGACTGCAAAAATCCTGTGTCTCTCTGTGCTGCGTGCACCTGTTTTGGCGGGAAAAAGTGCACAGGCTCTCTGATTGGTGGATTCAAATTCAGCAGCTCCCAGGCTTTGACCTAGAAACTTACTTCTCTCTCCCTGTGTGTGTGTGTGTGTGTGTGTGTGTGTGTGTGTGTGTGTGTGTGACAGAGAGCGAGCGAGAGAGAGAGAGAGAGAGAGAGAGAGCCTTTTTATGGGATGATCTCATTGTAAGATTTAAATTCAATATATTTAGACTGGTTGACTGAATTGGATCGTGTGTGTGTGTGTGTGACGGAGAGAGAGAGAGAGAGAGAGAGAGAGAGAGAGCCTTTTTATGGGATGATCTCATTGTAAGATTCAAATTCAATATATTTAGACTGGTTGACTGAATTGGATCTTGTGTGTGTGTGTGTGTGTGTGTGTGTGTGTGTGCGAGACAACCACAGAGAGAGCGAGAGAGAGAGAAAGCCTTTTACAGTATTCTGCAAACTTTTATGATTTTACCAGCTTTTCTAATATGGACCTCAGATTCTTGTTAACACTCCATGGCACAAATACTGTTCCCTTTAGGCTCTGTGTATGTGTGTGTGTGTGTATCAATATTTCTCCCATTTTAAAGTATTACTCCTCCATAATTGTATTTCTGTTAAATCAAAGTACTTTTACTAAATCTTAGTACTTCTGCTCAATCATAGTATTTCTGCTAAATCATAGTATTTTGCCAAATCTTTGTTTTTGTGCCAAATCATAACATTTGTCTTATGTTATAGTATTACTACTAAGTGGAGGAATTTCTGTCATGTTACAGTATATGTCCTGATTACAGTATTTCTGCTAAATCATAGTATTTCGACTATATTATATTTTTCTCTCTAAATATAGCACTTCTGCTGTATAATTGTATTTCTGCTATGTTATAATATTTGTGCTAAACCAGAGTATTTGTGCTGAAACATAGTATTTCTGCCAAATGATAGTATTTCTGCTAAATTATAGTATTTGTGCTAAAACATAGTCTTAATTTAAAATTACAATATTCATAGTTCATCACAGTGTCTCTGGTAAATCACAGTATTTCTGCTATGTTGTACTATTTTTCTAAATCATAGTGTTTCCGTAATGTTTAAGTATTTTTGGCTAAATATATTCTTTCTGTTATCTTATACTATTTCTCCTAAATTCTTGTATTTTTGAGAAGTTATCATGTTTCTAGTAAGTTACAATATTTCTGCTAAGTTCTGCTGTGCTATTGTATTTCTGCCAAGTATTATGTTTCCTCTAAGATATTGCAGTTCTGCTAAGTTATTACATTTTAGCAAAGTTCCTTTGCTTCTGCAAAGTTTTTACAATTTCTGCAACTTTTCCAGCTAGTTTTTGCATACAGCTTCAGCTTTAAAGCATCCACACTGCATTTTCGCAGGAAATGCAAATTTTTCTAGTTATTATTGTGTGAATGCTGTAGGCATTCACACTATTGAGTTCCTGTTTCTCTTTATTCTTTATTGTGTGAATGCTGTAGGCATTCACACTATTGAGTTCCTGTTTCTCTTTATTCTTTATTGTGTGAATGCTGTAGGCATTCACACTATTGAGTTCCTGTTTCTCTTTATTCTTTATTGTGTGAATGCTGTAGGCATTCACACTATTGAGTTCCTGTTTCTCTTTATTCTTTATTATTATTATATATTCTTCAAGTTGCTTCCGTACGTTTTTTGCTGTTTAACTACTTCCACAATTTTTGTGCTATTTTCACCGTTCAAATTTTAAACTATTCTGCTATTTCTGCTAAAGTGTGCTATGATTTTTGGTATTTTCTGCTATTATACTTTTTAAAATATTAAGCTTTTTTCCTTTAATTTGTCCCATTGAAATGAATGGAAAACTTCCAAAATTCTGCTAAAACTTGCTTGTTTTTGAAACTTAACTACTTCCTCATACTTTCACATAGAACAACCATTTAAACTTTAAAATGTTCACAAATTATTGGGCTATTCATGTATGATTCAGCTTTTTCATATCTGTTACTGTTTTCATCTTATCCCTCTTTAAGTTTTGTGTTTCATCTTTTTGAATTTTCACAAAATACATGCGTTGTTATGGTTGCTATGCAGTTGGTTCTAAGTGAGCCACTCTAGCTTTTGCAATCTTCTCTTCATGTCCGAACAACTTCTCGCTACTCGCTCAATTTTCACTCAACTTCCACAAATTATACATCAAAACGTAGGTATTTTTGCTGGCTTTCAGAAAATGTCACTATCATTGTTGTGAGATTTATAGAATTTTGGCAAATCTCCTCAGACCAACACAAGGTCTCAAAACTCTCCATAGAAAGTCAATGGAGAGTTTGTTCAAAATCACCGCTTGATTTCTGTAATGAGAGGCATATTCGAATCGTCATATCTCCTTAACGAATTGAAGTTCAAACATGAGGCTTGTCCCCGTATATCTTCAGACACTCCTGACGCTCACAATTCAAGAATTTTTTTCTCACCTATTACCGTTCTGAGATGAGTTGGACTTGTTTGAGGGTAGGAAATTCGTCCTTCGCTCAGATTTCTTCAGATTTCAAACTCTGGAAATGAACCACTTTTTTCTCTCGTCATATCTTTTTGATGGATTTCCACAGAGACCTGAAAATTTCCATGACTGTTCACCAAAGCCTGCTGTCTCTTACGGTGAAAGAATGATATCGATACTCCAAATAGATTTCGAGTTACAAAGCGTTGTTTGAGGGCAGGTCAAGGCAGTTTTTGCTTCGGCTCTACTCAGTTATGGTGCATTACAAGTCAAATATCTTTAATAATTCATATTTTAATGATAAATTGTCAACACTTGAAGATTCCCCCATCTCTTCTGAACAAAACGGTGTAAGAATGACCGTTCTAGCCCCTACGGTTAGGAAATTATGGTCATTTGTTTGAGGGGAGTCATCATTATGAGAAATAGACTGCAAAAATCCTGTGTCTCTCTGTGCTGCGTGCACCTGTTTTGGCGGGAAAAAGTGCACAGGCTCTCTGATTGGTGGATTCAAATTCAGCAGCTCCCAGCCTGCTTGACTGAAAACTTGCTTCTCTCTCCGTGTGTGTGTGTGTGTGTGTGTGTGTGTGTGTTTGTGTGTGTGTGTGTGACAGAGAGAGAGAGAGAGAGAGAGAGAGACAGCCTTTTTATGGGATGATCTCATTGTAAGATTCAAATTCAATATATTTAGACTGGTTGACTGAATTGGATCTTGTGTGTGTGTCTCTCTGTGCATGTGTGTTTCCTTATGTGACAATTTTTTGTGATTGTGTGGCTGTTATATATTTTTTTGCTGATTTTTTTCATTTAACAAGTATATTTTAGGGACCCTCAGCATGTTCAGCATTTTTTCAGCTGTCCATTTTGCTTTTCCAATTTTTCTGTTTAAGTTATTACTATTGTGCTAAATCATACTATTTCTGCTATTTTATAAGATTTGTGCCAAATATAGTATTTCTGATTAATTATAATTTTTCTACCAAATCATAGTACAGTATTTTTGCTTTTTATAGGATTTTTATAGGATATTTATATTGCTTAATATAATATTTCTGCTTTTTATAGGATTTGTGCTTAATATAGTATTTCTGCTAAATTATAGTATTTCTTCTTTTTATAGTATTTGTGCTAAAACATAGTATTTCTACTAAATGTAGTATTTATGCTTAATCATACTATTTCTATATATTTCTGCCAGGTCCCCAGGCAGCCAATCCTCTGTGAGGACTGAGACATTCAAATTTTCAAATCAGGCTTCCCAGCCAATCATATATGTGGGCTGAGGCATTCAAATTTGCATATTGGGGCCTTCATGGCTTCTAAGCCAGCCAATCATATCTGAGGGCTGAGGAATTCAAATCCACAAATCAGGGCCTGCACGGCTTCCCAGCCAGCCAATCATATATGTGGGCTCAGGCATTCAAATTTGCATATTGGGGAATTCGTGGCTTCTAAGTCAAGAAGTCAACCATGTCATATATCTCTAAAAATTCATATTTTAATGATAAATTGTCAAGACTTGAAGATTCCCCAATCTCTTCTGAACAAAACGGTGTAAGAATGACCGTTCTAGCCCCTACAGTTAGGAAATTATGGTCATTTGTTTGAGGGGAGTCTTCACTATGAGAAATAGACTGCAAAAATCCTGTGTCTCTCTGTGCTGCGTGCACCTGTTTTGGCGGGAAAAAGTGCACAGCCTCTCTGATTGGTGGATTCAAATTTAGCAGCTCCCAGGCTGCCTGACTGAGTTAGAAACTTGCTTCTCTCTCCCTCTGTGTGGGTGAGTGAGTGAGTGAGTGTGTGTGTGTGTGTGTGTGTGTGTGTGTGTGTGTGTGTGTGTGTGACAGAGAGAGAGAGAGAGCCTTTTTATTGGATGATCTCATTGTAAGATTCAAATTCAATATATTTAGACTGGTTGACTGAATTGGATCGTGTGTGTGTGTGTGTGTGTGTGTGTGTGACAGAGAGAGAGAGAGAGAGAAAGCCTTTTTATGGGATGATCTCATTGTAAGATTTAAATTCAATATATTTAGACTGGTTGACTGAATTGGATCTTGTGTGTGTGTGTGTGTGTGTGTGTGTGTGTGTGTGTGTGTGTGTGTGTGTGTGTGTGTGTGTGACAGAGAGAGAGAGAGAGCCTTTTTATTGGATGATCTCATTGTAAGATTCAAATTCAATATATTTAGACTGGTTGACTGAATTGGATCGTGTGTGTGTGTGTGTGTGTGTGTGTGTGTGTGTGTGTGTGTGTGTGAGAAAGAGAGAGAGAGAGAGAGAGAGACCCTTTTTATGGCAGCATCTCATTGTAGGATTCAAATGGATTATATTTAGACTGGTTGACTGGATTACATCCTGTGTGTGTGTCTCTCTGTGCATTTGTGTTTCCATTTGTGTCCATAATTGTAATTGTGTGTATCTGCTGGCTGTTCTTTCTTTCTTTTTTTTTTTGTCAATTTTTCAATTTGAGCGACCCATACCATGTTCAGCATTTTTTCAGCTGTCCATTTTACTTTTCCAATTTTTCTATTTAAGTTATTACTATTCTGTTAAATCATACTATTTCTGCTATTTTATATGATTTGTGCTAAATATAGTATTTATGCTGAATTACAGGATTTCTACCAAATAATAGTATTTCTGCTAAATCATAGTATTTATGCTTCTTTTTGGTATTTGTGATAAATACAGTATTTCTACTAAAACATAGAATTTCTGCTATTTTAAAGGGTTTGTGCTAATCATAGTAATTCTGCTAAATCATAGTATTTCTGCTTCTTTTTGGTATTTTTGATGAATACAGTATTTCTGCTAAAACATAGCATTTCTACTAAAAGTAGTACTTCTGGTTAATTATAGTATGTCTACCAAATCATAATATTTCTGACACAAGCAGAATCTGTGGTGTGTGTGTGTGTGTGTGTGTGTGTGTGTGTGTGTGTGTGTCTTTGTCTGTGCTTGTGTGACTCAATTTTTATTCGTTGGTGACCAGCATCCATTAGTGGATTCAACTTGACCAGATTCAGACTGATTGACTGGCATAGAAACACACAGGACACTTCATGCTCTGTTTGTCTCTGTGTGGCCTTGTGTGTGTATGTTTGTATGTCTGTGTTTATGCTTGCATCTATGTTTGTACACATTGTTTTCTGAACATGGGTTATGTGTCTCTGTGTGTGTATGTCCCTATTTGTAAACATTGCTAGGCATGTCATTTTTGCCTTAGCTTTGTGTATCTGCTGGCAGTTCCTTTATAACTTTTCTCATGTTTCTGCCAATTTTTCACAGTTGAACAACAACCAATCTTTTGAGGGAACTTCAGCTTTTTGAAGCTGGCCGTTTTGCGTTTCCAATATTTCTGCTAAAGTTATTACTTTTCTGCTGAATTATACTATTTCAGCTCCTATGTTGCATTTCTACTAGGTGTTACTATTATACTACTGTATGTCAAGTTGTACTCTTACAACATTTTTCCAAGTTTTTAGGTTTGTGCTACATATTAACATTTCTGCTGTATTATAACACTTCTGCCATGTTGTACTATTTCGGCCAAGTTTCTATGTTTCTGCTGAGTTACAACATTTCTGCTTTTTTCTCCTTTGATATAGTATTTTTGCAAACGCTTTATGTTTCTTCCTAAGTTTCTTCAAAGTTATTATATTTTGGCTCAGTTGTTATTCATCTACAAATTTATTACAATTTCAACAACTTTTCTGATACTGACTTCAACTTCTTCAGCTATTTTCAGCTTTTTCAGCAGTTTTCAGCAGACAGCTTCAGCTTTACAGCATTCACACTGCATTTTCGCAGGAAATGCAATTTTTCTAGTTATTATTATATATTCTTCAAGTTGCTTCCGTACGTTTTTTGCTGTTTAACTACTTCCACAATTTTTGTGCTATTTTCACCGTTCAAATTTTAAACTATTCTGCTATTTCTGCTAAAGTGTGCTATGATTTTTGGTATTTTCTGCTATTATACTTTTTAAAATATTAAGCTTTTTTCCTTTAATTTGTCCCATTGAAATGAATGGAAAACTTCCAAAATTCTGCTAAAACTTGCTTGTTTTTGAAACTTAACTACTTCCTCATACTTTCCCATAGAACAACCATTTAAACTTTAAAATGTTCACAAATTATTGGGCTATTCATGTATGATTCAGCTTTTTCATATCTGTTACTGTTTTCATCTTATCCCTCTTTAAGTTTTGTGTTTCATCTTTTTGAATTTTCACAAAATACATGCGTTGTTATGGTTGCTATGCAGTTGGTTCTAAGTGAGCCACTCTAGCTTTCGCAATCTTCTCTTCATGTCCGAACAACTTCTCGCTACTTGCTCAATTTTCACTCAACTTCCACAAATTATACATCAAAACGTAGGTATTTTTGCTGGCTTTCAGAAAATGTCACTATCATTGTTGTGAGATTTATAGAATTTTGGCAAATCTCCTCAGACCAACACAAGGTCTCAAAACTCTCCATAGAAAGTCAAGGGAGAGTTTGTTCAAAATCACCGCTTGATTTCTGTAATGAGAGGCATATTCGAATCATCATATCTCCTTAACGAATCGAAGTTCAAACATGAGGCTTGTCCCCGTATATCTTTAGACACTCCTGACGCTCACAATTCAAGAATTTTTTTCTCACCTATTACCGTTCTGAGATGAGTTGGACTTGTTTGAGGGTAGGAAATTCGTCCTTCGCTCAGATTTCTTCAGATTTCAAACTCTGGAAATGAACCACTTTTTTCTCTCGTCATATCTTTTTTTTGGATTTCCACAGAGACCTGAAAATTTCCATGACTGTTCACCAAAGCCTGCTGTCTCTTACGGTGAAAGAATGATATCGATACTCCAAATAGATTTCGAGTTACAAAGCGTTGTTTGAGGGCAGGTCAAGGCAGTTTTTGCTTCGGCTCTACTCAGTTATGGTGCATTACAAGTCAAATATCTTTAATAATTCATATTTTAATGATAAATTGTCAACACTTGAAGATTCCCCCATCTCTTCTGAACAAAACGGTGTAAGAATGACCGTTCTAGCCCCTACGGTTAGGAAATTATGGTCATTTGTTTGAGGGGAGTCGTCATTATGAGAAATAGACTGCAAAAATCCTGTGTCTCTCTGTGCTGCGTGCACCTGTTTTGGCGGGAAAAAGTTCACAGGCTCTCTGATTGGTGGATTCAAATTCAGCAGCTCCCAGGCTGCTTGACTGAAAACTTGCTTCTCTCTCCCTGTGTGTGTGTGTGTGTGTGTGTGTGTGTGTGTGTGTTTGTGTGTGTGTGTGTGTGTGTGTGTGTGTGTGTGTGTGTGTGCGCTACAGAGAGAGAGAGAGAGAGAGAGAGAGAGAAAGCCTTTTTATGGGATGATCTCATTGTAAGATTCAAATTCAATATATTTAGACTGGTTGACTGAATTGGATCTTGTGTGTGTGTGTGTGTGTGCTACAGAGAGAGAGAGAGAGAGAGAGAGAGAAAGCCTTTTTATGGGATGATCTCATTGTAAGATTCAAATTCAATATATTTAGACTGGTTGACTGAATTGGATCTTGTGTGTGTGTCTCTCTGTGCATGTGTGTTTCCTTATGTGACAATTTTTTGTGATTGTGTGGCTGTTATATATTTTTTTGCTGATTTTTTTCATTTAGCAAGTATATTTGAGGGACCCTCAGCATGTTCAGCATTTTTTCAGCTGTCCATTTTGCTTTTCCAATTTTTCTGTTTAAGTTATTACTATTGTGCTAAATCATACTATTTCTGCTATTTTATAAGATTTGTGCCAAATATAGTATTTCTGATTAATTATAATTTTTCTACCAAATCATAGTACAGTATTTTTGCTTTTATAGGATTTTTATAGGATATTTATATTGCTTAATATAGTATTTCTGCTTTTTATAGGATTTGTGCTTAATATAGTATTTCTGCTACATTATAGTATTTCTTCTTTTTATAGTATTTGTGCTAAAACATAGTATTTCTACTAAATGTAGTATTTATGCTTAATCATACTATTTCTATATATTTCTGCCAGGTCCCAAGGCAGCCAATCCTCTGTGAGGACTGAGACATTCAAATTTTCAAATCAGGCTTCCCAGCCAATCATATATGTGGGCTGAGGCATTCAAATTTGCATATTGGGGCCTTCATGGCTTCTAAGCCAGCCAATCATATCTGAGGGCTGAGGAATTCAAATCCACAAATCAGGGCCTGCACGGCTTCCCAGCCAGCCAATCATATATGTGGGCTGAGGCATTCAAATTTGCATATTGGGGAATTCGTGGCTTCTAAGTCAACAAGTCATCCATGTCATATATCTCTAAAAATTCATATTTTAATGATAAATTGTCAACACTTGAAGATTCCCCAATCTCTTCTGAACAAAACGGTGTAAGAATGACCGTTCTAGCCCCTACGGTTAGGAAATTATGGTCATTTGTTTGAGGGGAGTCTTCACTATGAGAAATAGACTGCAAAAATCCTGTGTCTCTCTGTGCTGCGTGCACCTGTTTTGGCGGGAAAAAGTGCACAGCCTCTCTGATTGGTGGATTCAAATTTAGCAGCTCCCAGGCTGCCTGACTGAGTTAGAAACTTGCTTCTCTCTCCCTCTGTGTGTGTGAGTGAGTGAGTGAGTGTGTGTGTGTGTGTGTGTGTGACAGAGAGAGAGAGAGAGAGAAAGCCTTTTTATGGGATGATCTCATTGTAAGATTCAAATTCAATATATTTAGACTGGTTGACTGAATTGGATCTTGTGTGTGTGTCTCTCTGTGCATGTGTGTTTCCTTATGTGACAATTTTTTGTGATTGTGTGGCTGTTATATATTTTTTTGCTGATTTTTTTCATTTAACAAGTATATTTTAGGGACCCTCAGCATGTTCAGCATTTTTTCAGCTGTCCATTTTACTTTTCCAATTTTTCTGTTTAAGTTATTACTATTGTGCTAAATCATACTATTTCTGCTATTTTATAAGATTTGTGCCAAATATAGTATTTCTGATTAATTATAATTTTTCTACCAAATCATAGTACAGTATTTTTGCTTTTTATATGATTTTTATAAGATATTTATATTGCTTAATATAGTATTTCTGCTTTTTATAGGATTTGTGCTTAATATAGTATTTCTGCTAAATTATAGTATTTCTTCTTTTTATAGTATTTGTGCTAAAACATAGTATTTCTACTAAATGTAGTATTTATGCTTAATCATACTATTTCAATATATTTCTGCCAGGTCCCCAGGCAGCCAATCCTCTGTGAGGACTGAGACATTCAAATTTTCAAATCAGGCTTCCCAGCCAATCATATATGTGGGCTGAGGCATTCAAATTTGCATATTGGGGCCTTCATGGCTTCTAAGCCAGCCAATCATATCTGAGGGCTGAGGAATTCAAATCCACAAATCAGGGCCTGCACGGCTTCCCAGCCAGCCAATCATATATGTGGGCTGAGGCATTCAAATTTGCATATTGGGGAATTCGTGGCTTCTAAGTCAAGAAGTCAACCATGTCATATATCTCTAAAAATTCATATTTTAATGATAAATTGTCAACACTTGAAGATTCCCCCATCTCTTCTGAACAAAACGGTGTAAGAATGGCCGTTCTAGCCCCTACGGTTAGGAAATTATAGCCATTTGTTTGAGGGGAATCCTCACTATGTGAAATAAACTGAAAGAAGCAGGTCTGTGTCTCTGTGCTGCGTGTGTAAACAGATGCACCTGTTTTGGCGGGAAAACGTAAACAGCCTCTCTGATTGGTGGATTCAAATTCAGCAGCTCCCAGGCAATTTGACTGACGTAGAAACATACAGGCAGCACCATTAAAAGCCCCTGTTCACTTCCTGGTGTGTGTGTGTGTGTGTGTGTGTGTGTGTGTGTGTGTGTGTGTGTGTGTGTGTGTGAGAGAGAGAGAGAGAGAGACCCTTTTTATGGCAGCATCTCATTGTAGGATTCAAATGGATTATATTTAGACTGGTTGACTGGATTACATCCTGTGTGTGTGTCTCTCTGTGCATTTGTGTTTCCATTTGTGTCCATAATTGTAATTGTGTGTATCTGCTGGCTGTTCTTTCTTTCTTTTTTTTTGTCAATTTTTCAATTTGAGCGACCCATACCATGTTCAGCATTTTTTCAGCTGTCCATTTTACTTTTCCAATTTTTCTATTTAAGTTATTACTATTCTGTTAAATCATACTATTTCTGCTATTTTATATGATTTCTGCTGAATTACAGGATTTCTACCAAATAATAGTATTTCTGCTAAATCATAGTATTTATGCTTCTTTTTGGTATTTGTGATAAATACAGTATTTCTGCTAAAACATAGCATTTCTACTAAAAGTAGTACTTCTGTTTAATTATAGTATGTCTACCAAATCATAATATTTCTGACACAAGCAGCATCTGTGGTGTCTGTGTGTGTCTGTGTGTGTGTGTGTGTGTGTGTGTGTGTGTGTGTGTGTGTGTTTGTGTGTGTGTGAGATAGAGAGAGAGAGAGAGAGAGACCCTTTTTTGGCAGCATCTCATCGTAGGATATAAATTGAACATATTGAGACTGGTTGACAGGCATAGATCCTATGTGTGTGTCCCTCTATGCATTTGTGTTTCCATATGTGTCCATATTTGTAATTGTGTGTATCTGCTGGCTGTTATTTCTCTTTGTTTGTTTGTTTTGTTTTTTTAAATTTCTGTTAATTTTTCACAGTTGAACAAGTACACTTGATGGAGCCTAACCATGTTCAGCATTTTTTCAGCTGTCCATTTTGCTTTTCCAATATTTTTACTTAAGTTATTACTATTATGCAAACTCATAGTATTTCTGCTACTTTTTAGTATTTGTGCTAAATACAGTATTTCTGCTAAGTCATGCCATTTCTGCTATTTTATAGGTTTTCTGCTAAATATAGTGTTTCTGCCAAATACTATTATTTCTTCCAAATAATAGTATTTCTGCTAAGTTATTATGTTTCTCTTAAGTCACAATTTTTTTGCTAAGATGTTATGTTACTGCTCCATGTCTGAAATGCATTACAGAAAGCCCATGTCTCTGTCGGTGTGAGCAAGGGATGCAGCTGCATTGACAGGGACAACTACATAGCCTGATGAAGCAGACAGAAGTGACAGCTCTGATTGGTGGATTCAAATTGAGCAGATCCAGGCTTTTTGACTCTCATAGATACAGCTGAAAAAAAACCTGAAGAAGCCGATGTCAGTGTTTGAAAAAGTTTTTGAATTTCTAATAACTTTACAGAAGAATGTGAGTGTGTGTGTGTGTGTGTGTTTGTGTGTGTGTGTGTGAGAGAGAGAGAGAGAGAGAGAGAGAGAGACCCTTTTTATGGCAGCATCTCATTGTAGGATTCAAATTGATTATATTTAGACTGGTTGACTGGATTACATCCTGTGTGTGTGTCTCTCTGTGCATTTGTATTTCCATATGTGTCCATAATTGTAATTGTGTTTATCTGCTGGCTGTTATTTCTTTCTTTCTTTTTTTTTTGCCAATTTTTTACCTTTCAACAAGTACATTTGAGCGACGCTTACCATGTTCAGCATTTTTTCAGCTGTCCATTTTACTTTTCCAATCTTTCTATTCAAGTTATTACTATTCTGTTAAATCATACTATTTCTGCTATTTTATAAGATTTGTGCTAAATATAGTATTTCTGCTGAATTATAGGATTTCTACCAAATCATAGTATTTCTGCTACTTTTTGGTATTTGTGATAAATACAGTATTTCTGCTTAAATATAGAATTTCTGCTATTTTATAGGATTTGTGCTAAATATAGTAATTCTGCTTAATAATAGTATTTCTGCTGAATTATAGGATTTCTACTAAATAATAGTATTTCTGCTAAATCACAGTATTTATGCTTCTTTTTGGTATTTGTGATAAATACAGTATTTCTACTAAAACATAGAATTTCTGCTATTTTAAAGGGTTTGTGCTAATCATAGTAATTCTGCTAAATCATAGTATTTCTGCTTCTTTTTGGTATTTTTGATGAATACAGTATTTCTGCTAAAACATAGCATTTCTACTAAAAGTAGTACTTCTGTTTAATTATAGTATGTCTACCAAATCATAATATTTCTGACACAAGCAGCATCTGTGGTGTGTGTGTGTGTCTTTGTCTGTGCTTGTGTGACTCAATTTTTATTCGTTGGTGACCAGCATCCATTAGTGGATTCAACTTGACCAGATTCAGACTGATTGACTGGCATAGAAACACACAGGACACTTCATGCTCTGTTTGTCTCTGTGTGGCCTTGTGTGTGTATGTTTCTATGTCTGTGTTTATGCTTGCATCTATGTTTGTACACATTGTTTTCTGAACATGGGTTATGTGTCTCTCTGTGTGTGTGTGTGTCCCTATTTGTAAACATTGCTAGGCATGTCATTTTTGCCTTAGCTTTGTGTATCTGCTGGCAGTTCCTTTGTAACTTTTCTCATGTTTCTGCCAATTTTTCACAGTTGAACAATAACTAATCTTTTGAGGGAACTTCAGCTTTTTGAAGCTGGCCGTTTTGCGTTTCCAATATTTCTGCTAAAGTTATTACTTTTCTGCTGAATTATACTATTTCAGCTCCTATGTTGCATTTCTACTAGGTGTTACTATTATACTACTGTATGTTAAGTTGTACTCTTACAACATTTTTCCAGGTTTTTCGGTTTGTGCTACATATTAACATTTCTGCTGTATTATAACACTTCTGCCATGTTGTACTATTTCAGCCAAGTTACTATGTTTCTGCTGAGTTCCAACATTTCTGCTTTTTTCTCCTTTGATATAGTATTTTTGCAAACGCTTTATGTTTCTTCTTAAGTTTCTGCAAAGTTATTATATTTTGGCTCAGTTGTTATTCATCTACAAATTTATTACAATTTCAACAACTTTTCTGATACTGACTTCAACTTCTTCAGCTATTTTCAGCCTTTTCAGCACTTTTCAGCAGACAGCTTCAGCTTTACAGCATTCACACTGCATTTTCGCAGGAAATGCAAATTTTTCTAGTTATTCTTCAAGTTGCTTCCGTACGTTTTTTGCTGTTTAACTACTTCCACAATTTTTGTGCTATTTTCACCGTTCAAATTTTAAACTATTCTGCTATTTCTGCTAAAGTGTGCTATGATTTTTGGTATTTTCTGCTATTATACTTTTTAAAATATTAAGCTTTTTTCCTTTAATTTGTCCCATTGAAATGAATGGAAAACTTCCAAAATTCTGCTAAAACTTGCTTGTTTTTGAAACTTAACTACTTCCTCATACTTTCACATAGAACAACCATTTAAACTTTAAAATGTTCACAAATTATTGGGCTATTCATGTATGATTCAGCTTTTTCATATCTGTTACTGTTTTCATCTTATCCCTCTTTAAGTTTTGTGTTTCATCTTTTTGAATTTTCACAAAATACATGCGTTGTTATGGTTGCTATGCAGTTGGTTCTAAGTGAGCCACTCTAGCTTTTGCAATCTTCTCTTCATGTCCGAACAACTTCTCGCTACTTGCTCAATTTTCACTCAACTTCCACAAATTATACATCAAAACGTAGGTATTTTTGCTGGCTTTCAGAAAATGTCACTATCATTGTTGTGGGATTTATAGAATTTTGGCAAATCTCCTCAGACCAACACAAGGTCTCAAAACTCTCCATAGAAAGTCAATGGAGAGTTTGTTCAAAATCACCGCTTGATTTCTGTAATGAGAGGCATATTCGAATCGTCATATCTCCTTAACGAATCGAAGTTCAAACATGAGGCTTGTCCCCGTATATCTTCAGACACTCCTGACGCTCACAATTCAAGAATTTTTTTCTCACCTATTACCGTTCTGAGATGAGTTGGACTTGTTTGAGGGTAGGAAATTCGTCCTTCGCTCAGATTTCTTCAGATTTCAAACTCTGGAAATGAACCACTTTTTTCTCTTGTCATATCTTTTTAATGGATTTCCACAGAGACCTGAAAATTTCCATGATTGTTCACCAAAGCCTGCTGTCTCTTACGGTGAAAGAATGATATCGATGCTCCAAATAGATTTCGAGTTACAAAACGTTGTTTGAGGGGAGGTCAAGGCAGTTTTCTCTTCGCCCCTACTCAGTTAGGGTACATTACAAGTCAAATATCTTTAACAATTCATATTTTAATGATAAATTGTCAACACTGGAAGATTCCTCCATCTCTTCTGAACAAAACGGTGTAAGAATGACCGTTCTAGCCCCTACGGTTAGGAAATTATGGTCATTTGTTTGAGGGGAGTCGTCACTATGAGAAATAGACTGCAAAAATCCTGTGTCTCTCTGTGCTGCGTGCACCTGTTTTGGCGGGAAAAAGTGCACAGGCTCTCTGATTGGTGGATTCAAATTCAGCAGCTCCCAGGCTGCTTGACTGAAAACTTGCTTCTCTCTCCCTGTGTGAGTGTGTGTGTGAGTGTGAGTGTGTGTGTGTGTGTGTGTGTGTGTGTGTAACAGAGAGAGAGAGAGAGAGAGAGAGAGACCCACTTTAGGGCATCTCATTGTTGGAAAAACATATAATATATTCAGACTGGTTGACTGGCATAGACCCTCTGTGTGTCTCTCTCTCTGTGCATTTGTGTATACATATTTGATTTTATGTGTATCTGTTGGCTGTTCCTTCTTGTTTTTTAATTTATTTTTATTTCTTTATTTTTTTTTCACAGGTGAACAACAATTAGATTTTGAGGGAACTTAACCATGTTCTGTTTTTTTTTTCATCTTGCCATTTTACTTTTCCAATATTTCTACTTCAGTTATTGCTATTCTGCTCAATCATAGTATTTGTTCTAAATCATTGTTATTATGCTATATTGTAGTATTTAAGCTAAATCAAAGTATTTCTACTATATTATATTTTTCTTTCTAAATATTGCATTTCTGCTAATAATTGTATTTCTGCTATGTTATACTATTTGTGCTAAACCAGAGTATTTGTGCTAAAACATAGTATTTTTACTAAATGTAGTATTTATGCTTAATCATACTATTTCTGCTTTTTATAGGATTTGTGCCTAATATAGTATTTCTGCTTTTTATAGTATTTGTGCTAAAACATAGTATTTCTACTAAATGTAGTATTTATGCTTAATCATATTAATTGTATATATTTCTGCCAGGTCCCAAGGCAGCCAATCCTCTGTGCGGACTGAGACATTCAAATTTTCAAATCAGGGCCTGCACGGCTTCCCAGCCAATCATATATGTGGGCTGAGGCATTCAAATTTGCATATTGGGGCCTTCATGGCTTCTAAGCCAGCCAATCATATCTGAGGGCTGAGGAATTCAAATCCACAAATCAGGGCCTGCACGGCTTCCCAGCCAGCCAATCATATATGTGGGCTGAGGCATTCAAATTTGCATATTGGGGAATTCGTGGCTTCTAAGTCAACAAGTCATCCATGTCATATATCTCTAAAAATTCATATTTTAATGATAAATTGTCAACACTTGAAGATTCTCCAATCTCTTCTGAACAAAACGGTGTAAGAATGACCGTTCTAGCCCCTACGGTTAGGAAATTATGGTCATTTGTTTGAGGGGAGTCGTCACTATGAGAAATAGACTGCAAAAATCCTGTGTCTCTCTCTGTGCTGCGTGCACCTGTTTTGGCAGGAAAAAGTGCACAGGCTCTCTGATTGGTGGATTCAAATTCAGCAGCTCCCAGCCTGCTTGACTGAACTACAAACTTACTTCTCTCACCCTCTGTGTGTGAGTGAGTGAGTGAGTGTGTGTGTGTGTGTGTGTGTGTGTGTGTGTGTGTGACAGAGAGAGAGAGAGAGAGAGAGAGACTTTTTATGGGATGATCTCATTGTAAGATTCAAATTCAATATATTTAGACTGGTTGACTCAATTGGATCTTGTGTGTGTGTGTGTGTGTGTGTGTGTGTGTGTTTGTGACAGAGAGAGAGAGAGAGAGAGAGAGAGAGCCTTTTTATGGGATGATGTCATTGTAAGATTCAAATTCAATATATTTAGACTGGTTGACTCAATTGGATCTTGTGTGTGTGTGTGTGTGTGTGTTTAGTGGGAGAGAGAGAACCCTACCCTTATTTGGCAGCATGTCATTGTAGGATTTAAATTGAATATAGTTAGACTGCTTGACTGGATTAGAGCCTGTGTTTGTGTGTCCCTCTGTGCATTTGCATTTCAATATGCGTCCATATTTGTAATTTTGTAAGTTATTACTATTCTGCTAAATCATAGTATTTCTGCTACTTTTCGGTACTTGTGCTAAATACAGTATTTCTGCTAAATCATACTATTTCTGCTTTTCATAGGCTTTGTGCCTAATATAGTATTTCTGCTCAATTATAGTATTTCTGCTTTTTATACTATTTGTGCTAAAACATAGTATTTTTACTAAATGTAGTATTTATGCTTAATCATCCTATTTCTGCTTTTTATAGGATTTGTGCCTAATATAGTATTTCTGCTTTTTATAGGATTTGTGCTTAATATAGTATTTCTGCTAAATTATAGTATTTCTGCTTTTTATAGTATTTGTGCTAAAACATAGTATTTCTACTAAATGTAGTATTTATGCTTAATCATACTATTTCTATATATTTCTGCCAGGTCCCCAGGCAGCCAATCCTCTGTGAGGACTGAGACATTCAAATTTTCAAATCAGGGCCTGCCAATCATATATGTGGGCTGAGGCATTCAAATTTGCATATTGGGGCCTTCATGGCTTCTAAGCCAGCCAATCATATCTGAGGGCTGAGGAATTCAAATCCACAAATCAGGGCCTGCACGGCTTCCCAGCCAGCCAATCATATATGTGGGCTGAGGCATTCAAATTTGCATATTGGGGAATTCGTGGCTTCTAAGTCAATAAGTCATCCATGTCATATATCTCTAAAAATTCATATTTTAATGATAAATTGTCAACACTTGAAGATTCCCCAATCTCTTCTGAACAAAACGGTGTAAGAATGACCGTTCTAGCCCCTACGGTTAGGAAATTATGGTCATTTGTTTGAGGGGAGTCGTCACTATGAGAAATACACTGCAAAAATCCTGCACGGCTTCTCAGCCAGCCAATCATATCTGCGGTCTGCCGTTTTTTCTCTCGTCATATCTCAGCGACAGATGTACAGAGAGCAATGAAAATCGCGGTCAAAGTACACCAAAGTCCGCTGATTCAGCCAGTACAAGAATTATGCTTCTAGTCCACCTAGTTTTTGAGTTACACAACGTTTTGTAACTCCAGAAAACGGCGCTTTTTGCCTCTCACCGCGATCTAATTCTGACTGCTCATCACCCTGTTTTTCAAGGCGCCCGCTCTCTTTCCCAGTGGCGCAGTTGGTAATGATACGGGTCTGCAACCCAAACGTCGTGGGTTCGATTCCACCTTAGGCAACATGTTTTTTTCCCTACAAATTAATACACTATCACAGACCAGTAATTCATATTCATCATTTATTACAATTCAGCAAACTTTTAGCATTTTACCAGCTTTTCTAATCTGGACCTCACATTCTTGTTAACACTCCATGGCACAAATACTCTTCCCTTTAGGCTCTGTGTATGTGTGTGTGTGTATCAATATTTCTCCCATTTTAAAGTATTACTCCTCCATAATTGTATTTCTGTTAAATCAAAGTAGTTTTACTACACCTTAGTACTTCTGCTCAATCATAGTATTTCTGCTAAATCATAGTATTTCTGCTTCTTTTTGGTACTTGTGCTAAATACAGTATTTCTGCTAAATCATAGTATTTCTACTATATTATAATTTTCTTTCTAAATATAGCATTTCTGCTATATAATTGTATTACTGCTATGTTATAATATTTGTGCTAAACCAGAGTATTTTTGCTGAAACATAGTATTTCTGCCAAATGATAGTATTTCTGTCAAATTATACTATTTGTGCTAAAACATAGTATTGATTTAAAATTACAATATTCATAGTTCATCACAGTGTCTCTGGTAAATCACAGTATTTCTGCTATGTTGTACTCTTTTTCTAAATCATCGTGTTTCTGTAATGTTCAAGTATTTTTGGCTAAATATATTATTTCTGTTATCTTATACTATTTCTCCTAAATTCTTGTATTTTTGAGAAATTATCATGTTTCTGGTAAGTTACAATATTTCTGCTAAGTTCTGCTATGCTATTGTATTTCTGCCAAGTATTATGTTTCCGCTAAGTTATTACATTTTAGCAAACTTCTTTTGCTTCTGCAAAGTTATTACAATTTCTGCAACTTTTCAGCTTTTTCAGCTAGTTTTTGCAGACAGCTTCAGCTTTAAAGCATCCACACTGCATTTTCGCAGGAAATGCAAAATTTTTCTAATACTATTATTTCTTCCAAATAATAGTATTTCTGCTAAGTTATTATGTTTCTCTTAAGTCACAATTTTTTTGCTAAGATGTTATGTTACTGCTCCATGTCTGAAATACATTACAGAAAGCCCATGTCTCTGTCGGTGTGAGCAAGGGATGCAGCTGCATTGACAGGGACAACTACATAGCCTGATGAAGCAGACAGAAGTGACAGCTCTGATTGGTGGATTCAAAATGAGCAGATCCAGGCTTTTTGACTCTCATAGATACAGCTGAAAAAAAAAACCTGAAGAAGCCGATGTCAGTGTTTGAAAAAGTTTTTTAACTTCTAATAACTTTACAGAAGTGTGTGTGTGTGTGTGTGTGTGTGTGTGTGTGTGAGAGAGAGAGAGAGAGAGAGACCCTTTTTATGGCAGCATCTCATTGTAGGATTCAAATGGATTATATTTAGACTGGTTGACTGGATTACATCCTGTGTGTGTGTCTCTCTGTGCATTTGTGTTTCCATTTGTGTCCATAATTGTAATTGTGTGTATCTGCTGGCTGTTCTTTCTTTCTTTTTTTTGGTCAATTTTTCAATTTGAGCGACCCATACCATGTTCAGCATTTTTTCAGCTGTCCATTTTACTTTTCCAATTTTTCTATTTAAGTTATTACTATTCTGTTAAATCATACTATTTCTGCTATTTTATATGATTTGTGCTAAATATAGTATTTCTGCTGAATTACAGGATTTCTACCAAATAATAGTATTTCTGCTAAATCATAGTATTTATGCTTCTTTCTGGTATTTGTGATAAATACAGTATTTCTACTAAAACATAGAATTTCTGCTATTTTAAAGGGTTTGTGCTAATCATAGTAATTCTGCTAAATCATAGTATTTCTGCTTCTTTTTGGTATTTTTGATGAATACAGTATTTCTGCTAAAACATAGCATTTCTACTAAAAGTAGTACTTCTGTTTAATTATAGTATGTCTACCAAATCATAATATTTCTGACACAAGCAGCATCTGTGGTGTGTGTGTGTGTGTGTGTGTGTGTGTGTGTGTGTGTGTGTGTCTTTGTCTGTGCTTGTGTGACTCAATTTTTATTCGTTGGTGACCAGCATCCATTAGTGGATTCAACTTGACCAGATTCAGACTGATTGACTGGCATAGAAACACACAGGACACTTCATGCTCTGTTTGTCTCTGTGTGGCCTTGTGTGTGTATGTTTCTATGTCTGTGTTTATGCTTGCATCTATGTTTGTACACATTGTTTTCTGAACATGGGTTATGTGTCTCTGTGTGTGTATGTCCCTATTTGTAAACATTGCTAGGCATGTCATTTTTGCCTTAGCTTTGTGTATCTGCTGGCAGTTCCTTTATAACTTTTCTAATGTTTCTGCCAATTTTTCACAGTTGAACAACAACCAATCTTTTGAGGGAACTTCAGCTTTTTGAAGCTGGCCGTTTTGCGTTTCCAATATTTCTGCTGAATTATACTATTTCAGCTCCTATGTTGCATTTCTACTAGGTGTTACTATTATACTACTGTATGTCAAGTTGTACTCTTACAACATTTTTCCAAGTTTTTAGGTTTGTGCTACATATTAACATTTCTGCTGTATTATAACACTTCTGCCATGTTGTACTATTTCGGCCAAGTTTCTATGTTTCTGCTGAGTTCCAACATTTCTGCTTTTTTCTCCTTTGATATAGTATTTTTGCAAACGCTTTATGTTTCATCCTAAGTTTCTTCAAAGTTATTATATTTTGGCTCAGTTGTTATTCATCTACAAATTTATTACAATTTCAACAACTTTTCTGATACTGACTTCAACTTCTTCAGCTATTTTCCGCTTTTTCAGCAGACAGCTTCAGCTTTACAGCATTCACACTGCATTTTCGCAGGAAATGCAATTTTTCTAGTTATTGTGTGAATGCTGTAGGCATTCACACTATTGAGTTCCTGTTTCTCTTTATTCTTTATTATTATATTTTCTTCAAGTTGCTTCCGTACGTTTTTTGCTGTTTAACTACTTCCACAATTTTTGTGCTATTTTCACCGTTCAAATTTTAAACTATTCTGCTATTTCTGCTAAAGTGTGCTATGATTTTTGGTATTTTCTGCTATTATACTTTTTAAAATATTAAGCTTTTTTCCTTTAATTTGTCCCATTGAAATGAATGGAAAACTTCCAAAATTCTGCTAAAACTTGCTTGTTTTTGAAACTTAACTACTTCCTCATACTTTCCCATAGAACAACCATTTAAACTTTAAAATGTTCACAAATTATTGGGCTATTCATGTATGATTCAGCTTTTTCATATCTGTTACTGTTTTCATCTTATCCCTCTTTAAGTTTTGTGTTTCATCTTTTTGAATTTTCACAAAATACATGCGTTGTTATGGTTGCTATGCAGTTGGTTCTAAGTGAGCCACTCTAGCTTTCGCAATCTTCTCTTCATGTCCGAACAACTTCTCGCTACTCGCTCAATTTTCACTCAACTTCCACAAATTATACATCAAAACGTAGGTATTTTTGCTGGCTTTCAGAAAATGTCACTATCATTGTTGTGAGATTTATAGAATTTTGGCAAATCTCCTAAGACCAACACAAAGTCTCAAAACTCTCCATAGAAAGTCAATGGAGAGTTTGTTCAAAATCACCGCTTGATTTCTGTAATGAGAGGCATTTTTGAATCGTCATATCTCCTTAACGAAGCGAAGTTAAGACATAAGGCTTGTCCCCGTATATCTTCAGACACTCCTGACGCTCACAATTCAAGAATTTCTTTCTCACCTATTACCGTTCTGAAATGAGTTGGACTTGTTTGAGGGTAGGAAATTCGTCCTTCGCTCAGATTTCTTCAGATTTCAAACTCTGGAAATGAACCACTTTTTTCTCTTGTCATATCTTTTTAATGGATTTCCACAGAGACCTGAAAATTTCCATGATTGTTCACCAAAGCCTGCTGTCTCTTACGGTGAAAGAATGATATCGATGCTCCAAATAGATTTCGAGTTACAAAACGTTGTTTGAGGGGAGGTCAAGGCAGTTTTCTCTTCGCCCCTACTCAGTTAGGGTACATTAGAAGTCAAATATCTTTAATAATTCATATTTTAATGATAAATTGTCAACACTGGAAGATTCCCCCATCTCTTCTGAACAAAACGGTGTAAGAATGACCATTCTAGCCCCTACGGTTAGGAAATTATAGCCATTTGTTTGAGGGGAATCCTCACTATGTGAAATAAACTGAAAGAAGCAGGTCTGTGTCTCTGTGCTGCGTGTGTAAACAGATGCACCTGTTTTGGCGGGAAAACGTAAACAGCCTCTCTGATTGGTGGATTCAAATTCAGCAGCTCCCAGGCAATTTGACTGACGTAGAAACATACAGGCAGCACCATTAAAAGCCCCTGTTCACTTCCTGGTGTGTGTGTGTGTGTGTGTGTGTGTGTGAGAGAGAGAGAGAGAGAGAGAGACCCTTTTTATGGCAGCATCTCATTGTAGGATTCAAATGGATTATATTTAGACTGGTTGACTGGATTACATCCTGTGTGTGTGTCTCTCTGTGCATTTGTGTTTCCATTTGTGTCCATAATTGTAATTGTGTGTATCTGCTGGCTGTTCTTTCTTTCTTTTTCTTTGTCAATTTTTCAATTTGAGCGACCCATACCATGTTCAGCATTTTTTCAGCTGTCCATTTTACTTTTCCAATTTTTCTATTTAAGTTATTACTATTCTGTTAAATCATACTATTTCTGCTATTTTATATGATTTGTGCTAAATATAGTATTTATGCTGAATTACAGGATTTCTACCAAATAATAGTATTTCTGCTAAATCATAGTATTTATGCTTCTTTTTGGTATTTGTGATAAATACAGTATTTCTACTAAAACATAGAATTTCTGCTATTTTAAAGGGTTTGTGCTAATCATAGTAATTCTGCTAAATCATAGTATTTCTGCTTCTTTTTGGTATTTTTGATGAATACAGTATTTCTGCTAAAACATAGCATTTCTACTAAAAGTAGTACTTCTGTTTAATTATAGTATGTCTACCAAATCATAATATTTCTGACACAAGCAGCATCTGTGGTGTGTGTGTGTGTGTGTGTGTGTGTCTTTGTCTGTGCTTGTGTGACTCAATTTTTATTCGTTGGTTACCAGAATCCATTAGTGGATTCAACTTGACCAGATTCAGACTGATTGACTGGCATAGAAACACACAGGACACTTCATGCTCTGTTTGTCTCTGTGTGGCCTTGTGTGTGTATGTTTGTATGTCTGTGTTTATGCTTGCATCTATGTTTGTACACATTGTTTTCTGAACATGGGTTATGTGTCTCTGTGTGTGTATGTCCCTATTTGTAAACATTGCTAGGCATGTCATTTTTGCCTTAGCTTTGTGTATCTGCTGGCAGTTCCTTTATAACTTTTCTAATGTTTCTGCCAATTTTTCACAGTTGAACAACAACCAATCTTTTGAGGGAACTTCAGCTTTTTGAAGCTGGCCGTTTTGCGTTTCCAATATTTCTGCTGAATTATACTATTTCAGCTCCTATGTTGCATTTCTACTAAGTGTTACTATTATACTACTGTATGTCAAGTTGTACTCTTACAACATTTTTCCAAGTTTTTAGGTTTGTGCTACATATTAACATTTCTGCTGTATTATAACACTTCTGCCATGTTGTACTATTTCGGCCAAGTTTCTATGTTTCTGCTGAGTTACAACATTTCTGCTTTTTTCTCCTTTGATATAGTATTTTTGCAAACGCTTTATGTTTCTTCTTAAGTTTCTGCAAAGTTATTATATTTTGGCTCAGTTGTTATTCATCCACAAATTTATTACAATTTCAACAACTTTTCTGATACTGACTTCAACTTCTTCAGCTATTTTCAGCTATTGAGTTCCTGTTTCTCTTTATTCTTTATTATTGTGTGGATGCTTTAAGCATCCACACTATTGAGTTCCTCTTGGGACTTCCGTACGCTTTTTGGCACTTAACTACTTCCACAATTTTCAGCCGATTTTCACCGTTCAAATTTTAAACTATTCTGCTATTTCTGCTAATGTGTGCTATGTCTTTTGGTATTTTTCACTATTATACTTTTTAAAATATTAAGCTTAATTTGTCCCATTGAAATGAATGGGAAACTTCTGCAATTCTGCTAAAATTTGCTTGTTTTTGAAACTTAACTACTTCCTCATATTTTCACGTAGAACAACCATTCAAACTTTAAAATGTTCTCAAATTATTGGGCTATTCAGGTATGAATCAGCTTTTTCAAATCTTTTACCGTTTTGCTTTTATGCCTCTTAAAGTTTTCAGTTGCAAAATTGTGATTTTTCACAAAATACATGCGTTGTTATGGTTGCTATGCACTTGGCTTCCAGTGTGCCACTGAAGGTTTTGCAGTCTTCTCTTCATGTCCGAACAACTTCTTGCTACTTGCTCAATTTTCACTCAACTTCCACAAATTATACATGAAAACGTAGGTATTTTTGCTGGCTTTCAGAAAATGTCACTATCATTGTTGTGGGATATATAGAATTTTGGCAAATCTCCTCAGACCAACACAAAGTCTCAAAACTCTCCATATAAAGTCAATGGAGAGTTTGTTCAAAATCACCGCTGGATTTCTGTAATGAGAGGCATATTCGAATCGTCATATCTCCTTAACGAAGCGAAGTTAAGACATAAGGCTTGTCCCGGTATATCTTCGGACACTCCTGATGCTCACAATTCAAGAATTTTTTCTCACCTATTACCGTTCTGAGATGAGTTGGACTTGTTTGAGGGTAGGAAATTCGTCCTTCGCTCAGATTTCTTCAGATTTCAAACTCTGGAAATGAACCACTTTTTTCTCTCGTCATATCTTTTTGATGGTTTTCCACAGAGACCTGAAAATTTCCATGACTGTTCACCAAAGCCTGCTGTCTCTTACGGTGAAAGAATGATATCGATACTCCAAATAGATTTAGAGTTACAAAGCGTTGTTTGAGGGCAAGTCAAGGCAGTTTTCGCTTCCCTCTACTCAGTTATGGTGCATTACAAGTCAAATATCTTCAATAATTCCTATTTTAATGATAAATTGTCAACACTTTAAGATTCCCCCATCTCTTCTGAACAAAACGGTGTAAGAATGACCGTTCTAGCCCCTACGGTTAGGAAATTATGGTCATTTGTTTGAGGGGAGTCGTCATTATGAGAAATAGACTGCAAAAATCCTGTGTCTCTTTGTGCTGTGTGCACCTGTTTTGGCGGGAAAAAGTGCACAGGCTCTCTGATTGGTGGATTCAAATTCAGCAGCTCCCAGGCTGCTTGACTGAGCTAGAAACGTACTTCTCTCTCCCTGTGTGTGTGTGTGTGTGTGTGTGTGTGTGTGTGTGTGTGTGTGTGAGAGAGAGAGAGAGAGAGAGAGAGAGAGAGCCTTTTTATGGGATGATCTCATTGTAAGATTCAAATTCAATATATTTAGACTGGTTGACTGAATTGGATCTTGTGTGTGTGTGTGTGTGTGTGTGTGAGAGAGAGAGAGAGAGAGAGAGAGAGAGAGCCTTTTTATGGGATGATCTCATTGTAAGATTCAAATTCAATATATTTAGACTGGTTGACTGAATTGGATCTTGTGTGTGTGTGTGTGTGTGTGTGTGTGTGTGTGTGTGTGTGACAGAGAGAGAGAGAGAGGAAGTTATCATGTTTCTGGTAAGTTACAATATTTCTGCTAAGTTCTGCTATGCTATTGTATTTCTGCCAAGTATTATGTTTCCTCTAAGATATTGCAGTTCTGCTAAGTTATTCCATTTTAGCAAAGTTCCTTTGCTTCTGCAAAGTTTTTACAATTTCTGCAACTTTTCAGCTTTTTCAGCTAGTTTTTGCATACAGCTTCAGCTTTAAAGCATCCACACTGCATTTTCGCAGAAAATGCAAATTTTTCTAGTTATATTTTCTTCAAGTTGCTTCCGTACGTTTTTTGCTGTTTAACTACTTCCACAATTTTTGTGCTATTTTCACCGTTCAAATTTTAAACTATTCTGCTATTTCTGCTAAAGTGTGCTATGATTTTTGGTATTTTCTGCTATTATACTTTTTAAAATATTAAGCTTTTTTCCTTTAATTTGTCCCATTGAAATGAATGGAAAACTTCCAAAATTCTGCTAAAACTTGCTTGTTTTTGAAACTTAACTACTTCCTCATACTTTCCCATAGAACAACCATTTAAACTTTAAAATGTTCACAAATTATTGGGCTATTCATGTATGATTCAGCTTTTTCATATCTGTTACTGTTTTCATCTTATCCCTCTTTAAGTTTTGTGTTTCATCTTTTTGAATTTTCACAAAATACATGCGTTGTTATGGTTGCTATGCAGTTGGTTCTAAGTGTGCCACTCTAGCTTTCGCAATCTTCTCTTCATGTCCGAACAACTGTTTGCTACTTGCTCAATTTTCACTCAACTTCCACAAATTATACATCAAAACGTAGGTATTTTTGCTGACTTTCAGAAAATGTCACTATCATTGTTGTGAGATTTATAGAATTTTGGCAAATCTCCTCAGACCAACACAAAGTCTCAAAACTCTCCATAGAAAGTCAATGGAGAGTTTGTTCAAAATCACCGCTTGATTTCTGTAATGAGAGGCATTTTTGAATCGTCATATCTCCTTAACGAAGCGAAGTTAAGACATAAGGCTTGTCCCCGTATATCTTCAGACACTCCTGACGCTCACAATTCAAGAATTTCTTTCTCACCTATTACCGTTCTGAAATGAGTTGGACTTGTTTGAGGGTAGGAAATTCGTCCTTCGCTCAGATTTCTTCAGATTTCAAACTCTGGAAATGAACCACTTTTTTCTCTTGTCATATCTTTTTAATGGATTTCCACAGAGACCTGAAAATTTCCATGATTGTTCACCAAAGCCTGCTGTCTCTTACGGTGAAAGAATGATATCGATGCTCCAAATAGATTTCGAGTTACAAAACGTTGTTTGAGGGGAGGTCAAGGCAGTTTTCTCTTCGCCCCTACTCAGTTAGGGTACATTACAAGTCAAATATCTTTAACAATTCATATTTTAATGATAAATTGTCAACACTGGAAGATTCCTCCATCTCTTCTGAACAAAACGGTGTAAGAATGACCGTTCTAGCCCCTACGGTTAGGAAATTATGGTCATTTGTTTGAGGGGAGTCGTCACTATGAGAAATAGACTGCAAAAATCCTGTGTCTCTCTGTGCTGCGTGCACCTGTTTTGGCGGGAAAAAGTGCACAGGCTCTCTGATTGGTGGATTCAAATTCAGCAGCTCCCAGGCTGCTTGACTGAAAACTTGCTTCTCTCTCCCTGTGTGTGTGTGAGTGTGAGTGTGTGTGTGTGTGTGTGTGTGTGTGTGTGTGTAACAGAGAGAGAGAGAGAGAGAGAGAGACCCACTTTAGGGCATCTCATTGTTGGAAAAACATATAATATATTCAGACTGGTTGACTGGCATAGACCCTCCGTGTGTCTCTCTCTCTGTGCATTTGTGTATACATATTTGATTTTATGTGTATCTGTTGGCTGTTCCTTCTTGTTTTTTAATTTATTTTTATTTCTTTATTTTTTTTTCACAGGTGAACAACAATTAGATTTTGAGGGAACTTAACCATGTTCTGTTTTTTTTTTCATCTTGCCATTTTACTTTTCCAATATTTCTACTTCAGTTATTGCTATTCTGCTCAATCATAGTATTTGTTCTAAATCATTGTTATTATGCTATATTGTAGTATTTAAGCTAAATCAAAGTATTTCTACTATATTATATTTTTCTTTCTAAATATTGCATTTCTGCTATATAATTGTATTTCTGCTATGTTATACTATTTGTGCTAAACCAGAGTATTTGTGCTAAAACATAGTATTTTTACTAAATGTAGTATTTATGCTTAATCATACTATTTCTGCTTTTTATAGGATTTGTGCCTAATATAGTATTTCTGCTTTTTATAGTATTTGTGCTAAAACATAGTATTTCTACTAAATGTAGTATTTATGCTTAATCATATTAATTGTATATATTTCTGCCAGGTCCCAAGGCAGCCAATCCTCTGTGCGGACTGAGACATTCAAATTTTCAAATCAGGGCCTGCACGGCTTCCCAGCCAATCATATATGTGGGCTGAGGCATTCAAATTTGCATATTGGGGCCTTCATGGCTTCTAAGCCAGCCAATCATATCTGAGGGCTGAGGAATTCAAATCCACAAATCAGGGCCTGCACGGCTTCCCAGCCAGCCAATCATATATGTGGGCTGAGGCATTCAAATTTGCATATTGGGGAATTCGTGGCTTCTAAGTCAACAAGTCATCCATGTCATATATCTCTAAAAATTCATATTTTAATGATAAATTGTCAACACTTGAAGATTCCCCAATCTCTTCTGAACAAAACGGTGTAAGAATGACCGTTCTAGCCCCTACGGTTAGGAAATTATGGTCATTTGTTTGAGGGGAGTCGTCACTATGAGAAATACACTGCAAAAATCCTGTGTCTCTCTGTGCTGCGTGCACCTGTTTTGGCTGGAAAAAGTGCACAGGCTCTCTGATTGGTGGATTCAAATTCAGCAGCTCCCAGCCTGCTTGACTGAACTACAAACTTACTTCTCTCACCCTCTGTGTGTGAGTGAGTGATAGAGAGAGAGAGAGAGAGAGAGAGAGACTTTTTATGGGATGATCTCATTGTAAGATTCAAATTCAATATATTTAGACTGGTTGACTCAATTGGATCTTGTGTGTGTGTGTGTGTGTGTGTGTGTGTGTGTGTGTGTGTGTGTGTGTGTGTGTGTGTTTAGTGGGAGAGAGAGAACCCTACCCTTATTTGGCAGCATGTCATTGTAGGATTTAAATTGAATATAGTTAGACTGCTTGACTGGATTAGAGCCTGTGTTTGTGTGTCCCTCTGTGCATTTGCATTTCAATATGCGTCCATATTTGTAATTTTGTAAGTTATTACTATTCTGCTAAATCATAGTATTTCTGCTACTTTTCGGTACTTGTGCTAAATACAGTATTTCTGCTAAATCATACTATTTCTGCTTTTCATAGGATTTCTGCTCAATTATAGTATTTCTGCTTTTTATACTATTTGTGCTAAAACATAGTATTTTTACTAAATGTAGTATTTATGCTTAATCATACTATTTCTGCTTTTTATAGGATTTGTGCCTAATATAGTATTTCTGCTTTTTATAGGATTTGTGCTTAATATAGTATTTCTGCTAAATTATAGTATTTCTGCTTTTTATAGTATTTGTGCTAAAACATAGTATTTCTACTAAATGTAGTATTTATGCTTAATCATACTATTTCTATATATTTCTGCCAGGTCCCCAGGCAGCCAATCCTCTGTGAGGACTGAGACATTCAAATTTTCAAATCAGGGCCTGCCAATCATATATGTGGGCTGAGGCATTCAAATTTGCATATTGGGGCCTTCATGGCTTCTAAGCCAGCCAATCATATCTGAGGGCTGAGGAATTCAAATCCACAAATCAGGGCCTGCACGGCTTCCCAGCCAGCCAATCATATATGTGGGCTGAGGCATTCAAATTTGCATATTGGGGAATTCGTGGCTTCTAAGTCAACAAGTCATCCATGTCATATATCTCTAAAAATTCCTATTTTAATGATAAATTGTCAACACTTGAAGATTCCCCAATCTCTTCTGAACAAAACGGTGTAAGAATGACCGTTCTAGCCCCTACGGTTAGGAAATTATGGTCATTTGTTTGAGGGGAGTCGTCACTATGAGAAATACACTGCAAAAATCCTGCACGGCTTCCCAGCCAGCCAATCATATCTGCGGTCTGCCGTTTTTTCTCTCGTCATATCTCAGCGACAGATGTACAGAGAGCAATGAAAATCGCGGTCAAAGTACACCAAAGTCCGCTGATTCAGCCAGTACAAGAATTATGCTTCTAGTCCACCTAGTTTTTGAGTTACACAACGTTTTGTAACTCCAGAAAACGGCGCTTTTTGCCTCTCACGCGCAGTTGGTAATGATACGGGTCTGCAACCCAAACGTCGTGGGTTCGATTCCACCTTAGGCAACATGTTTTTTTCCCTACAAATTAATACACTATCACAGACCAGTAATTCATATTCATCATTTATTACAATTCTGCAAACTTTTAGCATTTTACCAGCTTTTCTAATATGGACCTCACATTCTTGTTAACACTCCATGGCACAAATACTCTTCCCTTCAGGCTCTGTGTATGTGTGTGTGTATCAATATTTCTCCCATTTTAAAGTATTACTCCTCCATAATTGTATTTCTGTTAAATCAAAGTACTTTTACTACATCTTGGTACTTCTGCTCAATCATAGTATTTCTGCTAAATCATAGTATTTCTGCTACTTTTTGGTACTTGTGCTAAATACAGTATTTCTGCTAAATCATACTATTTCTGCTATTTTATAGGATTTGAGGTAAATATAGTATTTCTGCCAAAACATAGTATTTCTACCAAATATAGTATTTCTAATAATTATAGTTTTTCTCCCAAATCATAGTACAGTATTTCTGCTTTTTATAGTATTTGTGCTTAATATAGTATTTCTGCTTTTTATAGGATTTGTGCTTAATATAGTATTTGTGCTTTTTATAGGATTTGTGCTTAATATAGTATTTCTGCTTTTTATAGTATTTGTGCTTAATATAGTATTTCTGCTTTTTATAGGATTTGTGCTTAATATAGTATTTCTGCTAAATGTAGTATTTATGCTTAATCATGCTATTTCTATATATTTCTGCCAGGCAGCCAATCCTCTGTGAGGACTCAGACATTCAAATGCACATATCAGGGCCTGCACGGCTTCTCAGCCAGCCAATCATATCTGAGGTCTGCCGTTTCTTCTCTCGTCATATCTCAGCGACGGATGTACAGAGAGCAATGAAAATCGCGGTCAAAGTACACCAAAGTCCGCTGATTCAGCCAGTACAAGAATTAAGCTTCTAGTCCACCTAGTTTTTGAGTTACACAACGTTTTGTAACTCAAAAAAACGGCGCTTTTTGCCTCTCACCGCGATCTAATTCTGACTGCTCATCACCCTGTTTTTCAAGGCGCCCTCTCTCTTTCCCAGTGGCGCAGTTGGTAATGACACGGGACTGCAACCCAAACGTCGTGGGTTCGATTCCACCTTAGTCAACAGGTTTTTTTCCCTACAAATTAATACACTATCACAGACCAGTAATTCATATTCATCATTTATTACAATTCTGCAAACTTTTATGATTTTACCAGCTTTTCTAATCTGGACCTCACATTCTTGTTAACACTCCATGGCACAAATACTCTTCCCTTTAGGCTCTGTGTATGTGTGTGTGTATCAATATTTCTCCCATTTTAAAGTATTACTCCTCCATAATTGTATTTCTGTTAAATCAAAGTAGTTTTACTACACCTTAGTACTTCTGCTCAATCATAGTATTTCTGCTAAATCATAGTATTTCTGCTTCTTTTTGGTACTTGTGCTAAATACAGTATTTCTGCTAAATCATAGTATTTCTACTATATTATAATTTTCTTTCTAAATATAGCATTTCTGCTATATAATTGTATTACTGCTATGTTATAATATTTGTGCTAAACCAGAGTATTTTTGCTGAAACATAGTATTTCTGCCAAATGATAGTATTTCTGTCAAATTATACTATTTGTGCTAAAACATAGTATTGATTTAAAATTACAATATTCATAGTTCATCACAGTGTCTCTGGTAAATCACAGTATTTCTGCTATGTTGTACTCTTTTTCTAAATCATCGTGTTTCTGTAATGTTCAAGTATTTTTGGCTAAATATATTATTTCTGTTATCTTATACTATTTCTCCTAAATTCTTGTATTTTTGAGAAATTATCATGTTTCTGGTAAGTTACAATATTTCTGCTAAGTTCTGCTATGCTATTGTATTTCTGCCAAGTATTATGTTTCCGCTAAGTTATTACATTTTAGCAAACTTCTTTTGCTTCTGCAAAGTTATTACAATTTCTGCAACTTTTCAGCTTTTTCAGCTAGTTTTTGCAGACAGCTTCAGCTTTAAAGCATCCACACTGCATTTTCGCAGGAAATGCAAAATTTTTCTAATACTATTATTTCTTCCAAATAATAGTATTTCTGCTAAGTTATTATGTTTCTCTTAAGTCACAATTTTTTTGCTAAGATGTTATGTTACTGCTCCATGTCTGAAATACATTACAGAAAGCCCATGTCTCTGTCGGTGTGAGCAAGGGATGCAGCTGCATTGACAGGGACAACTACATAGCCTGATTAAGCAGACAGAAGTGAAAGCTCTGATTGGTGGATTCAAAATGAGCAGATCCAGGCTTTTTGACTCTCATAGATACAGCTGGAAAAAAAAACCTGAAGAAGCCGATGTCAGTGTTTGAAAAAGTTTTTTAACTTCTAATAACTTTACAGAAGTGTGTGTGTGTGTGTGTGTGTGTGTGTGCGTGTGTGTGTGTGTGTGTGTGTGTGTCTTTGTCTGTGCTTGTGTGACTCAATTTTTATTCGTTGGTGACCAGCATCCATTAGTGGATTCAACTTGACCAGATTCAGACTGATTGACTGGCATAGAAACACACAGGACACTTCATGCTCTGTTTGTCTCTGTGTGGCCTTGTGTGTGTATGTTTCTATGTCTGTGTTTATGCTTGCATCTATGTTTGTACACATTGTTTTCTGAACATGGGTTATGTGTCTCTCTGTGTGTGTGTGTGTCCCTATTTGTAAACATTGCTAGGCATGTCATTTTTGCCTTAGCTTTGTGTATCTGCTGGCAGTTCCTTTGTAACTTTTCTCATGTTTCTGCCAATTTTTCACAGTTGAACAATAACCAATCTTTTGAGGGAACTTCAGCTTTTTGAAGCTGGCCGTTTTGCGTTTCCAATATTTCTGCTAAAGTTATTACTTTTCTGCTGAATTATACTATTTCAGCTCCTATGTTGCATTTCTACTAGGTGTTACTATTATACTACTGTATGTTAAGTTGTACTCTTACAACATTTTTCCAGGTTTTTCGGTTTGTGCTACATATTAACATTTCTGCTGTATTATAACACTTCTGCCATGTTGTACTATTTCAGCCAAGTTACTATGTTTCTGCTGAGTTCCAACATTTCTGCTTTTTTCTCCTTTGATATAGTATTTTTGCAAATGCTTTATGTTTCTTCTTAAGTTTCTGCAAAGTTATTATATTTTGGCTCAGTTGTTATTCATCTACAAATTTATTACAATTTCAACAACTTTTCTGATACTGACTTCAACTTCTTCAGCTATTTTCAGCTTTTCAGCACTTTTCAGCAGACAGCTTCAGCTTTACAGCATTCACACTGCATTTTCGCAGGAAATGCAAATTTTTCTAGTTATTATTATTATTATATATTCTTCAAGTTGCTTCCGTACGTTTTTTGCTGTTTAACTACTTCCACAATTTTTGTGCTATTTTCACCGTTCAAATTTTAAACTATTCTGCTATTTCTGCTAAAGTGTGCTATGATTTTTGGTATTTTCTGCTATTATACTTTTTAAAATATTAAGCTTTTTTCCTTTAATTTGTCCCATTGAAATGAATGGAAAACTTCCAAAATTCTGCTAAAACTTGCTTGTTTTTGAAACTTAACTACTTCCTCATACTTTCACATAGAACAACCATTTAAACTTTAAAATGTTCACAAATTATTGGGCTATTCATGTATGATTCAGCTTTTTCATATCTGTTACTGTTTTCATCTTATCCCTCTTTAAGTTTTGTGTTTCATCTTTTTGAATTTTCACAAAATACATGCGTTGTTATGGTTGCTATGCAGTTGGTTCTAAGTGAGCCACTCTAGCTTTCGCAGTCTTCTCTTCATGTCCGAACAACTTCTCGCTACTCGCTCAATTTTCACTCAACTTCCACAAATTATACATCAAAACGTAGGTATTTTTGCTGACTTTCAGAAAATGTCACTATCATTGTTGTGAGATTTATAGAATTTTGGCAAATCTCCTAAGACCAACACAAAGTCTCAAAACTCTCCATAGAAAGTCAATGGAGAGTTTGTTCAAAATCACCGCTTGATTTCTGTAATGAGAGGCATTTTTGAATCGTCATATCTCCTTAACGAAGCGAAGTTAAGACATAAGGCTTGTCCCCGTATATCTTCAGACACTCCTGACGCTCACAATTCAAGAATTTCTTTCTCACCTATTACCGTTCTGAAATGAGTTGGACTTGTTTGAGGGTAGGAAATTCGTCCTTTGCTCAGATTTCTTCAGATTTCAAACTCTGGAAATGAACCACTTTTTTCTCTCGTCATATCTTTTTTTTGGATTTCCACAGAGACCTGAAAATTTCCATGACTGTTCACCAAAGCCTGCTGTCTCTTACGGTGAAAGAATGATATCGATACTCCAAATAGATTTCGAGTTACAAAGCGTTGTTTGAGGGCAGGTCAAGGCAGTTTTCGCTTCGGCTCTACTCAGTTATGGTGCATTACAAGTCAAATATCTTTAATAATTCATATTTTAATGATAAATTGTCAACACTTGAAGATTCCCCCATCTCTTCTGAACAAAACGGTGTAAGAATGACCGTTCTAGCCCCTACGGTTAGGAAATTATGGTCATTTGTTTGAGGGGAGTCGTCATTATGAGAAATAGACTGCAAAAATCCTGTGTCTCTCTGTGCTGCATGCACCTGTTTTGGCGGGAAAAAGTGCACAGGCTCTCTGATTGGTGGATTCAAATTCAGCGGCTCCCAGCCTGCTTGACTGAAAACTTGCTTCTCTCTCCCTGTGTGTGTGTGTGTGTGTGTGTGTGTGTGTGTGTGTGTGTGTGTGTGTGTGTGTGTTTGTGTGTGTGTGTGTGTGTGTGTGTGTGTGTGTGTGTGTGTGCTACAGAGAGAGAGAGAGAGAGAGAGAGAGAGAGAAAGCCTTTTTATGGGATGATCTCATTCTAAGATTTAAATTCAATATATTTAGACTGGTTGACTGAATTGGATCTTGTGTGTGTGTGTGTGTGTGTGTGTGTGTGCTACAGAGAGAGAGAGAGAGAGAGAGAGAGAGAGAGAGAAAGCCTTTTTATGGGATGATCTCATTGTAAGATTCAAATTCAATATATTTAGACTGGTTGACTGAATTGGATCTTGTGTGTGTGTGTGTGTGTGTGTGTGTGCTACAGAGAGAGAGAGAGAGAGAGAGAGAGAGAGAGAGAAAGCCTTTTTATGGGATGATCTCATTGTAAGATTCAAATTCAATATATTTAGACTGGTTGACTGAATTGGATCTTGTGTGTGTGTCTCTCTGTGCATGTGTGTTTCCTTATGTGACAATTTTTTGTGATTGTGTGGCTGTTATATATTTTTTTGCTGATTTTTTTCATTTAGCAAGTATATTTGAGGGACCCTCAGCATGATAGGCATTTTTTCAGCTGTCCATTTTGCTTTTCCAATTTTTCTGTTTAAGTTATTACTATTGTGCTAAATCATACTATTTCTGCTATTTTATAAGATTTGTGCCAAATATAGTATTTCTGATTAATTATAATTTTTCTACCAAATCATAGTACAGTATTTTTGCTTTTATAGGATTTTTATAGGATATTTATATTGCTTAATATAGTATTTCTGCTACATTATAGTATTTCTTCTTTTTATAGTATTTGTGCTAAAACATAGTATTTCTACTAAATGTAGTATTTATGCTTAATCATACTATTTCTATATATTTCTGCCAGGTCCCAAGGCAGCCAATCCTCTGTGAGGACTGAGACATTCAAATTTTCAAATCAGGCTTCCCAGCCAATCATATATGTGGGCTGAGGCATTCAAATTTGCATATTGGGGCCTTCATGGCTTCCAAGCCAGCCAATCATAGCTGAGGGCTGAGGAATTCAAATCCACAAATCAGGGCCTGCACGGCTTCCCAGCCAGCCAATCATATATGTGGGCTGAGGCATTCAAATTTGCATATTGGGGAATTCGTGGCTTCTAAGTCAAGAAGTCAACCATGTCATATATCTCTAAAAATTCATATTTTAATGATAAATTGTCAACACTTGAAGATTCCCCAATCTCTTCTGAACAAAACGGTGTAAGAATGACCGTTTTAGCCCCTACGGTTAGGAAATTATGGTCATTTTTTTGAGGGGAGTCGTCACTATGAGAAATAGACTGCAAAAATCCTGTGTCTCTCTATGTGCTGCGTGCACCTGTTTTGGCGGGAAAAAGTGCACAGGCTCTCTGATTGGTGGATTCAAATTCAGCAGCTCCCAGCCTGCTTGACTGAACTACAAACTTACTTCTCTCACCCTCTGTGTGTGAGTGAGTGAGTGAGTGTGTGTGTGTGTGTGTGTGACAGAGAGAGAGAGAGAGAGAGAGAGACTTTTTATGGGATGATCTCATTGTAAGATTCAAATTCAATATATTTAGACTGGTTGACTCAATTGGATCTTGTGTGTGTGTGTGTGTGTGTGTGTGACAGAGAGAGAGAGAGAGAGAGAGAGAGCCTTTTTATGGGATGATGTCATTGTAAGATTCAAATTCAATATATTTAGACTGGTTGACTCAATTGGATCTTGTGTGTGTGTGTGTGTGTGTGTGTGTGTGTGTGTGTGTGTGTGTGTGTGTGTGTGTGTGTGTGTTTAGTGGGAGAGAGAGAACCCTACCCTTATTTGGCAGCATGTCATTGTAGGATTTAAATTGAATATAGTTAGACTGCTTGACTGGATTAGAGCCTGTGTTTGTGTGTCCCTCTGTGCATTTGCATTTCAATATGCGTCCATATTTGTAATTTTGTAAGTTATTACTATTCTGCTAAATCATAGTATTTCTGCTACTTTTCGGTACTTGTGCTAAATACAGTATTTCTGCTAAATCATACTATTTCTGCTTTTCATAGGCTTTGTGCCTAATATAGTATTTCTGCTCAATTATAGTATTTCTGCTTTTTATACTATTTGTGCTAAAACATAGTATTTTTACTAAATGTAGTATTTATGCTTAATCATACTATTTCTGCTTTTTATAGGATTTGTGCCTAATATAGTATTATAGTATATATATATATATATAGTATAGTGACTCAATTTTTATTCTTTTGACTCTCATAGATACAGCTGGAAAAAAAAACCTGAAGAAGCCGATGTCAGTGTTTGAAAAAGTTTTTTAACTTCTAATAACTTTACAGAAGTGTGTGTGTGTGTGTGTGCGTGTGTGTGTGTGTGTGTGTGTGTCTTTGTCTGTGCTTGTGTGACTCAATTTTTATTCGTTGGTGACCAGCATCCATTAGTGGATTCAACTTGACCAGATTCAGACTGATTGACTGGCATAGAAACACACAGGACACTTCATGCTCTGTTTGTCTCTGTGTGGCCTTGTGTGTGTATGTTTCTATGTCTGTGTTTATGCTTGCATCTATGTTTGTACACATTGTTTTCTGAACATGGGTTATGTGTCTCTCTGTGTGTGTGTGTGTCCCTATTTGTAAACATTGCTAGGCATGTCATTTTTGCCTTAGCTTTGTGTATCTGCTGGCAGTTCCTTTGTAACTTTTCTCATGTTTCTGCCAATTTTTCACAGTTGAACAATAACTAATCTTTTGAGGGAACTTCAGCTTTTTGAAGCTGGCCGTTTTGCGTTTCCAATATTTCTGCTAAAGTTATTACTTTTCTGCTGAATTATACTATTTCAGCTCCTATGTTGCATTTCTACTAGGTGTTACTATTATACTACTGTATGTTAAGTTGTACTCTTACAACATTTTTCCAGGTTTTTCGGTTTGTGCTACATATTAACATTTCTGCTGTATTATAACACTTCTGCCATGTTGTACTATTTCAGCCAAGTTACTATGTTTCTGCTGAGTTCCAACATTTCTGCTTTTTTCTCCTTTGATATAGTATTTTTGCAAACGCTTTATGTTTCTTCTTAAGTTTCTGCAAAGTTATTATATTTTGGCTCAGTTGTTATTCATCTACAAATTTATTACAATTTCAACAACTTTTCTGATACTGACTTCAACTTCTTCAGCTATTTTCAGCTTTTTCAGCACTTTTCAGCAGACAGCTTCAGCTTTACAGCATTCACACTGCATTTTCGCAGGAAATGCAAATTTTTCTAGTTATTATATTTTCTTCAAGTTGCTTCCGTACGTTTTTTGCTGTTTAACTACTTCCACAATTTTTGTGCTATTTTCACCGTTCAAATTTTAAACTATTCTGCTATTTCTGCTAAAGTGTGCTATGATTTTTGGTATTTTCTGCTATTATACTTTTTAAAATATTAAGCTTTTTTCCTTTAATTTGTCCCATTGAAATGAATGGAAAACTTCCAAAATTCTGCTAAAACTTGCTTGTTTTTGAAACTTAACTACTTCCTCATACTTTCCCATAGAACAACCATTTAAACTTTAAAATGTTCACAAATTATTGGGCTATTCATGTATGATTCAGCTTTTTCATATCTGTTACTGTTTTCATCTTATCCCTCTTTAAGTTTTGTGTTTCATCTTTTTGAATTTTCACAAAATACATGCGTTGTTATGGTTGCTATGCAGTTGGTTCTAAGTGAGCCACTCTAGCTTTCGCAATCTTCTCTTCATGTCCGAACAACTTCTCGCTACTCGCTCAATTTTCACTCAACTTCCACAAATTATACATCAAAACGTAGGTATTTTTGCTGGCTTTCAGAAAATGTCACTATCATTGTTGTGAGATTTATAGAATTTTGGCAAATCTCCTAAGACCAACACAAAGTCTCAAAACTCTCCATAGAAAGTCAATGGAGAGTTTGTTCAAAATCACCGCTTGATTTCTGTAATGAGAGGCATTTTTGAATCGTCATATCTCCTTAACGAAGCGAAGTTAAGACATAAGGCTTGTCCCCGTATATCTTCAGACACTCCTGACGCTCACAATTCAAGAATTTCTTTCTCACCTATTACCGTTCTGAAATGAGTTGGACTTGTTTGAGGGTAGGAAATTCGTCCTTCGCTCAGATTTCTTCAGATTTCAAACTCTGGAAATGAACCACTTTTTTCTCTTGTCATATCTTTTTAATGGATTTCCACAGAGACCTGAAAATTTCCATGATTGTTCACCAAAGCCTGCTGTCTCTTACGGTGAAAGAATGATATCGATGCTCCAAATAGATTTCGAGTTACAAAACGTTGTTTGAGGGGCGGTCAAGGCAGTTTTCTCTTCGCCCCTACTCAGTTAGGGTACATTAGAAGTCAAATATCTTTAATAATTCATATTTTAATGATAAATTGTCAACACTGGAAGATTCCCCCATCTCTTCTGAACAAAACGGTGTAAGAATGACCGTTCTAGCCCCTACGGTTAGGAAATTATGGTCATTTGTTTGTTTGAGAAATAGACTGCAAAAATCCTGTGTCTCTCTGTGCTGCGTGCACCTGTTTTGGCGGGAAAAAGTGCACAGGCTCTCTGATTGGTGGATTCAAATTCAGCAGCTCCCAGGCTTTGACCTAGAAACTTACTTCTCTCTCCCTGTGTGTGTGTGTGTGTGTGTGTGTGTGTGTGTGTGTGTGTGTGTGACAGAGAGCGAGCGAGAGAGAGAGAGAGAGAGAGAGAGAGCCTTTTTATGGGATGATCTCATTGTAAGATTTAAATTCAATATATTTAGACTGGTTGACTGAATTGGATCGTGTGTGTGTGTGTGTGACGGAGAGAGAGAGAGAGAGAGAGAGAGAGAGAGAGCCTTTTTATGGGATGATCTCATTGTAAGATTCAAATTCAATATATTTAGACTGGTTGACTGAATTGGATCTTGTGTGTGTGTGTGTGTGTGTGTGTGTGTGTGTGCGAGACAACCACAGAGAGAGCGAGAGAGAGAGAAAGCCTTTTACAGTATTCTGCAAACTTTTATGATTTTACCAGCTTTTCTAATATGGACCTCAGATTCTTGTTAACACTCCATGGCACAAATACTGTTCCCTTTAGGCTCTGTGTATGTGTGTGTGTGTGTATCAATATTTCTCCCATTTTAAAGTATTACTCCTCCATAATTGTATTTCTGTTAAATCAAAGTACTTTTACTAAATCTTAGTACTTCTGCTCAATCATAGTATTTCTGCTAAATCATAGTATTTTGCCAAATCTTTGTTTTTGTGCCAAATCATAACATTTGTCTTATGTTATAGTATTACTACTAAGTGGAGGAATTTCTGTCATGTTACAGTATATGTCCTGATTACAGTATTTCTGCTAAATCATAGTATTTCGACTATATTATATTTTTCTCTCTAAATATAGCACTTCTGCTGTATAATTGTATTTCTGCTATGTTATAATATTTGTGCTAAACCAGAGTATTTGTGCTGAAACATAGTATTTCTGCCAAATGATAGTATTTCTGCTAAATTATAGTATTTGTGCTAAAACATAGTCTTAATTTAAAATTACAATATTCATAGTTCATCACAGTGTCTCTGGTAAATCACAGTATTTCTGCTATGTTGTACTATTTTTCTAAATCATAGTGTTTCCGTAATGTTTAAGTATTTTTGGCTAAATATATTCTTTCTGTTATCTTATACTATTTCTCCTAAATTCTTGTATTTTTGAGAAGTTATCATGTTTCTAGTAAGTTACAATATTTCTGCTAAGTTCTGCTGTGCTATTGTATTTCTGCCAAGTATTATGTTTCCTCTAAGATATTGCAGTTCTGCTAAGTTATTACATTTTAGCAAAGTTCCTTTGCTTCTGCAAAGTTTTTACAATTTCTGCAACTTTTCCAGCTAGTTTTTGCATACAGCTTCAGCTTTAAAGCATCCACACTGCATTTTCGCAGGAAATGCAAATTTTTCTAGTTATTATTGTGTGAATGCTGTAGGCATTCACACTATTGAGTTCCTGTTTCTCTTTATTCTTTATTGTGTGAATGCTGTAGGCATTCACACTATTGAGTTCCTGTTTCTCTTTATTCTTTATTGTGTGAATGCTGTAGGCATTCACACTATTGAGTTCCTGTTTCTCTTTATTCTTTATTGTGTGAATGCTGTAGGCATTCACACTATTGAGTTCCTGTTTCTCTTTATTCTTTATTATTATTATATATTCTTCAAGTTGCTTCCGTACGTTTTTTGCTGTTTAACTACTTCCACAATTTTTGTGCTATTTTCACCGTTCAAATTTTAAACTATTCTGCTATTTCTGCTAAAGTGTGCTATGATTTTTGGTATTTTCTGCTATTATACTTTTTAAAATATTAAGCTTTTTTCCTTTAATTTGTCCCATTGAAATGAATGGAAAACTTCCAAAATTCTGCTAAAACTTGCTTGTTTTTGAAACTTAACTACTTCCTCATACTTTCACATAGAACAACCATTTAAACTTTAAAATGTTCACAAATTATTGGGCTATTCATGTATGATTCAGCTTTTTCATATCTGTTACTGTTTTCATCTTATCCCTCTTTAAGTTTTGTGTTTCATCTTTTTGAATTTTCACAAAATACATGCGTTGTTATGGTTGCTATGCAGTTGGTTCTAAGTGAGCCACTCTAGCTTTTGCAATCTTCTCTTCATGTCCGAACAACTTCTCGCTACTCGCTCAATTTTCACTCAACTTCCACAAATTATACATCAAAACGTAGGTATTTTTGCTGGCTTTCAGAAAATGTCACTATCATTGTTGTGAGATTTATAGAATTTTGGCAAATCTCCTCAGACCAACACAAGGTCTCAAAACTCTCCATAGAAAGTCAATGGAGAGTTTGTTCAAAATCACCGCTTGATTTCTGTAATGAGAGGCATATTCGAATCGTCATATCTCCTTAACGAATTGAAGTTCAAACATGAGGCTTGTCCCCGTATATCTTCAGACACTCCTGACGCTCACAATTCAAGAATTTTTTTCTCACCTATTACCGTTCTGAGATGAGTTGGACTTGTTTGAGGGTAGGAAATTCGTCCTTCGCTCAGATTTCTTCAGATTTCAAACTCTGGAAATGAACCACTTTTTTCTCTCGTCATATCTTTTTGATGGATTTCCACAGAGACCTGAAAATTTCCATGACTGTTCACCAAAGCCTGCTGTCTCTTACGGTGAAAGAATGATATCGATACTCCAAATAGATTTCGAGTTACAAAGCGTTGTTTGAGGGCAGGTCAAGGCAGTTTTTGCTTCGGCTCTACTCAGTTATGGTGCATTACAAGTCAAATATCTTTAATAATTCATATTTTAATGATAAATTGTCAACACTTGAAGATTCCCCCATCTCTTCTGAACAAAACGGTGTAAGAATGACCGTTCTAGCCCCTACGGTTAGGAAATTATGGTCATTTGTTTGAGGGGAGTCATCATTATGAGAAATAGACTGCAAAAATCCTGTGTCTCTCTGTGCTGCGTGCACCTGTTTTGGCGGGAAAAAGTGCACAGGCTCTCTGATTGGTGGATTCAAATTCAGCAGCTCCCAGCCTGCTTGACTGAAAACTTGCTTCTCTCTCCGTGTGTGTGTGTGTGTGTGTGTGTGTGTGTGTTTGTGTGTGTGTGTGTGACAGAGAGAGAGAGAGAGAGAGAGAGAGACAGCCTTTTTATGGGATGATCTCATTGTAAGATTCAAATTCAATATATTTAGACTGGTTGACTGAATTGGATCTTGTGTGTGTGTCTCTCTGTGCATGTGTGTTTCCTTATGTGACAATTTTTTGTGATTGTGTGGCTGTTATATATTTTTTTGCTGATTTTTTTCATTTAACAAGTATATTTTAGGGACCCTCAGCATGTTCAGCATTTTTTCAGCTGTCCATTTTGCTTTTCCAATTTTTCTGTTTAAGTTATTACTATTGTGCTAAATCATACTATTTCTGCTATTTTATAAGATTTGTGCCAAATATAGTATTTCTGATTAATTATAATTTTTCTACCAAATCATAGTACAGTATTTTTGCTTTTTATAGGATTTTTATAGGATATTTATATTGCTTAATATAATATTTCTGCTTTTTATAGGATTTGTGCTTAATATAGTATTTCTGCTAAATTATAGTATTTCTTCTTTTTATAGTATTTGTGCTAAAACATAGTATTTCTACTAAATGTAGTATTTATGCTTAATCATACTATTTCTATATATTTCTGCCAGGTCCCCAGGCAGCCAATCCTCTGTGAGGACTGAGACATTCAAATTTTCAAATCAGGCTTCCCAGCCAATCATATATGTGGGCTGAGGCATTCAAATTTGCATATTGGGGCCTTCATGGCTTCTAAGCCAGCCAATCATATCTGAGGGCTGAGGAATTCAAATCCACAAATCAGGGCCTGCACGGCTTCCCAGCCAGCCAATCATATATGTGGGCTCAGGCATTCAAATTTGCATATTGGGGAATTCGTGGCTTCTAAGTCAAGAAGTCAACCATGTCATATATCTCTAAAAATTCATATTTTAATGATAAATTGTCAAGACTTGAAGATTCCCCAATCTCTTCTGAACAAAACGGTGTAAGAATGACCGTTCTAGCCCCTACAGTTAGGAAATTATGGTCATTTGTTTGAGGGGAGTCTTCACTATGAGAAATAGACTGCAAAAATCCTGTGTCTCTCTGTGCTGCGTGCACCTGTTTTGGCGGGAAAAAGTGCACAGCCTCTCTGATTGGTGGATTCAAATTTAGCAGCTCCCAGGCTGCCTGACTGAGTTAGAAACTTGCTTCTCTCTCCCTCTGTGTGGGTGAGTGAGTGAGTGAGTGTGTGTGTGTGTGTGTGTGTGTGTGTGTGTGTGTGTGTGTGTGTGACAGAGAGAGAGAGAGAGCCTTTTTATTGGATGATCTCATTGTAAGATTCAAATTCAATATATTTAGACTGGTTGACTGAATTGGATCGTGTGTGTGTGTGTGTGTGTGTGTGTGTGACAGAGAGAGAGAGAGAGAGAAAGCCTTTTTATGGGATGATCTCATTGTAAGATTTAAATTCAATATATTTAGACTGGTTGACTGAATTGGATCTTGTGTGTGTGTGTGTGTGTGTGTGTGTGTGTGTGTGTGTGTGTGTGTGTGTGTGTGTGTGTGTGACAGAGAGAGAGAGAGAGCCTTTTTATTGGATGATCTCATTGTAAGATTCAAATTCAATATATTTAGACTGGTTGACTGAATTGGATCGTGTGTGTGTGTGTGTGTGTGTGTGTGTGTGTGTGTGTGTGTGTGTGAGAAAGAGAGAGAGAGAGAGAGAGAGACCCTTTTTATGGCAGCATCTCATTGTAGGATTCAAATGGATTATATTTAGACTGGTTGACTGGATTACATCCTGTGTGTGTGTCTCTCTGTGCATTTGTGTTTCCATTTGTGTCCATAATTGTAATTGTGTGTATCTGCTGGCTGTTCTTTCTTTCTTTTTTTTTTTGTCAATTTTTCAATTTGAGCGACCCATACCATGTTCAGCATTTTTTCAGCTGTCCATTTTACTTTTCCAATTTTTCTATTTAAGTTATTACTATTCTGTTAAATCATACTATTTCTGCTATTTTATATGATTTGTGCTAAATATAGTATTTATGCTGAATTACAGGATTTCTACCAAATAATAGTATTTCTGCTAAATCATAGTATTTATGCTTCTTTTTGGTATTTGTGATAAATACAGTATTTCTACTAAAACATAGAATTTCTGCTATTTTAAAGGGTTTGTGCTAATCATAGTAATTCTGCTAAATCATAGTATTTCTGCTTCTTTTTGGTATTTTTGATGAATACAGTATTTCTGCTAAAACATAGCATTTCTACTAAAAGTAGTACTTCTGGTTAATTATAGTATGTCTACCAAATCATAATATTTCTGACACAAGCAGAATCTGTGGTGTGTGTGTGTGTGTGTGTGTGTGTGTGTGTGTGTGTGTGTCTTTGTCTGTGCTTGTGTGACTCAATTTTTATTCGTTGGTGACCAGCATCCATTAGTGGATTCAACTTGACCAGATTCAGACTGATTGACTGGCATAGAAACACACAGGACACTTCATGCTCTGTTTGTCTCTGTGTGGCCTTGTGTGTGTATGTTTGTATGTCTGTGTTTATGCTTGCATCTATGTTTGTACACATTGTTTTCTGAACATGGGTTATGTGTCTCTGTGTGTGTATGTCCCTATTTGTAAACATTGCTAGGCATGTCATTTTTGCCTTAGCTTTGTGTATCTGCTGGCAGTTCCTTTATAACTTTTCTCATGTTTCTGCCAATTTTTCACAGTTGAACAACAACCAATCTTTTGAGGGAACTTCAGCTTTTTGAAGCTGGCCGTTTTGCGTTTCCAATATTTCTGCTAAAGTTATTACTTTTCTGCTGAATTATACTATTTCAGCTCCTATGTTGCATTTCTACTAGGTGTTACTATTATACTACTGTATGTCAAGTTGTACTCTTACAACATTTTTCCAAGTTTTTAGGTTTGTGCTACATATTAACATTTCTGCTGTATTATAACACTTCTGCCATGTTGTACTATTTCGGCCAAGTTTCTATGTTTCTGCTGAGTTACAACATTTCTGCTTTTTTCTCCTTTGATATAGTATTTTTGCAAACGCTTTATGTTTCTTCCTAAGTTTCTTCAAAGTTATTATATTTTGGCTCAGTTGTTATTCATCTACAAATTTATTACAATTTCAACAACTTTTCTGATACTGACTTCAACTTCTTCAGCTATTTTCAGCTTTTTCAGCAGTTTTCAGCAGACAGCTTCAGCTTTACAGCATTCACACTGCATTTTCGCAGGAAATGCAATTTTTCTAGTTATTATTATATATTCTTCAAGTTGCTTCCGTACGTTTTTTGCTGTTTAACTACTTCCACAATTTTTGTGCTATTTTCACCGTTCAAATTTTAAACTATTCTGCTATTTCTGCTAAAGTGTGCTATGATTTTTGGTATTTTCTGCTATTATACTTTTTAAAATATTAAGCTTTTTTCCTTTAATTTGTCCCATTGAAATGAATGGAAAACTTCCAAAATTCTGCTAAAACTTGCTTGTTTTTGAAACTTAACTACTTCCTCATACTTTCCCATAGAACAACCATTTAAACTTTAAAATGTTCACAAATTATTGGGCTATTCATGTATGATTCAGCTTTTTCATATCTGTTACTGTTTTCATCTTATCCCTCTTTAAGTTTTGTGTTTCATCTTTTTGAATTTTCACAAAATACATGCGTTGTTATGGTTGCTATGCAGTTGGTTCTAAGTGAGCCACTCTAGCTTTCGCAATCTTCTCTTCATGTCCGAACAACTTCTCGCTACTTGCTCAATTTTCACTCAACTTCCACAAATTATACATCAAAACGTAGGTATTTTTGCTGGCTTTCAGAAAATGTCACTATCATTGTTGTGAGATTTATAGAATTTTGGCAAATCTCCTCAGACCAACACAAGGTCTCAAAACTCTCCATAGAAAGTCAAGGGAGAGTTTGTTCAAAATCACCGCTTGATTTCTGTAATGAGAGGCATATTCGAATCATCATATCTCCTTAACGAATCGAAGTTCAAACATGAGGCTTGTCCCCGTATATCTTTAGACACTCCTGACGCTCACAATTCAAGAATTTTTTTCTCACCTATTACCGTTCTGAGATGAGTTGGACTTGTTTGAGGGTAGGAAATTCGTCCTTCGCTCAGATTTCTTCAGATTTCAAACTCTGGAAATGAACCACTTTTTTCTCTCGTCATATCTTTTTTTTGGATTTCCACAGAGACCTGAAAATTTCCATGACTGTTCACCAAAGCCTGCTGTCTCTTACGGTGAAAGAATGATATCGATACTCCAAATAGATTTCGAGTTACAAAGCGTTGTTTGAGGGCAGGTCAAGGCAGTTTTTGCTTCGGCTCTACTCAGTTATGGTGCATTACAAGTCAAATATCTTTAATAATTCATATTTTAATGATAAATTGTCAACACTTGAAGATTCCCCCATCTCTTCTGAACAAAACGGTGTAAGAATGACCGTTCTAGCCCCTACGGTTAGGAAATTATGGTCATTTGTTTGAGGGGAGTCGTCATTATGAGAAATAGACTGCAAAAATCCTGTGTCTCTCTGTGCTGCGTGCACCTGTTTTGGCGGGAAAAAGTTCACAGGCTCTCTGATTGGTGGATTCAAATTCAGCAGCTCCCAGGCTGCTTGACTGAAAACTTGCTTCTCTCTCCCTGTGTGTGTGTGTGTGTGTGTGTGTGTGTGTGTGTGTTTGTGTGTGTGTGTGTGTGTGTGTGTGTGTGTGTGTGTGTGTGCGCTACAGAGAGAGAGAGAGAGAGAGAGAGAGAGAAAGCCTTTTTATGGGATGATCTCATTGTAAGATTCAAATTCAATATATTTAGACTGGTTGACTGAATTGGATCTTGTGTGTGTGTGTGTGTGTGCTACAGAGAGAGAGAGAGAGAGAGAGAGAGAAAGCCTTTTTATGGGATGATCTCATTGTAAGATTCAAATTCAATATATTTAGACTGGTTGACTGAATTGGATCTTGTGTGTGTGTCTCTCTGTGCATGTGTGTTTCCTTATGTGACAATTTTTTGTGATTGTGTGGCTGTTATATATTTTTTTGCTGATTTTTTTCATTTAGCAAGTATATTTGAGGGACCCTCAGCATGTTCAGCATTTTTTCAGCTGTCCATTTTGCTTTTCCAATTTTTCTGTTTAAGTTATTACTATTGTGCTAAATCATACTATTTCTGCTATTTTATAAGATTTGTGCCAAATATAGTATTTCTGATTAATTATAATTTTTCTACCAAATCATAGTACAGTATTTTTGCTTTTATAGGATTTTTATAGGATATTTATATTGCTTAATATAGTATTTCTGCTTTTTATAGGATTTGTGCTTAATATAGTATTTCTGCTACATTATAGTATTTCTTCTTTTTATAGTATTTGTGCTAAAACATAGTATTTCTACTAAATGTAGTATTTATGCTTAATCATACTATTTCTATATATTTCTGCCAGGTCCCAAGGCAGCCAATCCTCTGTGAGGACTGAGACATTCAAATTTTCAAATCAGGCTTCCCAGCCAATCATATATGTGGGCTGAGGCATTCAAATTTGCATATTGGGGCCTTCATGGCTTCTAAGCCAGCCAATCATATCTGAGGGCTGAGGAATTCAAATCCACAAATCAGGGCCTGCACGGCTTCCCAGCCAGCCAATCATATATGTGGGCTGAGGCATTCAAATTTGCATATTGGGGAATTCGTGGCTTCTAAGTCAACAAGTCATCCATGTCATATATCTCTAAAAATTCATATTTTAATGATAAATTGTCAACACTTGAAGATTCCCCAATCTCTTCTGAACAAAACGGTGTAAGAATGACCGTTCTAGCCCCTACGGTTAGGAAATTATGGTCATTTGTTTGAGGGGAGTCTTCACTATGAGAAATAGACTGCAAAAATCCTGTGTCTCTCTGTGCTGCGTGCACCTGTTTTGGCGGGAAAAAGTGCACAGCCTCTCTGATTGGTGGATTCAAATTTAGCAGCTCCCAGGCTGCCTGACTGAGTTAGAAACTTGCTTCTCTCTCCCTCTGTGTGTGTGAGTGAGTGAGTGAGTGTGTGTGTGTGTGTGTGTGTGACAGAGAGAGAGAGAGAGAGAAAGCCTTTTTATGGGATGATCTCATTGTAAGATTCAAATTCAATATATTTAGACTGGTTGACTGAATTGGATCTTGTGTGTGTGTCTCTCTGTGCATGTGTGTTTCCTTATGTGACAATTTTTTGTGATTGTGTGGCTGTTATATATTTTTTTGCTGATTTTTTTCATTTAACAAGTATATTTTAGGGACCCTCAGCATGTTCAGCATTTTTTCAGCTGTCCATTTTACTTTTCCAATTTTTCTGTTTAAGTTATTACTATTGTGCTAAATCATACTATTTCTGCTATTTTATAAGATTTGTGCCAAATATAGTATTTCTGATTAATTATAATTTTTCTACCAAATCATAGTACAGTATTTTTGCTTTTTATATGATTTTTATAAGATATTTATATTGCTTAATATAGTATTTCTGCTTTTTATAGGATTTGTGCTTAATATAGTATTTCTGCTAAATTATAGTATTTCTTCTTTTTATAGTATTTGTGCTAAAACATAGTATTTCTACTAAATGTAGTATTTATGCTTAATCATACTATTTCAATATATTTCTGCCAGGTCCCCAGGCAGCCAATCCTCTGTGAGGACTGAGACATTCAAATTTTCAAATCAGGCTTCCCAGCCAATCATATATGTGGGCTGAGGCATTCAAATTTGCATATTGGGGCCTTCATGGCTTCTAAGCCAGCCAATCATATCTGAGGGCTGAGGAATTCAAATCCACAAATCAGGGCCTGCACGGCTTCCCAGCCAGCCAATCATATATGTGGGCTGAGGCATTCAAATTTGCATATTGGGGAATTCGTGGCTTCTAAGTCAAGAAGTCAACCATGTCATATATCTCTAAAAATTCATATTTTAATGATAAATTGTCAACACTTGAAGATTCCCCCATCTCTTCTGAACAAAACGGTGTAAGAATGGCCGTTCTAGCCCCTACGGTTAGGAAATTATAGCCATTTGTTTGAGGGGAATCCTCACTATGTGAAATAAACTGAAAGAAGCAGGTCTGTGTCTCTGTGCTGCGTGTGTAAACAGATGCACCTGTTTTGGCGGGAAAACGTAAACAGCCTCTCTGATTGGTGGATTCAAATTCAGCAGCTCCCAGGCAATTTGACTGACGTAGAAACATACAGGCAGCACCATTAAAAGCCCCTGTTCACTTCCTGGTGTGTGTGTGTGTGTGTGTGTGTGTGTGTGTGTGTGTGTGTGTGTGTGTGTGTGTGAGAGAGAGAGAGAGAGAGACCCTTTTTATGGCAGCATCTCATTGTAGGATTCAAATGGATTATATTTAGACTGGTTGACTGGATTACATCCTGTGTGTGTGTCTCTCTGTGCATTTGTGTTTCCATTTGTGTCCATAATTGTAATTGTGTGTATCTGCTGGCTGTTCTTTCTTTCTTTTTTTTTGTCAATTTTTCAATTTGAGCGACCCATACCATGTTCAGCATTTTTTCAGCTGTCCATTTTACTTTTCCAATTTTTCTATTTAAGTTATTACTATTCTGTTAAATCATACTATTTCTGCTATTTTATATGATTTCTGCTGAATTACAGGATTTCTACCAAATAATAGTATTTCTGCTAAATCATAGTATTTATGCTTCTTTTTGGTATTTGTGATAAATACAGTATTTCTGCTAAAACATAGCATTTCTACTAAAAGTAGTACTTCTGTTTAATTATAGTATGTCTACCAAATCATAATATTTCTGACACAAGCAGCATCTGTGGTGTCTGTGTGTGTCTGTGTGTGTGTGTGTGTGTGTGTGTGTGTGTGTGTGTGTGTGTTTGTGTGTGTGTGAGATAGAGAGAGAGAGAGAGAGAGACCCTTTTTTGGCAGCATCTCATCGTAGGATATAAATTGAACATATTGAGACTGGTTGACAGGCATAGATCCTATGTGTGTGTCCCTCTATGCATTTGTGTTTCCATATGTGTCCATATTTGTAATTGTGTGTATCTGCTGGCTGTTATTTCTCTTTGTTTGTTTGTTTTGTTTTTTTAAATTTCTGTTAATTTTTCACAGTTGAACAAGTACACTTGATGGAGCCTAACCATGTTCAGCATTTTTTCAGCTGTCCATTTTGCTTTTCCAATATTTTTACTTAAGTTATTACTATTATGCAAACTCATAGTATTTCTGCTACTTTTTAGTATTTGTGCTAAATACAGTATTTCTGCTAAGTCATGCCATTTCTGCTATTTTATAGGTTTTCTGCTAAATATAGTGTTTCTGCCAAATACTATTATTTCTTCCAAATAATAGTATTTCTGCTAAGTTATTATGTTTCTCTTAAGTCACAATTTTTTTGCTAAGATGTTATGTTACTGCTCCATGTCTGAAATGCATTACAGAAAGCCCATGTCTCTGTCGGTGTGAGCAAGGGATGCAGCTGCATTGACAGGGACAACTACATAGCCTGATGAAGCAGACAGAAGTGACAGCTCTGATTGGTGGATTCAAATTGAGCAGATCCAGGCTTTTTGACTCTCATAGATACAGCTGAAAAAAAACCTGAAGAAGCCGATGTCAGTGTTTGAAAAAGTTTTTGAATTTCTAATAACTTTACAGAAGAATGTGAGTGTGTGTGTGTGTGTGTGTTTGTGTGTGTGTGTGTGAGAGAGAGAGAGAGAGAGAGAGAGAGAGACCCTTTTTATGGCAGCATCTCATTGTAGGATTCAAATTGATTATATTTAGACTGGTTGACTGGATTACATCCTGTGTGTGTGTCTCTCTGTGCATTTGTATTTCCATATGTGTCCATAATTGTAATTGTGTTTATCTGCTGGCTGTTATTTCTTTCTTTCTTTTTTTTTTGCCAATTTTTTACCTTTCAACAAGTACATTTGAGCGACGCTTACCATGTTCAGCATTTTTTCAGCTGTCCATTTTACTTTTCCAATCTTTCTATTCAAGTTATTACTATTCTGTTAAATCATACTATTTCTGCTATTTTATAAGATTTGTGCTAAATATAGTATTTCTGCTGAATTATAGGATTTCTACCAAATCATAGTATTTCTGCTACTTTTTGGTATTTGTGATAAATACAGTATTTCTGCTTAAATATAGAATTTCTGCTATTTTATAGGATTTGTGCTAAATATAGTAATTCTGCTTAATAATAGTATTTCTGCTGAATTATAGGATTTCTACTAAATAATAGTATTTCTGCTAAATCACAGTATTTATGCTTCTTTTTGGTATTTGTGATAAATACAGTATTTCTACTAAAACATAGAATTTCTGCTATTTTAAAGGGTTTGTGCTAATCATAGTAATTCTGCTAAATCATAGTATTTCTGCTTCTTTTTGGTATTTTTGATGAATACAGTATTTCTGCTAAAACATAGCATTTCTACTAAAAGTAGTACTTCTGTTTAATTATAGTATGTCTACCAAATCATAATATTTCTGACACAAGCAGCATCTGTGGTGTGTGTGTGTGTCTTTGTCTGTGCTTGTGTGACTCAATTTTTATTCGTTGGTGACCAGCATCCATTAGTGGATTCAACTTGACCAGATTCAGACTGATTGACTGGCATAGAAACACACAGGACACTTCATGCTCTGTTTGTCTCTGTGTGGCCTTGTGTGTGTATGTTTCTATGTCTGTGTTTATGCTTGCATCTATGTTTGTACACATTGTTTTCTGAACATGGGTTATGTGTCTCTCTGTGTGTGTGTGTGTCCCTATTTGTAAACATTGCTAGGCATGTCATTTTTGCCTTAGCTTTGTGTATCTGCTGGCAGTTCCTTTGTAACTTTTCTCATGTTTCTGCCAATTTTTCACAGTTGAACAATAACTAATCTTTTGAGGGAACTTCAGCTTTTTGAAGCTGGCCGTTTTGCGTTTCCAATATTTCTGCTAAAGTTATTACTTTTCTGCTGAATTATACTATTTCAGCTCCTATGTTGCATTTCTACTAGGTGTTACTATTATACTACTGTATGTTAAGTTGTACTCTTACAACATTTTTCCAGGTTTTTCGGTTTGTGCTACATATTAACATTTCTGCTGTATTATAACACTTCTGCCATGTTGTACTATTTCAGCCAAGTTACTATGTTTCTGCTGAGTTCCAACATTTCTGCTTTTTTCTCCTTTGATATAGTATTTTTGCAAACGCTTTATGTTTCTTCTTAAGTTTCTGCAAAGTTATTATATTTTGGCTCAGTTGTTATTCATCTACAAATTTATTACAATTTCAACAACTTTTCTGATACTGACTTCAACTTCTTCAGCTATTTTCAGCCTTTTCAGCACTTTTCAGCAGACAGCTTCAGCTTTACAGCATTCACACTGCATTTTCGCAGGAAATGCAAATTTTTCTAGTTATTCTTCAAGTTGCTTCCGTACGTTTTTTGCTGTTTAACTACTTCCACAATTTTTGTGCTATTTTCACCGTTCAAATTTTAAACTATTCTGCTATTTCTGCTAAAGTGTGCTATGATTTTTGGTATTTTCTGCTATTATACTTTTTAAAATATTAAGCTTTTTTCCTTTAATTTGTCCCATTGAAATGAATGGAAAACTTCCAAAATTCTGCTAAAACTTGCTTGTTTTTGAAACTTAACTACTTCCTCATACTTTCACATAGAACAACCATTTAAACTTTAAAATGTTCACAAATTATTGGGCTATTCATGTATGATTCAGCTTTTTCATATCTGTTACTGTTTTCATCTTATCCCTCTTTAAGTTTTGTGTTTCATCTTTTTGAATTTTCACAAAATACATGCGTTGTTATGGTTGCTATGCAGTTGGTTCTAAGTGAGCCACTCTAGCTTTTGCAATCTTCTCTTCATGTCCGAACAACTTCTCGCTACTTGCTCAATTTTCACTCAACTTCCACAAATTATACATCAAAACGTAGGTATTTTTGCTGGCTTTCAGAAAATGTCACTATCATTGTTGTGGGATTTATAGAATTTTGGCAAATCTCCTCAGACCAACACAAGGTCTCAAAACTCTCCATAGAAAGTCAATGGAGAGTTTGTTCAAAATCACCGCTTGATTTCTGTAATGAGAGGCATATTCGAATCGTCATATCTCCTTAACGAATCGAAGTTCAAACATGAGGCTTGTCCCCGTATATCTTCAGACACTCCTGACGCTCACAATTCAAGAATTTTTTTCTCACCTATTACCGTTCTGAGATGAGTTGGACTTGTTTGAGGGTAGGAAATTCGTCCTTCGCTCAGATTTCTTCAGATTTCAAACTCTGGAAATGAACCACTTTTTTCTCTTGTCATATCTTTTTAATGGATTTCCACAGAGACCTGAAAATTTCCATGATTGTTCACCAAAGCCTGCTGTCTCTTACGGTGAAAGAATGATATCGATGCTCCAAATAGATTTCGAGTTACAAAACGTTGTTTGAGGGGAGGTCAAGGCAGTTTTCTCTTCGCCCCTACTCAGTTAGGGTACATTACAAGTCAAATATCTTTAACAATTCATATTTTAATGATAAATTGTCAACACTGGAAGATTCCTCCATCTCTTCTGAACAAAACGGTGTAAGAATGACCGTTCTAGCCCCTACGGTTAGGAAATTATGGTCATTTGTTTGAGGGGAGTCGTCACTATGAGAAATAGACTGCAAAAATCCTGTGTCTCTCTGTGCTGCGTGCACCTGTTTTGGCGGGAAAAAGTGCACAGGCTCTCTGATTGGTGGATTCAAATTCAGCAGCTCCCAGGCTGCTTGACTGAAAACTTGCTTCTCTCTCCCTGTGTGAGTGTGTGTGTGAGTGTGAGTGTGTGTGTGTGTGTGTGTGTGTGTGTGTAACAGAGAGAGAGAGAGAGAGAGAGAGAGACCCACTTTAGGGCATCTCATTGTTGGAAAAACATATAATATATTCAGACTGGTTGACTGGCATAGACCCTCTGTGTGTCTCTCTCTCTGTGCATTTGTGTATACATATTTGATTTTATGTGTATCTGTTGGCTGTTCCTTCTTGTTTTTTAATTTATTTTTATTTCTTTATTTTTTTTTCACAGGTGAACAACAATTAGATTTTGAGGGAACTTAACCATGTTCTGTTTTTTTTTTCATCTTGCCATTTTACTTTTCCAATATTTCTACTTCAGTTATTGCTATTCTGCTCAATCATAGTATTTGTTCTAAATCATTGTTATTATGCTATATTGTAGTATTTAAGCTAAATCAAAGTATTTCTACTATATTATATTTTTCTTTCTAAATATTGCATTTCTGCTAATAATTGTATTTCTGCTATGTTATACTATTTGTGCTAAACCAGAGTATTTGTGCTAAAACATAGTATTTTTACTAAATGTAGTATTTATGCTTAATCATACTATTTCTGCTTTTTATAGGATTTGTGCCTAATATAGTATTTCTGCTTTTTATAGTATTTGTGCTAAAACATAGTATTTCTACTAAATGTAGTATTTATGCTTAATCATATTAATTGTATATATTTCTGCCAGGTCCCAAGGCAGCCAATCCTCTGTGCGGACTGAGACATTCAAATTTTCAAATCAGGGCCTGCACGGCTTCCCAGCCAATCATATATGTGGGCTGAGGCATTCAAATTTGCATATTGGGGCCTTCATGGCTTCTAAGCCAGCCAATCATATCTGAGGGCTGAGGAATTCAAATCCACAAATCAGGGCCTGCACGGCTTCCCAGCCAGCCAATCATATATGTGGGCTGAGGCATTCAAATTTGCATATTGGGGAATTCGTGGCTTCTAAGTCAACAAGTCATCCATGTCATATATCTCTAAAAATTCATATTTTAATGATAAATTGTCAACACTTGAAGATTCTCCAATCTCTTCTGAACAAAACGGTGTAAGAATGACCGTTCTAGCCCCTACGGTTAGGAAATTATGGTCATTTGTTTGAGGGGAGTCGTCACTATGAGAAATAGACTGCAAAAATCCTGTGTCTCTCTCTGTGCTGCGTGCACCTGTTTTGGCAGGAAAAAGTGCACAGGCTCTCTGATTGGTGGATTCAAATTCAGCAGCTCCCAGCCTGCTTGACTGAACTACAAACTTACTTCTCTCACCCTCTGTGTGTGAGTGAGTGAGTGAGTGTGTGTGTGTGTGTGTGTGTGTGTGTGTGTGTGTGACAGAGAGAGAGAGAGAGAGAGAGAGACTTTTTATGGGATGATCTCATTGTAAGATTCAAATTCAATATATTTAGACTGGTTGACTCAATTGGATCTTGTGTGTGTGTGTGTGTGTGTGTGTGTGTGTGTTTGTGACAGAGAGAGAGAGAGAGAGAGAGAGAGAGCCTTTTTATGGGATGATGTCATTGTAAGATTCAAATTCAATATATTTAGACTGGTTGACTCAATTGGATCTTGTGTGTGTGTGTGTGTGTGTGTTTAGTGGGAGAGAGAGAACCCTACCCTTATTTGGCAGCATGTCATTGTAGGATTTAAATTGAATATAGTTAGACTGCTTGACTGGATTAGAGCCTGTGTTTGTGTGTCCCTCTGTGCATTTGCATTTCAATATGCGTCCATATTTGTAATTTTGTAAGTTATTACTATTCTGCTAAATCATAGTATTTCTGCTACTTTTCGGTACTTGTGCTAAATACAGTATTTCTGCTAAATCATACTATTTCTGCTTTTCATAGGCTTTGTGCCTAATATAGTATTTCTGCTCAATTATAGTATTTCTGCTTTTTATACTATTTGTGCTAAAACATAGTATTTTTACTAAATGTAGTATTTATGCTTAATCATCCTATTTCTGCTTTTTATAGGATTTGTGCCTAATATAGTATTTCTGCTTTTTATAGGATTTGTGCTTAATATAGTATTTCTGCTAAATTATAGTATTTCTGCTTTTTATAGTATTTGTGCTAAAACATAGTATTTCTACTAAATGTAGTATTTATGCTTAATCATACTATTTCTATATATTTCTGCCAGGTCCCCAGGCAGCCAATCCTCTGTGAGGACTGAGACATTCAAATTTTCAAATCAGGGCCTGCCAATCATATATGTGGGCTGAGGCATTCAAATTTGCATATTGGGGCCTTCATGGCTTCTAAGCCAGCCAATCATATCTGAGGGCTGAGGAATTCAAATCCACAAATCAGGGCCTGCACGGCTTCCCAGCCAGCCAATCATATATGTGGGCTGAGGCATTCAAATTTGCATATTGGGGAATTCGTGGCTTCTAAGTCAATAAGTCATCCATGTCATATATCTCTAAAAATTCATATTTTAATGATAAATTGTCAACACTTGAAGATTCCCCAATCTCTTCTGAACAAAACGGTGTAAGAATGACCGTTCTAGCCCCTACGGTTAGGAAATTATGGTCATTTGTTTGAGGGGAGTCGTCACTATGAGAAATACACTGCAAAAATCCTGCACGGCTTCTCAGCCAGCCAATCATATCTGCGGTCTGCCGTTTTTTCTCTCGTCATATCTCAGCGACAGATGTACAGAGAGCAATGAAAATCGCGGTCAAAGTACACCAAAGTCCGCTGATTCAGCCAGTACAAGAATTATGCTTCTAGTCCACCTAGTTTTTGAGTTACACAACGTTTTGTAACTCCAGAAAACGGCGCTTTTTGCCTCTCACCGCGATCTAATTCTGACTGCTCATCACCCTGTTTTTCAAGGCGCCCGCTCTCTTTCCCAGTGGCGCAGTTGGTAATGATACGGGTCTGCAACCCAAACGTCGTGGGTTCGATTCCACCTTAGGCAACATGTTTTTTTCCCTACAAATTAATACACTATCACAGACCAGTAATTCATATTCATCATTTATTACAATTCAGCAAACTTTTAGCATTTTACCAGCTTTTCTAATCTGGACCTCACATTCTTGTTAACACTCCATGGCACAAATACTCTTCCCTTTAGGCTCTGTGTATGTGTGTGTGTGTATCAATATTTCTCCCATTTTAAAGTATTACTCCTCCATAATTGTATTTCTGTTAAATCAAAGTAGTTTTACTACACCTTAGTACTTCTGCTCAATCATAGTATTTCTGCTAAATCATAGTATTTCTGCTTCTTTTTGGTACTTGTGCTAAATACAGTATTTCTGCTAAATCATAGTATTTCTACTATATTATAATTTTCTTTCTAAATATAGCATTTCTGCTATATAATTGTATTACTGCTATGTTATAATATTTGTGCTAAACCAGAGTATTTTTGCTGAAACATAGTATTTCTGCCAAATGATAGTATTTCTGTCAAATTATACTATTTGTGCTAAAACATAGTATTGATTTAAAATTACAATATTCATAGTTCATCACAGTGTCTCTGGTAAATCACAGTATTTCTGCTATGTTGTACTCTTTTTCTAAATCATCGTGTTTCTGTAATGTTCAAGTATTTTTGGCTAAATATATTATTTCTGTTATCTTATACTATTTCTCCTAAATTCTTGTATTTTTGAGAAATTATCATGTTTCTGGTAAGTTACAATATTTCTGCTAAGTTCTGCTATGCTATTGTATTTCTGCCAAGTATTATGTTTCCGCTAAGTTATTACATTTTAGCAAACTTCTTTTGCTTCTGCAAAGTTATTACAATTTCTGCAACTTTTCAGCTTTTTCAGCTAGTTTTTGCAGACAGCTTCAGCTTTAAAGCATCCACACTGCATTTTCGCAGGAAATGCAAAATTTTTCTAATACTATTATTTCTTCCAAATAATAGTATTTCTGCTAAGTTATTATGTTTCTCTTAAGTCACAATTTTTTTGCTAAGATGTTATGTTACTGCTCCATGTCTGAAATACATTACAGAAAGCCCATGTCTCTGTCGGTGTGAGCAAGGGATGCAGCTGCATTGACAGGGACAACTACATAGCCTGATGAAGCAGACAGAAGTGACAGCTCTGATTGGTGGATTCAAAATGAGCAGATCCAGGCTTTTTGACTCTCATAGATACAGCTGAAAAAAAAAACCTGAAGAAGCCGATGTCAGTGTTTGAAAAAGTTTTTTAACTTCTAATAACTTTACAGAAGTGTGTGTGTGTGTGTGTGTGTGTGTGTGTGTGTGAGAGAGAGAGAGAGAGAGAGACCCTTTTTATGGCAGCATCTCATTGTAGGATTCAAATGGATTATATTTAGACTGGTTGACTGGATTACATCCTGTGTGTGTGTCTCTCTGTGCATTTGTGTTTCCATTTGTGTCCATAATTGTAATTGTGTGTATCTGCTGGCTGTTCTTTCTTTCTTTTTTTTGGTCAATTTTTCAATTTGAGCGACCCATACCATGTTCAGCATTTTTTCAGCTGTCCATTTTACTTTTCCAATTTTTCTATTTAAGTTATTACTATTCTGTTAAATCATACTATTTCTGCTATTTTATATGATTTGTGCTAAATATAGTATTTCTGCTGAATTACAGGATTTCTACCAAATAATAGTATTTCTGCTAAATCATAGTATTTATGCTTCTTTCTGGTATTTGTGATAAATACAGTATTTCTACTAAAACATAGAATTTCTGCTATTTTAAAGGGTTTGTGCTAATCATAGTAATTCTGCTAAATCATAGTATTTCTGCTTCTTTTTGGTATTTTTGATGAATACAGTATTTCTGCTAAAACATAGCATTTCTACTAAAAGTAGTACTTCTGTTTAATTATAGTATGTCTACCAAATCATAATATTTCTGACACAAGCAGCATCTGTGGTGTGTGTGTGTGTGTGTGTGTGTGTGTGTGTGTGTGTGTGTGTCTTTGTCTGTGCTTGTGTGACTCAATTTTTATTCGTTGGTGACCAGCATCCATTAGTGGATTCAACTTGACCAGATTCAGACTGATTGACTGGCATAGAAACACACAGGACACTTCATGCTCTGTTTGTCTCTGTGTGGCCTTGTGTGTGTATGTTTCTATGTCTGTGTTTATGCTTGCATCTATGTTTGTACACATTGTTTTCTGAACATGGGTTATGTGTCTCTGTGTGTGTATGTCCCTATTTGTAAACATTGCTAGGCATGTCATTTTTGCCTTAGCTTTGTGTATCTGCTGGCAGTTCCTTTATAACTTTTCTAATGTTTCTGCCAATTTTTCACAGTTGAACAACAACCAATCTTTTGAGGGAACTTCAGCTTTTTGAAGCTGGCCGTTTTGCGTTTCCAATATTTCTGCTGAATTATACTATTTCAGCTCCTATGTTGCATTTCTACTAGGTGTTACTATTATACTACTGTATGTCAAGTTGTACTCTTACAACATTTTTCCAAGTTTTTAGGTTTGTGCTACATATTAACATTTCTGCTGTATTATAACACTTCTGCCATGTTGTACTATTTCGGCCAAGTTTCTATGTTTCTGCTGAGTTCCAACATTTCTGCTTTTTTCTCCTTTGATATAGTATTTTTGCAAACGCTTTATGTTTCATCCTAAGTTTCTTCAAAGTTATTATATTTTGGCTCAGTTGTTATTCATCTACAAATTTATTACAATTTCAACAACTTTTCTGATACTGACTTCAACTTCTTCAGCTATTTTCCGCTTTTTCAGCAGACAGCTTCAGCTTTACAGCATTCACACTGCATTTTCGCAGGAAATGCAATTTTTCTAGTTATTGTGTGAATGCTGTAGGCATTCACACTATTGAGTTCCTGTTTCTCTTTATTCTTTATTATTATATTTTCTTCAAGTTGCTTCCGTACGTTTTTTGCTGTTTAACTACTTCCACAATTTTTGTGCTATTTTCACCGTTCAAATTTTAAACTATTCTGCTATTTCTGCTAAAGTGTGCTATGATTTTTGGTATTTTCTGCTATTATACTTTTTAAAATATTAAGCTTTTTTCCTTTAATTTGTCCCATTGAAATGAATGGAAAACTTCCAAAATTCTGCTAAAACTTGCTTGTTTTTGAAACTTAACTACTTCCTCATACTTTCCCATAGAACAACCATTTAAACTTTAAAATGTTCACAAATTATTGGGCTATTCATGTATGATTCAGCTTTTTCATATCTGTTACTGTTTTCATCTTATCCCTCTTTAAGTTTTGTGTTTCATCTTTTTGAATTTTCACAAAATACATGCGTTGTTATGGTTGCTATGCAGTTGGTTCTAAGTGAGCCACTCTAGCTTTCGCAATCTTCTCTTCATGTCCGAACAACTTCTCGCTACTCGCTCAATTTTCACTCAACTTCCACAAATTATACATCAAAACGTAGGTATTTTTGCTGGCTTTCAGAAAATGTCACTATCATTGTTGTGAGATTTATAGAATTTTGGCAAATCTCCTAAGACCAACACAAAGTCTCAAAACTCTCCATAGAAAGTCAATGGAGAGTTTGTTCAAAATCACCGCTTGATTTCTGTAATGAGAGGCATTTTTGAATCGTCATATCTCCTTAACGAAGCGAAGTTAAGACATAAGGCTTGTCCCCGTATATCTTCAGACACTCCTGACGCTCACAATTCAAGAATTTCTTTCTCACCTATTACCGTTCTGAAATGAGTTGGACTTGTTTGAGGGTAGGAAATTCGTCCTTCGCTCAGATTTCTTCAGATTTCAAACTCTGGAAATGAACCACTTTTTTCTCTTGTCATATCTTTTTAATGGATTTCCACAGAGACCTGAAAATTTCCATGATTGTTCACCAAAGCCTGCTGTCTCTTACGGTGAAAGAATGATATCGATGCTCCAAATAGATTTCGAGTTACAAAACGTTGTTTGAGGGGAGGTCAAGGCAGTTTTCTCTTCGCCCCTACTCAGTTAGGGTACATTAGAAGTCAAATATCTTTAATAATTCATATTTTAATGATAAATTGTCAACACTGGAAGATTCCCCCATCTCTTCTGAACAAAACGGTGTAAGAATGACCATTCTAGCCCCTACGGTTAGGAAATTATAGCCATTTGTTTGAGGGGAATCCTCACTATGTGAAATAAACTGAAAGAAGCAGGTCTGTGTCTCTGTGCTGCGTGTGTAAACAGATGCACCTGTTTTGGCGGGAAAACGTAAACAGCCTCTCTGATTGGTGGATTCAAATTCAGCAGCTCCCAGGCAATTTGACTGACGTAGAAACATACAGGCAGCACCATTAAAAGCCCCTGTTCACTTCCTGGTGTGTGTGTGTGTGTGTGTGTGTGTGTGAGAGAGAGAGAGAGAGAGAGAGACCCTTTTTATGGCAGCATCTCATTGTAGGATTCAAATGGATTATATTTAGACTGGTTGACTGGATTACATCCTGTGTGTGTGTCTCTCTGTGCATTTGTGTTTCCATTTGTGTCCATAATTGTAATTGTGTGTATCTGCTGGCTGTTCTTTCTTTCTTTTTCTTTGTCAATTTTTCAATTTGAGCGACCCATACCATGTTCAGCATTTTTTCAGCTGTCCATTTTACTTTTCCAATTTTTCTATTTAAGTTATTACTATTCTGTTAAATCATACTATTTCTGCTATTTTATATGATTTGTGCTAAATATAGTATTTATGCTGAATTACAGGATTTCTACCAAATAATAGTATTTCTGCTAAATCATAGTATTTATGCTTCTTTTTGGTATTTGTGATAAATACAGTATTTCTACTAAAACATAGAATTTCTGCTATTTTAAAGGGTTTGTGCTAATCATAGTAATTCTGCTAAATCATAGTATTTCTGCTTCTTTTTGGTATTTTTGATGAATACAGTATTTCTGCTAAAACATAGCATTTCTACTAAAAGTAGTACTTCTGTTTAATTATAGTATGTCTACCAAATCATAATATTTCTGACACAAGCAGCATCTGTGGTGTGTGTGTGTGTGTGTGTGTGTGTCTTTGTCTGTGCTTGTGTGACTCAATTTTTATTCGTTGGTTACCAGAATCCATTAGTGGATTCAACTTGACCAGATTCAGACTGATTGACTGGCATAGAAACACACAGGACACTTCATGCTCTGTTTGTCTCTGTGTGGCCTTGTGTGTGTATGTTTGTATGTCTGTGTTTATGCTTGCATCTATGTTTGTACACATTGTTTTCTGAACATGGGTTATGTGTCTCTGTGTGTGTATGTCCCTATTTGTAAACATTGCTAGGCATGTCATTTTTGCCTTAGCTTTGTGTATCTGCTGGCAGTTCCTTTATAACTTTTCTAATGTTTCTGCCAATTTTTCACAGTTGAACAACAACCAATCTTTTGAGGGAACTTCAGCTTTTTGAAGCTGGCCGTTTTGCGTTTCCAATATTTCTGCTGAATTATACTATTTCAGCTCCTATGTTGCATTTCTACTAAGTGTTACTATTATACTACTGTATGTCAAGTTGTACTCTTACAACATTTTTCCAAGTTTTTAGGTTTGTGCTACATATTAACATTTCTGCTGTATTATAACACTTCTGCCATGTTGTACTATTTCGGCCAAGTTTCTATGTTTCTGCTGAGTTACAACATTTCTGCTTTTTTCTCCTTTGATATAGTATTTTTGCAAACGCTTTATGTTTCTTCTTAAGTTTCTGCAAAGTTATTATATTTTGGCTCAGTTGTTATTCATCCACAAATTTATTACAATTTCAACAACTTTTCTGATACTGACTTCAACTTCTTCAGCTATTTTCAGCTATTGAGTTCCTGTTTCTCTTTATTCTTTATTATTGTGTGGATGCTTTAAGCATCCACACTATTGAGTTCCTCTTGGGACTTCCGTACGCTTTTTGGCACTTAACTACTTCCACAATTTTCAGCCGATTTTCACCGTTCAAATTTTAAACTATTCTGCTATTTCTGCTAATGTGTGCTATGTCTTTTGGTATTTTTCACTATTATACTTTTTAAAATATTAAGCTTAATTTGTCCCATTGAAATGAATGGGAAACTTCTGCAATTCTGCTAAAATTTGCTTGTTTTTGAAACTTAACTACTTCCTCATATTTTCACGTAGAACAACCATTCAAACTTTAAAATGTTCTCAAATTATTGGGCTATTCAGGTATGAATCAGCTTTTTCAAATCTTTTACCGTTTTGCTTTTATGCCTCTTAAAGTTTTCAGTTGCAAAATTGTGATTTTTCACAAAATACATGCGTTGTTATGGTTGCTATGCACTTGGCTTCCAGTGTGCCACTGAAGGTTTTGCAGTCTTCTCTTCATGTCCGAACAACTTCTTGCTACTTGCTCAATTTTCACTCAACTTCCACAAATTATACATGAAAACGTAGGTATTTTTGCTGGCTTTCAGAAAATGTCACTATCATTGTTGTGGGATATATAGAATTTTGGCAAATCTCCTCAGACCAACACAAAGTCTCAAAACTCTCCATATAAAGTCAATGGAGAGTTTGTTCAAAATCACCGCTGGATTTCTGTAATGAGAGGCATATTCGAATCGTCATATCTCCTTAACGAAGCGAAGTTAAGACATAAGGCTTGTCCCGGTATATCTTCGGACACTCCTGATGCTCACAATTCAAGAATTTTTTCTCACCTATTACCGTTCTGAGATGAGTTGGACTTGTTTGAGGGTAGGAAATTCGTCCTTCGCTCAGATTTCTTCAGATTTCAAACTCTGGAAATGAACCACTTTTTTCTCTCGTCATATCTTTTTGATGGTTTTCCACAGAGACCTGAAAATTTCCATGACTGTTCACCAAAGCCTGCTGTCTCTTACGGTGAAAGAATGATATCGATACTCCAAATAGATTTAGAGTTACAAAGCGTTGTTTGAGGGCAAGTCAAGGCAGTTTTCGCTTCCCTCTACTCAGTTATGGTGCATTACAAGTCAAATATCTTCAATAATTCCTATTTTAATGATAAATTGTCAACACTTTAAGATTCCCCCATCTCTTCTGAACAAAACGGTGTAAGAATGACCGTTCTAGCCCCTACGGTTAGGAAATTATGGTCATTTGTTTGAGGGGAGTCGTCATTATGAGAAATAGACTGCAAAAATCCTGTGTCTCTTTGTGCTGTGTGCACCTGTTTTGGCGGGAAAAAGTGCACAGGCTCTCTGATTGGTGGATTCAAATTCAGCAGCTCCCAGGCTGCTTGACTGAGCTAGAAACGTACTTCTCTCTCCCTGTGTGTGTGTGTGTGTGTGTGTGTGTGTGTGTGTGTGTGTGTGTGAGAGAGAGAGAGAGAGAGAGAGAGAGAGAGCCTTTTTATGGGATGATCTCATTGTAAGATTCAAATTCAATATATTTAGACTGGTTGACTGAATTGGATCTTGTGTGTGTGTGTGTGTGTGTGTGTGAGAGAGAGAGAGAGAGAGAGAGAGAGAGAGCCTTTTTATGGGATGATCTCATTGTAAGATTCAAATTCAATATATTTAGACTGGTTGACTGAATTGGATCTTGTGTGTGTGTGTGTGTGTGTGTGTGTGTGTGTGTGTGTGTGACAGAGAGAGAGAGAGAGGAAGTTATCATGTTTCTGGTAAGTTACAATATTTCTGCTAAGTTCTGCTATGCTATTGTATTTCTGCCAAGTATTATGTTTCCTCTAAGATATTGCAGTTCTGCTAAGTTATTCCATTTTAGCAAAGTTCCTTTGCTTCTGCAAAGTTTTTACAATTTCTGCAACTTTTCAGCTTTTTCAGCTAGTTTTTGCATACAGCTTCAGCTTTAAAGCATCCACACTGCATTTTCGCAGAAAATGCAAATTTTTCTAGTTATATTTTCTTCAAGTTGCTTCCGTACGTTTTTTGCTGTTTAACTACTTCCACAATTTTTGTGCTATTTTCACCGTTCAAATTTTAAACTATTCTGCTATTTCTGCTAAAGTGTGCTATGATTTTTGGTATTTTCTGCTATTATACTTTTTAAAATATTAAGCTTTTTTCCTTTAATTTGTCCCATTGAAATGAATGGAAAACTTCCAAAATTCTGCTAAAACTTGCTTGTTTTTGAAACTTAACTACTTCCTCATACTTTCCCATAGAACAACCATTTAAACTTTAAAATGTTCACAAATTATTGGGCTATTCATGTATGATTCAGCTTTTTCATATCTGTTACTGTTTTCATCTTATCCCTCTTTAAGTTTTGTGTTTCATCTTTTTGAATTTTCACAAAATACATGCGTTGTTATGGTTGCTATGCAGTTGGTTCTAAGTGTGCCACTCTAGCTTTCGCAATCTTCTCTTCATGTCCGAACAACTGTTTGCTACTTGCTCAATTTTCACTCAACTTCCACAAATTATACATCAAAACGTAGGTATTTTTGCTGACTTTCAGAAAATGTCACTATCATTGTTGTGAGATTTATAGAATTTTGGCAAATCTCCTCAGACCAACACAAAGTCTCAAAACTCTCCATAGAAAGTCAATGGAGAGTTTGTTCAAAATCACCGCTTGATTTCTGTAATGAGAGGCATTTTTGAATCGTCATATCTCCTTAACGAAGCGAAGTTAAGACATAAGGCTTGTCCCCGTATATCTTCAGACACTCCTGACGCTCACAATTCAAGAATTTCTTTCTCACCTATTACCGTTCTGAAATGAGTTGGACTTGTTTGAGGGTAGGAAATTCGTCCTTCGCTCAGATTTCTTCAGATTTCAAACTCTGGAAATGAACCACTTTTTTCTCTTGTCATATCTTTTTAATGGATTTCCACAGAGACCTGAAAATTTCCATGATTGTTCACCAAAGCCTGCTGTCTCTTACGGTGAAAGAATGATATCGATGCTCCAAATAGATTTCGAGTTACAAAACGTTGTTTGAGGGGAGGTCAAGGCAGTTTTCTCTTCGCCCCTACTCAGTTAGGGTACATTACAAGTCAAATATCTTTAACAATTCATATTTTAATGATAAATTGTCAACACTGGAAGATTCCTCCATCTCTTCTGAACAAAACGGTGTAAGAATGACCGTTCTAGCCCCTACGGTTAGGAAATTATGGTCATTTGTTTGAGGGGAGTCGTCACTATGAGAAATAGACTGCAAAAATCCTGTGTCTCTCTGTGCTGCGTGCACCTGTTTTGGCGGGAAAAAGTGCACAGGCTCTCTGATTGGTGGATTCAAATTCAGCAGCTCCCAGGCTGCTTGACTGAAAACTTGCTTCTCTCTCCCTGTGTGTGTGTGAGTGTGAGTGTGTGTGTGTGTGTGTGTGTGTGTGTGTGTGTAACAGAGAGAGAGAGAGAGAGAGAGAGACCCACTTTAGGGCATCTCATTGTTGGAAAAACATATAATATATTCAGACTGGTTGACTGGCATAGACCCTCCGTGTGTCTCTCTCTCTGTGCATTTGTGTATACATATTTGATTTTATGTGTATCTGTTGGCTGTTCCTTCTTGTTTTTTAATTTATTTTTATTTCTTTATTTTTTTTTCACAGGTGAACAACAATTAGATTTTGAGGGAACTTAACCATGTTCTGTTTTTTTTTTCATCTTGCCATTTTACTTTTCCAATATTTCTACTTCAGTTATTGCTATTCTGCTCAATCATAGTATTTGTTCTAAATCATTGTTATTATGCTATATTGTAGTATTTAAGCTAAATCAAAGTATTTCTACTATATTATATTTTTCTTTCTAAATATTGCATTTCTGCTATATAATTGTATTTCTGCTATGTTATACTATTTGTGCTAAACCAGAGTATTTGTGCTAAAACATAGTATTTTTACTAAATGTAGTATTTATGCTTAATCATACTATTTCTGCTTTTTATAGGATTTGTGCCTAATATAGTATTTCTGCTTTTTATAGTATTTGTGCTAAAACATAGTATTTCTACTAAATGTAGTATTTATGCTTAATCATATTAATTGTATATATTTCTGCCAGGTCCCAAGGCAGCCAATCCTCTGTGCGGACTGAGACATTCAAATTTTCAAATCAGGGCCTGCACGGCTTCCCAGCCAATCATATATGTGGGCTGAGGCATTCAAATTTGCATATTGGGGCCTTCATGGCTTCTAAGCCAGCCAATCATATCTGAGGGCTGAGGAATTCAAATCCACAAATCAGGGCCTGCACGGCTTCCCAGCCAGCCAATCATATATGTGGGCTGAGGCATTCAAATTTGCATATTGGGGAATTCGTGGCTTCTAAGTCAACAAGTCATCCATGTCATATATCTCTAAAAATTCATATTTTAATGATAAATTGTCAACACTTGAAGATTCCCCAATCTCTTCTGAACAAAACGGTGTAAGAATGACCGTTCTAGCCCCTACGGTTAGGAAATTATGGTCATTTGTTTGAGGGGAGTCGTCACTATGAGAAATACACTGCAAAAATCCTGTGTCTCTCTGTGCTGCGTGCACCTGTTTTGGCTGGAAAAAGTGCACAGGCTCTCTGATTGGTGGATTCAAATTCAGCAGCTCCCAGCCTGCTTGACTGAACTACAAACTTACTTCTCTCACCCTCTGTGTGTGAGTGAGTGATAGAGAGAGAGAGAGAGAGAGAGAGAGACTTTTTATGGGATGATCTCATTGTAAGATTCAAATTCAATATATTTAGACTGGTTGACTCAATTGGATCTTGTGTGTGTGTGTGTGTGTGTGTGTGTGTGTGTGTGTGTGTGTGTGTGTGTGTGTGTGTTTAGTGGGAGAGAGAGAACCCTACCCTTATTTGGCAGCATGTCATTGTAGGATTTAAATTGAATATAGTTAGACTGCTTGACTGGATTAGAGCCTGTGTTTGTGTGTCCCTCTGTGCATTTGCATTTCAATATGCGTCCATATTTGTAATTTTGTAAGTTATTACTATTCTGCTAAATCATAGTATTTCTGCTACTTTTCGGTACTTGTGCTAAATACAGTATTTCTGCTAAATCATACTATTTCTGCTTTTCATAGGATTTCTGCTCAATTATAGTATTTCTGCTTTTTATACTATTTGTGCTAAAACATAGTATTTTTACTAAATGTAGTATTTATGCTTAATCATACTATTTCTGCTTTTTATAGGATTTGTGCCTAATATAGTATTTCTGCTTTTTATAGGATTTGTGCTTAATATAGTATTTCTGCTAAATTATAGTATTTCTGCTTTTTATAGTATTTGTGCTAAAACATAGTATTTCTACTAAATGTAGTATTTATGCTTAATCATACTATTTCTATATATTTCTGCCAGGTCCCCAGGCAGCCAATCCTCTGTGAGGACTGAGACATTCAAATTTTCAAATCAGGGCCTGCCAATCATATATGTGGGCTGAGGCATTCAAATTTGCATATTGGGGCCTTCATGGCTTCTAAGCCAGCCAATCATATCTGAGGGCTGAGGAATTCAAATCCACAAATCAGGGCCTGCACGGCTTCCCAGCCAGCCAATCATATATGTGGGCTGAGGCATTCAAATTTGCATATTGGGGAATTCGTGGCTTCTAAGTCAACAAGTCATCCATGTCATATATCTCTAAAAATTCCTATTTTAATGATAAATTGTCAACACTTGAAGATTCCCCAATCTCTTCTGAACAAAACGGTGTAAGAATGACCGTTCTAGCCCCTACGGTTAGGAAATTATGGTCATTTGTTTGAGGGGAGTCGTCACTATGAGAAATACACTGCAAAAATCCTGCACGGCTTCCCAGCCAGCCAATCATATCTGCGGTCTGCCGTTTTTTCTCTCGTCATATCTCAGCGACAGATGTACAGAGAGCAATGAAAATCGCGGTCAAAGTACACCAAAGTCCGCTGATTCAGCCAGTACAAGAATTATGCTTCTAGTCCACCTAGTTTTTGAGTTACACAACGTTTTGTAACTCCAGAAAACGGCGCTTTTTGCCTCTCACGCGCAGTTGGTAATGATACGGGTCTGCAACCCAAACGTCGTGGGTTCGATTCCACCTTAGGCAACATGTTTTTTTCCCTACAAATTAATACACTATCACAGACCAGTAATTCATATTCATCATTTATTACAATTCTGCAAACTTTTAGCATTTTACCAGCTTTTCTAATATGGACCTCACATTCTTGTTAACACTCCATGGCACAAATACTCTTCCCTTCAGGCTCTGTGTATGTGTGTGTGTATCAATATTTCTCCCATTTTAAAGTATTACTCCTCCATAATTGTATTTCTGTTAAATCAAAGTACTTTTACTACATCTTGGTACTTCTGCTCAATCATAGTATTTCTGCTAAATCATAGTATTTCTGCTACTTTTTGGTACTTGTGCTAAATACAGTATTTCTGCTAAATCATACTATTTCTGCTATTTTATAGGATTTGAGGTAAATATAGTATTTCTGCCAAAACATAGTATTTCTACCAAATATAGTATTTCTAATAATTATAGTTTTTCTCCCAAATCATAGTACAGTATTTCTGCTTTTTATAGTATTTGTGCTTAATATAGTATTTCTGCTTTTTATAGGATTTGTGCTTAATATAGTATTTGTGCTTTTTATAGGATTTGTGCTTAATATAGTATTTCTGCTTTTTATAGTATTTGTGCTTAATATAGTATTTCTGCTTTTTATAGGATTTGTGCTTAATATAGTATTTCTGCTAAATGTAGTATTTATGCTTAATCATGCTATTTCTATATATTTCTGCCAGGCAGCCAATCCTCTGTGAGGACTCAGACATTCAAATGCACATATCAGGGCCTGCACGGCTTCTCAGCCAGCCAATCATATCTGAGGTCTGCCGTTTCTTCTCTCGTCATATCTCAGCGACGGATGTACAGAGAGCAATGAAAATCGCGGTCAAAGTACACCAAAGTCCGCTGATTCAGCCAGTACAAGAATTAAGCTTCTAGTCCACCTAGTTTTTGAGTTACACAACGTTTTGTAACTCAAAAAAACGGCGCTTTTTGCCTCTCACCGCGATCTAATTCTGACTGCTCATCACCCTGTTTTTCAAGGCGCCCTCTCTCTTTCCCAGTGGCGCAGTTGGTAATGACACGGGACTGCAACCCAAACGTCGTGGGTTCGATTCCACCTTAGTCAACAGGTTTTTTTCCCTACAAATTAATACACTATCACAGACCAGTAATTCATATTCATCATTTATTACAATTCTGCAAACTTTTATGATTTTACCAGCTTTTCTAATCTGGACCTCACATTCTTGTTAACACTCCATGGCACAAATACTCTTCCCTTTAGGCTCTGTGTATGTGTGTGTGTATCAATATTTCTCCCATTTTAAAGTATTACTCCTCCATAATTGTATTTCTGTTAAATCAAAGTAGTTTTACTACACCTTAGTACTTCTGCTCAATCATAGTATTTCTGCTAAATCATAGTATTTCTGCTTCTTTTTGGTACTTGTGCTAAATACAGTATTTCTGCTAAATCATAGTATTTCTACTATATTATAATTTTCTTTCTAAATATAGCATTTCTGCTATATAATTGTATTACTGCTATGTTATAATATTTGTGCTAAACCAGAGTATTTTTGCTGAAACATAGTATTTCTGCCAAATGATAGTATTTCTGTCAAATTATACTATTTGTGCTAAAACATAGTATTGATTTAAAATTACAATATTCATAGTTCATCACAGTGTCTCTGGTAAATCACAGTATTTCTGCTATGTTGTACTCTTTTTCTAAATCATCGTGTTTCTGTAATGTTCAAGTATTTTTGGCTAAATATATTATTTCTGTTATCTTATACTATTTCTCCTAAATTCTTGTATTTTTGAGAAATTATCATGTTTCTGGTAAGTTACAATATTTCTGCTAAGTTCTGCTATGCTATTGTATTTCTGCCAAGTATTATGTTTCCGCTAAGTTATTACATTTTAGCAAACTTCTTTTGCTTCTGCAAAGTTATTACAATTTCTGCAACTTTTCAGCTTTTTCAGCTAGTTTTTGCAGACAGCTTCAGCTTTAAAGCATCCACACTGCATTTTCGCAGGAAATGCAAAATTTTTCTAATACTATTATTTCTTCCAAATAATAGTATTTCTGCTAAGTTATTATGTTTCTCTTAAGTCACAATTTTTTTGCTAAGATGTTATGTTACTGCTCCATGTCTGAAATACATTACAGAAAGCCCATGTCTCTGTCGGTGTGAGCAAGGGATGCAGCTGCATTGACAGGGACAACTACATAGCCTGATTAAGCAGACAGAAGTGAAAGCTCTGATTGGTGGATTCAAAATGAGCAGATCCAGGCTTTTTGACTCTCATAGATACAGCTGGAAAAAAAAACCTGAAGAAGCCGATGTCAGTGTTTGAAAAAGTTTTTTAACTTCTAATAACTTTACAGAAGTGTGTGTGTGTGTGTGTGTGTGTGTGCGTGTGTGTGTGTGTGTGTGTGTGTGTCTTTGTCTGTGCTTGTGTGACTCAATTTTTATTCGTTGGTGACCAGCATCCATTAGTGGATTCAACTTGACCAGATTCAGACTGATTGACTGGCATAGAAACCCACAGGACACTTCATGCTCTGTTTGTCTCTGTGTGGCCTTGTGTGTGTATGTTTCTATGTCTGTGTTTATGCTTGCATCTATGTTTGTACACATTGTTTTCTGAACATGGGTTATGTGTCTCTCTGTGTGTGTGTGTGTCCCTATTTGTAAACATTGCTAGGCATGTCATTTTTGCCTTAGCTTTGTGTATCTGCTGGCAGTTCCTTTGTAACTTTTCTCATGTTTCTGCCAATTTTTCACAGTTGAACAATAACCAATCTTTTGAGGGAACTTCAGCTTTTTGAAGCTGGCCGTTTTGCGTTTCCAATATTTCTGCTAAAGTTATTACTTTTCTGCTGAATTATACTATTTCAGCTCCTATGTTGCATTTCTACTAGGTGTTACTATTATACTACTGTATGTTAAGTTGTACTCTTACAACATTTTTCCAGGTTTTTCGGTTTGTGCTACATATTAACATTTCTGCTGTATTATAACACTTCTGCCATGTTGTACTATTTCAGCCAAGTTACTATGTTTCTGCTGAGTTCCAACATTTCTGCTTTTTTCTCCTTTGATATAGTATTTTTGCAAATGCTTTATGTTTCTTCTTAAGTTTCTGCAAAGTTATTATATTTTGGCTCAGTTGTTATTCATCTACAAATTTATTACAATTTCAACAACTTTTCTGATACTGACTTCAACTTCTTCAGCTATTTTCAGCTTTTCAGCACTTTTCAGCAGACAGCTTCAGCTTTACAGCATTCACACTGCATTTTCGCAGGAAATGCAAATTTTTCTAGTTATTATTATTATTATATATTCTTCAAGTTGCTTCCGTACGTTTTTTGCTGTTTAACTACTTCCACAATTTTTGTGCTATTTTCACCGTTCAAATTTTAAACTATTCTGCTATTTCTGCTAAAGTGTGCTATGATTTTTGGTATTTTCTGCTATTATACTTTTTAAAATATTAAGCTTTTTTCCTTTAATTTGTCCCATTGAAATGAATGGAAAACTTCCAAAATTCTGCTAAAACTTGCTTGTTTTTGAAACTTAACTACTTCCTCATACTTTCACATAGAACAACCATTTAAACTTTAAAATGTTCACAAATTATTGGGCTATTCATGTATGATTCAGCTTTTTCATATCTGTTACTGTTTTCATCTTATCCCTCTTTAAGTTTTGTGTTTCATCTTTTTGAATTTTCACAAAATACATGCGTTGTTATGGTTGCTATGCAGTTGGTTCTAAGTGAGCCACTCTAGCTTTCGCAGTCTTCTCTTCATGTCCGAACAACTTCTCGCTACTCGCTCAATTTTCACTCAACTTCCACAAATTATACATCAAAACGTAGGTATTTTTGCTGACTTTCAGAAAATGTCACTATCATTGTTGTGAGATTTATAGAATTTTGGCAAATCTCCTAAGACCAACACAAAGTCTCAAAACTCTCCATAGAAAGTCAATGGAGAGTTTGTTCAAAATCACCGCTTGATTTCTGTAATGAGAGGCATTTTTGAATCGTCATATCTCCTTAACGAAGCGAAGTTAAGACATAAGGCTTGTCCCCGTATATCTTCAGACACTCCTGACGCTCACAATTCAAGAATTTCTTTCTCACCTATTACCGTTCTGAAATGAGTTGGACTTGTTTGAGGGTAGGAAATTCGTCCTTTGCTCAGATTTCTTCAGATTTCAAACTCTGGAAATGAACCACTTTTTTCTCTCGTCATATCTTTTTTTTGGATTTCCACAGAGACCTGAAAATTTCCATGACTGTTCACCAAAGCCTGCTGTCTCTTACGGTGAAAGAATGATATCGATACTCCAAATAGATTTCGAGTTACAAAGCGTTGTTTGAGGGCAGGTCAAGGCAGTTTTTGCTTCGGCTCTACTCAGTTATGGTGCATTACAAGTCAAATATCTTTAATAATTCATATTTTAATGATAAATTGTCAACACTTGAAGATTCCCCCATCTCTTCTGAACAAAACGGTGTAAGAATGACCGTTCTAGCCCCTACGGTTAGGAAATTATGGTCATTTGTTTGAGGGGAGTCGTCATTATGAGAAATAGACTGCAAAAATCCTGTGTCTCTCTGTGCTGCATGCACCTGTTTTGGCGGGAAAAAGTGCACAGGCTCTCTGATTGGTGGATTCAAATTCAGCGGCTCCCAGCCTGCTTGACTGAAAACTTGCTTCTCTCTCCCTGTGTGTGTGTGTGTGTGTGTGTGTGTGTGTGTGTGTGTGTGTGTGTGTGTGTGTGTGTTTGTGTGTGTGTGTGTGTGTGTGTGTGTGTGTGTGTGTGTGTGCTACAGAGAGAGAGAGAGAGAGAGAGAGAGAGAGAAAGCCTTTTTATGGGATGATCTCATTCTAAGATTTAAATTCAATATATTTAGACTGGTTGACTGAATTGGATCTTGTGTGTGTGTGTGTGTGTGTGTGTGTGCTACAGAGAGAGAGAGAGAGAGAGAGAGAGAGAGAGAGAAAGCCTTTTTATGGGATGATCTCATTGTAAGATTCAAATTCAATATATTTAGACTGGTTGACTGAATTGGATCTTGTGTGTGTGTCTCTCTGTGCATGTGTGTTTCCTTATGTGACAATTTTTTGTGATTGTGTGGCTGTTATATATTTTTTTGCTGATTTTTTTCATTTAGCAAGTATATTTGAGGGACCCTCAGCATGATAGGCATTTTTTCAGCTGTCCATTTTGCTTTTCCAATTTTTCTGTTTAAGTTATTACTATTGTGCTAAATCATACTATTTCTGCTATTTTATAAGATTTGTGCCAAATATAGTATTTCTGATTAATTATAATTTTTCTACCAAATCATAGTACAGTATTTTTGCTTTTATAGGATTTTTATAGGATATTTATATTGCTTAATATAGTATTTCTGCTTTTTATAGGATTTGTGCTTAATATAGTATTTCTGCTACATTATAGTATTTCTTCTTTTTATAGTATTTGTGCTAAAACATAGTATTTCTACTAAATGTAGTATTTATGCTTAATCATACTATTTCTATATATTTCTGCCAGGTCCCAAGGCAGCCAATCCTCTGTGAGGACTGAGACATTCAAATTTTCAAATCAGGCTTCCCAGCCAATCATATATGTGGGCTGAGGCATTCAAATTTGCATATTGGGGCCTTCATGGCTTCCAAGCCAGCCAATCATAGCTGAGGGCTGAGGAATTCAAATCCACAAATCAGGGCCTGCACGGCTTCCCAGCCAGCCAATCATATATGTGGGCTGAGGCATTCAAATTTGCATATTGGGGAATTCGTGGCTTCTAAGTCAAGAAGTCAACCATGTCATATATCTCTAAAAATTCATATTTTAATGATAAATTGTCAACACTTGAAGATTCCCCAATCTCTTCTGAACAAAACGGTGTAAGAATGACCGTTTTAGCCCCTACGGTTAGGAAATTATGGTCATTTTTTTGAGGGGAGTCGTCACTATGAGAAATAGACTGCAAAAATCCTGTGTCTCTCTATGTGCTGCGTGCACCTGTTTTGGCGGGAAAAAGTGCACAGGCTCTCTGATTGGTGGATTCAAATTCAGCAGCTCCCAGCCTGCTTGACTGAACTACAAACTTACTTCTCTCACCCTCTGTGTGTGAGTGAGTGAGTGAGTGTGTGTGTGTGTGTGTGTGACAGAGAGAGAGAGAGAGAGAGAGAGACTTTTTATGGGATGATCTCATTGTAAGATTCAAATTCAATATATTTAGACTGGTTGACTCAATTGGATCTTGTGTGTGTGTGTGTGTGTGTGTGTGACAGAGAGAGAGAGAGAGAGAGAGAGAGCCTTTTTATGGGATGATGTCATTGTAAGATTCAAATTCAATATATTTAGACTGGTTGACTCAATTGGATCTTGTGTGTGTGTGTGTGTGTGTGTGTGTGTGTGTGTGTGTGTGTGTGTGTGTGTTTAGTGGGAGAGAGAGAACCCTACCCTTATTTGGCAGCATGTCATTGTAGGATTTAAATTGAATATAGTTAGACTGCTTGACTGGATTAGAGCCTGTGTTTGTGTGTCCCTCTGTGCATTTGCATTTCAATATGCGTCCATATTTGTAATTTTGTAAGTTATTACTATTCTGCTAAATCATAGTATTTCTGCTACTTTTCGGTACTTGTGCTAAATACAGTATTTCTGCTAAATCATACTATTTCTGCTTTTCATAGGCTTTGTGCCTAATATAGTATTTCTGCTCAATTATAGTATTTCTGCTTTTTATACTATTTGTGCTAAAACATAGTATTTTTACTAAATGTAGTATTTATGCTTAATCATACTATTTCTGCTTTTTATAGGATTTGTGCCTAATATAGTATTATAGTATATATATATATATATAGTATAGTGACTCAATTTTTATTCTTTTGACTCTCATAGATACAGCTGAAAAAAAAAACCTGAAGAAGCCGATGTCAGTGTTTGAAAAAGTTTTTTAACTTCTAATAACTTTACAGAAGTGTGTGTGTGTGTGTGTGCGTGTGTGTGTGTGTGTGTGTGTGTCTTTGTCTGTGCTTGTGTGACTCAATTTTTATTCGTTGGTGACCAGCATCCATTAGTGGATTCAACTTGACCAGATTCAGACTGATTGACTGGCATAGAAACACACAGGACACTTCATGCTCTGTTTGTCTCTGTGTGGCCTTGTGTGTGTATGTTTCTATGTCTGTGTTTATGCTTGCATCTATGTTTGTACACATTGTTTTCTGAACATGGGTTATGTGTCTCTCTGTGTGTGTGTGTGTCCCTATTTGTAAACATTGCTAGGCATGTCATTTTTGCCTTAGCTTTGTGTATCTGCTGGCAGTTCCTTTGTAACTTTTCTCATGTTTCTGCCAATTTTTCACAGTTGAACAATAACTAATCTTTTGAGGGAACTTCAGCTTTTTGAAGCTGGCCGTTTTGCGTTTCCAATATTTCTGCTAAAGTTATTACTTTTCTGCTGAATTATACTATTTCAGCTCCTATGTTGCATTTCTACTAGGTGTTACTATTATACTACTGTATGTTAAGTTGTACTCTTACAACATTTTTCCAGGTTTTTCGGTTTGTGCTACATATTAACATTTCTGCTGTATTATAACACTTCTGCCATGTTGTACTATTTCAGCCAAGTTACTATGTTTCTGCTGAGTTCCAACATTTCTGCTTTTTTCTCCTTTGATATAGTATTTTTGCAAACGCTTTATGTTTCTTCTTAAGTTTCTGCAAAGTTATTATATTTTGGCTCAGTTGTTATTCATCTACAAATTTATTACAATTTCAACAACTTTTCTGATACTGACTTCAACTTCTTCAGCTATTTTCAGCTTTTTCAGCACTTTTCAGCAGACAGCTTCAGCTTTACAGCATTCACACTGCATTTTCGCAGGAAATGCAAATTTTTCTAGTTATTATTATATATTCTTCAAGTTGCTTCCGTACGTTTTTTGCTGTTTAACTACTTCCACAATTTTTGTGCTATTTTCACCGTTCAAATTTTAAACTATTCTGCTATTTCTGCTAAAGTGTGCTATGATTTTTGGTATTTTCTGCTATTATACTTTTTAAAATATTAAGCTTTTTTCCTTTAATTTGTCCCATTGAAATGAATGGAAAACTTCCAAAATTCTGCTAAAACTTGCTTGTTTTTGAAACTTAACTACTTCCTCATACTTTCCCATAGAACAACCATTTAAACTTTAAAATGTTCACAAATTATTGGGCTATTCATGTATGATTCAGCTTTTTCATATCTGTTACTGTTTTCATCTTATCCCTCTTTACGTTTTGTGTTTCATCTTTTTGAATTTTCACAAAATACATGCGTTGTTATGGTTGCTATGCAGTTGGTTCTAAGTGAGCCACTCTAGCTTTCGCAATCTTCTCTTCATGTCCGAACAACTTCTCGCTACTTGCTCAATTTTCACTCAACTTCCACAAATTATACATCAAAACGTAGGTATTTTTGCTGACTTTCAGAAAATGTCACTATCATTGTTGTGAGATTTATAGAATTTTGGCAAATCTCCTAAGACCAACACAAAGTCTCAAAACTCTCCATAGAAAGTCAATGGAGAGTTTGTTCAAAATCACCGCTTGATTTCTGTAATGAGAGGCATTTTTGAATCGTCATATCTCCTTAACGAAGCGAAGTTAAGACATAAGGCTTGTCCCCGTATATCTTCAGACACTCCTGACGCTCACAATTCAAGAATTTCTTTCTCACCTATTACCGTTCTGAAATGAGTTGGACTTGTTTGAGGGTAGGAAATTCGTCCTTCGCTCAGATTTCTTCAGATTTCAAACTCTGGAAATGAACCACTTTTTTCTCTTGTCATATCTTTTTAATGGATTTCCACAGAGACCTGAAAATTTCCATGATTGTTCACCAAAGCCTGCTGTCTCTTACGGTGAAAGAATGATATCGATGCTCCAAATAGATTTCGAGTTACAAAACGTTGTTTGAGGGGAGGTCAAGGCAGTTTTCTCTTCGCCCCTACTCAGTTAGGGTACATTACAAGTCAAATATCTTTAACAATTCATATTTTAATGATAAATTGTCAACACTGGAAGATTCCTCCATCTCTTCTGAACAAAACGGTGTAAGAATGACCGTTCTAGCCCCTACGGTTAGGAAATTATGGTCATTTGTTTGAGGGGAGTCGTCACTATGAGAAATAGACTGCAAAAATCCTGTGTCTCTCTGTGCTGCGTGCACCTGTTTTGGCGGGGAAAAGTGCACAGGCTCTCTGATTGGTGGATTCAAATTCAGCAGCTCCCAGGCTGCTTGACTGAAAACTTGCTTCTCTCTCCCTGTGTGTGTGTGTGTGTGAGTGTGTGTGTGAGTGTGAGTGTGTGTGTGTGTGTGTAACAGAGAGAGAGAGAGAGAGAGACCCACTTTAGGGCATCTCATTGTTGGAAAAACATATAATATATTCAGACTGGTTGACTGGCATAGACCCTCTGTGTGTCTCTGTCTCTGTGCATTTGTGTATACATATTTGATTTTATGTGTATCTGTTGGCTGTTCCTTCTTGTTTTTTAATTTATTTTTATTTCTTTATTTTTTTTTCACAGGTGAACAACAATTAGATTTTGAGGGAACTTAACCATGTTCTGTTTTTTTTTTCATCTTGCCATTTTACTTTTCAAATATTTCTACTTCAGTTATTGCTATTCTGCTCAATCATAGTATTTGTTCTAAATAATTGTTATTATGCTATATTGTAGTATTTAAGCTAAATCAAAGTATTTCTACTATATTATATTTTTCTTTCTAAATATTGCATTTCTGCTATATAATTGTATTTCTGCTATGTTATACTATTTGTGCTAAACCAGAGTATTTGTGCTAAAACATAGTATTTTTACTAAATGTAGTATTTATGCTTAATCATACTATTTCTGCTTTTTATAGGATTTGTGCCTAATATAGTATTTCTGCTTTTTATAGTATTTGTGCTAAAACATAGTATTTCTACTAAATGTAGTATTTATGCTTAATCATATTAATTCTATATATTTCTGCCAGGTCCCAAGGCAGCCAATCCTCTGTGCGGACTGAGACATTCAAATTTTCAAATCAGGGCCTGCACGGCTTCCCAGCCAATCATATATGTGGGCTGAGGCATTCAAATTTGCATATTGGGGCCTTCATGGCTTCTAAGCCAGCCAATCATATCTGAGGGCTGAGGAATTCAAATCCACAAATCAGGGCCTGCACGGCTTCCCAGCCAGCCAATCATATATGTGGGCTGAGGCATTCAAATTTGCATATTGGGGAATTCGTGGCTTCTAAGTCAAGAAGTCAACCATGTCATATATCTCTAAAAATTCATATTTTAATGATAAATTGTCAACACTTGAAGATTCCCCAATCTCTTCTGAACAAAACGGTGTAAGAATGACCGTTCTAGCCCCTACGGTTAGGAAATTATGGTCATTTGTTTGAGGGGAGTCTTCACTATGAGAAATAGACTGCAAAAATCCTGTGTCTCTCTGTGCTGCGTGCACCTGTTTTGGCGGGAAAAAGTGCACAGGCTCTCTGATTGGTGGATTCAAATTTAGCAGCTCCCAGGCTGCCTGACTGAGTTAGAAACTTACTTCTCTCTCCCTCTGTGTGTGTGAGTGAGTGAGTGTGTGTGTGTGTGACAGAGAGAGAGAGAGAGAAAGCCTTTTTATGGGATGATCTCATTGTAAGATTCAAATTCAATATATTTAGACTGGTTGACTGAATTGGATCTTGTGTGTGTGTGTGTGTGTGTGTGTGTGACAGAGAGAGAGAGAGAGAGAGAGAGAGAAAGCCTTTTTATTGGATGATCTCATTGTAAGATTCAAATTCAATATATTTAGACTGGTTGACTGAATTGGATCTTGTGTGTGTGTCTCTCTGTGCATGTGTGTTTCCTTATGTGACAATTTTTTGTGATTGTGTGGCTGTTATATATTTTTTTGCTGATTTTTTTCATTTAACAAGTATATTTTAGGGACCCTCAGCATGTTCAGCATTTTTTTCAGCTGTCCATTTTGCTTTTCCAATTTTTCTTTTTAAGTTATTACTATTGTGCTAAATCATACTATTTCTGCTATTTTATAAGATTTGTGCCAAATATAGTATTTCTGATTAATTATAATTTTTCTACCAAATCATAGTACAGTATTTTTGCTTTTTATAGGATTTTTATAGGATATTTATATTGCTTAATATAGTATTTCTGCTTTTTATAGGATTTGTGCTTAATATAGTATTTCTGCTAAATTATAGTATTTCTTCTTTTTATAGTATTTGTGCTAAAACATAGTATTTCTACTAAATGTAGTATTTATGCTTAATCATACTATTTCTATATATTTCTGCCAGGTCCCCAGGCAGCCAATCCTCTGTGAGGACTGAGACATTCAAATTTTCAAATCAGGCTTCCCAGCCAATCATATATGTGGGCTGAGGCATTCAAATTTGCATATTGGGGCCTTCATGGCTTCTAAGCCAGCCAATCATATCTGAGGGCTGAGGAATTCAAATCCACAAATCAGGGCCTGCACGGCTTCCCAGCCAGCCAATCATATATGTGGGCTGAGGCATTCAAATTTGCATATTGGGGAATTCGTGGCTTCTAAGTCAAGAAGTCAACCATGTCATATATCTCTAAAAATTCATATTTTAATGATAAATTGTCAACACTTGAAGATTCCCCCATCTCTTCTGAACAAAACGGTGTAAGAATGGCCGTTCTAGCCCCTACGGTTAGGAAATTATAGCCATTTGTTTGAGGGGAATCCTCACTATGTGAAATAAACTGAAAGAAGCAGGTCTGTGTCTCTGTGCTGCGTGTGTAAACAGATGCACCGGTTTTGGCGGGAAAACGTAAACAGCCTCTCTGATTGGTGGATTCAAATTGAGCAGATCCCAGGCAATTTGACTGACCTAAAAACATACAGGCAGTATCTGGTGGCTGTTATTTCTTTCTTTCTTTGTCAATTTTTTACCTTTCAACAAGTACATTTGAGCGACCCTTACCATGTTCAGCATTTTTTCAGCTGTTCGTTCTGCTTTTGCAATTTTTCTATTTAAGTTATTACTATTCTTTTAAATCATAATATTTCTGCTATTTTATAAGATTTGTGCTAAATATAGTATTTCTGCTGAATTATAGGATTTCTACTAAATCATAGTATTTCTGCTACTTTTTGGTATTTGTGATAAATACAGTATTTCTGCTAAAATATAGAATTTCTGCTATGTTATAGGATTTGTGCTGATCATAGTAATTCTGCTAAATCATAGTATTTCTGCTTCTTTTTGGTATTTGTGATGAATACAAATAGTATTTCTGCTTCTTTTTGGTATTTGTGATGAATACAGTATTTCTGCTAAAAGTAGTATTTCTGATTAATTATAGTATGTCTACCAAATCATAATATTTCTGACACAAGCAGCATCTGTGGTGTGTGTGTGTGTGTGTGTGTGTGTGTGTGTGTGTGTGTGTGTGTGTGTGTCTGTGTGTGTGAAAGAGAGAGAGAGAGAGAGAGAGAAAGAGACCCTTTTTTTGGCAGCATCTCATTGTAGGATATAAATTGAACATATTGAGACTGGTTGACAGGCATAGATCCTGTGTGTGTCCCTCTGTGTATTTGTGTTTTCATATGTGTCCATATTTGTAATTGTGTGTATCTGCTGGCTGTTATTTCTCTTTGTTTTGTTGTTTTTTTAAATTTCTGTGAATTTTTCACAGTTGAACAAGTACACTTGATGGAACCTAACCATGTTCATCATTTTTTCAGCTTTCCATTTTGCTTTTCCAATATTTTTACTTAAGTTATCACTATTATGCAAAATCATCATATTTCTGCTACTTTTTAGTATTTGTGCTAAATACAGTATTTCTGCTAAGTCATGCCATTTCTGCTATTTTATAGGTTTTCTGCTAAATATAGTATTTCTACCAAATACTATTATTTCTTCCAAATAATAGTATTTCTGCTAAGTTATTATGTTTCTCTTAAGTCACAATTTTTTTGCTAAGATGTTATGTTACTGCTCCATGTCTGAAATACATTACAGAAAGCCCATGTCTCTGTCGGTGTGAGCAAGGGATGCAGCTGCATTGACAGGGACAACTACATAGCCTGATGAAGCAGACAGAAGTGACAGCTCTGATTGGTGGATTCAAATTGAGCAGATCCAGGCTTTTTGACTCTCATAGATACAGCTGAAAAAAAAAACCTGAAGAAGCCGATGTCAGTGTTTGAAAAAGTTTTTTAACTTCTAATAACTTTACAGAAGTGTGTGTGTGTGTGTGTGTGTGTGTCTTTGTCTGTGCTTGTGTGACTCAATTTTTATTCGTTGGTGACCAGCATCCATTAGTGGATTCAACTTGACCAGATTCAGACTGATTGACTGGCATAGAAACACACAGGACACTTCATGCTCTGTTTGTCTCTGTGTGGCCTTGTGTGTGTATGTTTGTATGTCTGTGTTTATGCTTGCATCTATGTTTGTACACATTGTTTTCTGAACATGGGTTATGTGTCTCTGTGTGTGTATGTCCCTATTTGTAAACATTGCTAGGCATGTCATTTTTGCCTTAGCTTTGTGTATCTGCTGGCAGTTCCTTTATAACTTTTCTCATGTTTCTGCCAATTTTTCACAGTTGAACAACAACCAATCTTTTGAGGGAACTTCAGCTTTTTGAAGCTGGCCGTTTTGCGTTTCCAATGTTTCTGCTAAAGTTATTACTTTTCTGCTGAATTATACTATTTCAGCTCCTATGTTGCATTTCTACTAAGTGTTACTATTATACTACTGTATGTCAAGTTGTACTCTTACAACATTTTTCCAAGTTTTTAGGTTTGTGCTACATATTAACATTTCTGCTGTATTATAACACTTCTGCCATGTTGTACTATTTCGGCCAAGTTTCTATGTTTCTGCTGAGTTACAACATTTCTGCTTTTTTCTCCTTTGATATAGTATTTTTGCAAACGCTTTATGTTTCTTCTTAAGTTTCTGCAAAGTTATTATATTTTGGCTCAGTTGTTATTCATCTACAAATTTATTACAATTTCAACAACTTTTCTGATACTGACTTCAACTTCAGCTATTTTCAGCTTTTTCAACACTTTTCAGCAGACAGCTTCAGCTTTACAGCATTCACACTGCATTTTCGCAGGAAATGCAATTTTTCTAGTTATTCTTCAAGTTGCTTCCGTACGTTTTTTGCTGTTTAACTACTTCCACAATTTTTGTGCTATTTTCACCGTTCAAATTTTAAACTATTCTGCTATTTCTGCTAAAGTGTGCTATGATTTTTGGTATTTTCTGCTATTATACTTTTTAAAATATTAAGCTTTTTTCCTTTAATTTGTCCCATTGAAATGAATGGAAAACTTCCAAAATTCTGCTAAAACTTGCTTGTTTTTGAAACTTAACTACTTCCTCATACTTTCACATAGAACAACCATTTCAACTTTAAAATGTTCACAAATTATTGGGCTATTCATGTATGATTCAGCTTTTTCATATCTGTTACAGTTTTCATCTTATCCCTCTTTAAGTTTTGTGTTTCATCTTTTTGAATTTTCACAAAATACATGTGTTGTTATGGTTGCTATGCAGTTGGTTCTAAGTGGGCCACTCTAGCTTTTGCAATCTTCTCTTCATGTCCGAACAACTTCTCGCTACTTGCTCAATTTTCACTCAACTTCCACAAATTATACATCAAAACGTAGGTATTTTTGCTGGCTTTCAGAAAATGTCACTATCATTGTTGTGGGATTTATAGAATTTTGGCAAATCTCCTCAGACCAACACAAGGTCTCAAAACTCTCCATAGAAAGTCAATGGAGAGTTTGTTCAAAATCACCGCTTGATTTCTGTAATGAGAGGCATATTCGAATCGTCATATCTCCTTAACGAATCGAAGTTCAAACATGAGGCTTGTCCCCGTATATCTTCAGACACTCCTGACGCTCACAATTCAAGAATTTTTTTCTCACCTATTACCGTTCTGAGATGAGTTGGACTTGTTTGAGGGTAGGAAATTCGTCCTTCGCTCAGATTTCTTCAGATTTCAAACTCTGGAAATGAACCACTTTTTTCTCTCGTCATATCTTTTTTTTGGATTTCCACAGAGACCTGAAAATTTCCATGACTGTTCACCAAAGCCTGCTGTCTCTTACGGTGAAAGAATGATATCGATACTCCAAATAGATTTCGAGTTACAAAGCGTTGTTTGAGGGCAGGTCAAGGCAGTTTTTGCTTCGGCTCTACTCAGTTATGGTGCATTACAAGTCAAATATCTTTAATAATTCATATTTTAATGATAAATTGT